>NC_090936.1:260134758-260441544 GCF_040938575.1 Ambystoma mexicanum
TCTTAGATTTAGGTTTAGATTAGCCGTTTTTTCAACCTGTATATAGCATTCATTGTTCAATAAACACCCTTGAACTGTGATCACATTGTGTCTGTCTTACTTTTTGCCACCATGAGTTCCTTACAGTAGATAGAGTAGAGGTATGGAGGGTGCATTCCTGGAGGTAGAGGGAATCTGGGTAGGATGGGTGGGTGGTGGTAGAGAGAGTAGGGTAGGGTGGATGTGGGGAGGGAGGGAATGGGAGTTGGGTGGGTGGGGGAAGAGAGAGTGGGGTAGGATGGGTTGGTGAGGGTAGAGAGAGTAGGGTAGGGTGGGTGTGTGGAGGCATAGAGTGGAATTTGGGTGGGTGGGGGAGGGCGGGGGAAGGGAAAGAGTGGGGATAGGGAACAGTGACTGTAGGATGGTGGGGGTACAGAGAACGTGTGGGGTAGAAAGAGTGTGGGTGGGGGTAGCGAGAGTTAAGGAAGGGGCGAGTGGGGGTAGGGTGGGTTGGTGGGGAGAGAGAGAGAGAGAGTGGAGGTAGGGAGGGTGTGTTGCTGGGGGTAGAGAGAGTGGGAGATGGATGGGTTTGTGGAGGTCGAGAGTGGGAGTTGGGTGGGTGGGGAACAGCAATAGTGAGGTAGGTTGGGTTGGGGTAGAGAGAGTGGAGGTTAGGGTGTGTTGTGACGACAGAGAGTTGAGGTAGGGTGGGTGAGAGGAGGCAGAGAAAATGGAGGTAGGGTGGGTGCCGGTAGAGGGAGTCGAAGTGGGGTGGGTGAGGAGTAGAGAGGGTGGGCGGGTGTAGAAAACAGATTTGCCAAACTAGCCCAATTGTCTGTGAAAAACCGCCCAAAATGGCCCATATATGACATCACTACACAGCTAGAAAATGGAAAGCCCAGCACCGACTTGCTTCTTACAAAGCTGCTGATTGGAACAAATATTTTTAGTGAATTTTTCCCTGGGTAGTACAGCGGGGGAGTTTGGAAAAAAGAGATATTTTGTGACTTGGAAGTTTCATACCATGGCATTGCCCTTTGCTATGCCAACCAGATATTCTCTGTACGGAACCCCCTTTCCCTCTCTTCTGTGACAATGGTTTTGGCAATTTTGTGGCGCAAGCCATAACTAAAAATGTTTATTGCATTCGGTAAAGTCAAGTGGTGTAATTAAGCCTCTTTCTATCAAACGTTTCATCCTGTTGCTCAGTGTAGAAACGTCAAGGATTTAACTGAAAATGACGACTATTTTCTGTATTTGTATTTAGGTCATATGTAAGCAAATGGAGCGCTGTATATGTCGTCATAAATACTTTTGCTTCACAGGTATTGACCAATTTGTGTTCTGTGTTGCAGGCAGGGGATGATCTACGGCAGGATATGCTTGTCCTTCAACTTGTTCGCGTCATGGATAGGATATGGCTGCAGATGGGGCTGGACATGCACATGATCATCTACAAATGCCAGTCTACGGGAAAAGGACAAGGTCAAAATTGATTATTAAATGCTTTTTGAAAATGGGACATGTCTATTGAATCTGAAATGAGTTAACCTATACAACACCAGCACGCATTAGTTGTTGTGCAACAAGTGTCGGCTTTAGGATTAGAGAATGAGCGTGTTATGTACATAGCATACAAAATCTTAAATGTATGAAACAATGAATGCGGTACAACGTACTCTGTTGTGTTCAGCTCTCTGCCAGGTGCCAGCCATAAAGTAGTCCTTCAAGCACACACACCAATGATTACACCTGTTATACCGGGTATACAGCCAGCTCATGTGTGTTGCCGCCTATGGCAACGTCAATTAATCTGCAAAATAAAGCACGCAGAAATTGGAAGTGCCCATGTGCTGCGAAAGGTTATCACTGCCAATTATGTTTGCTTTATTTTGCATAGTAATTGACCTTCCATTGTTTATGCATTGCAGGTCTATCTGAAGTGACATTACTAAACAGGTAAACGCGTGTTTTCTCATACATCAGCATTAGGGCTGGGTGTGTAGTCAAAGCACTGCATGCACTCTCCCAGCGGCAAACTTCACTTAATTCCACCTGAGTTTTTAATGTTGATAACAATGTTTTCTCAAATTTGTACCTGACATTAAAATGCAAATTACATTGATGTTGTAACATTGATTAGTAACGCTTGAAAGACTGAGAAGCATCATTGGGACAATCATACTGATCCCATTGGGAGTCCAAGTAATCGAAAGAGTGAGAATCAGGACTGGTCTCATCATACTCGTCCCAGTGAGAGACAAAGTAACCCAAAGAGTTAGATTCATTACTGGGCACTTCCAACTCGCCCTAGAGGGAGACCAAACACAGAGAAGTGAGAATCATCACTTGGATCATCATACTCGTCTCAGTCAAAATCAAAGCGATAACAGGATTAAGAACTGTGACAATCAGGTTGTTTTTATAGTTCTCAAGATATAAATTGGCCATCAGAGAAACAGAGACTTTGAAGTGTTGATGAGCACGACAGATTGAAAGAACCTCCAGGAGAAGGAGCACCTGTAAAGAGGATCTTGCAAAGTCAGGGGAAGGGGAAGCCAGGGAAATTCAGATTTTCAACACTATTAAAGACACAGAGGCGAAGGATTATGCTTTCTCTAAACTTGAATTCTCAAGCAGCAAATAACTGAACAATAATATATATATAACAAAGCAATTAAACTACAAATCCCCAAAAAGTTTAAATATTTGGTAGTCCATATATTATTGGTGCATCACAAAACACGTGACTTCCCTAACCAAGCTATACACATCGTGTCCCATAAACACTATCAGGCCGATTCATGGAATTAATGTGCGCTGAAATTTTCGGCGCAAGCGTGCGAAAGCGTGCGAATCGCAGTGCAAGTGTGAAAATCGCAACGAAACCCACGCACAGCGATTCATGGAAGTCCGTGCGCATGTAAATCCCTGGATGTGCGCTAAAATCCTGCGTGGTGCACACGTCTCCAAACAGCGTGCGCTTAGCGCACATAGCGCAGCGCACACAACAAAACTAGGCAGAACAGGGGGCGTAACACGCGGGATGGGGAACAACGCGTGAAAATGTGGGCGTCACGGGAGAAGTAGAGGAGGCAAATGCGCGGAACGCCCACACGCGCCTCTACAACATGTATTCATGGAATCGAACGGGGCTAATGCGTGCGCCAAAAACGACACGCTAATCCGGAAACACGTACGCCAGCAGGAAGCAGGCGTACGTGGGCCCGTGCAGCATAAAAGTGCATGCAAACAACAAACAAGCTCAGAGCCAAGATGAATATACCGTTCCTAGCAGCAGTGGTCGTGGGATACCGCAGGAGGAGGAGGATAGTCAAGCCCAGAATTTTACACCCAGAACCAGCCTTTTTGGGATGCCTGATGACCAGGTGTATGGGAGGTACAGGTTTCCACCTCACATAATACTCAACCTGATAAGTGAGTGGGAGGATGACCTCACATCACCCACCCTGTGCTCCCAAGCACTCAGCCCCCGGGAGAAGGTCCTCAATGTACTGCACTTCTTGGCCACTGGATCATTTCAGCGGACAAGTGCTATAGTGTGGGGGTGTCACAGGCGACGCATTCACGCTGCCTACACCAGGTGTTGGCCATCATGACTGCACGCCCATCAGTCCGCAGGCACATATACCTGCCCAGAACACCTGCAGAAAGGCAGGCTGCCATCCAGGATTTCTACGGGGTGGCACAATTCCCCAAAGTGCTAGGTGCCATTGATTGCACCCATGTGGCTCTTCGTCCCCCCAGGGCATCTGAGCACATCTATAGAAACCACAAGCACTGGCATTCCATCAACGTGCAGGTAGTATGTGATGCCAAGGGAATCATCACCTCAGTATATGCCAACTATCCAGGGTCCACCCACGACAGTTTCATTTACAGAATGTCAACCCTAAACCGGGACCTAGAAGCTGGGTGGCATGGCGATACATGGCTGCTTGGTGAGTATAAATGCCGCTGCACATGCATGCATGTCAGATACTGAGAATTGTCACGACTCCACTAATGATACCGATCACCACCTCCCCAGGGGACATGCCTACCCTCTGAGCACCCACATGATGACAGCAATTCTGAACCCCACCACGCCACCCGAGGTAAGATACAACACAGCCCATATTGCAACCCGGGGCATAGTGGAGCGCACATTCGGAGTGCTCAAGTCACGCTTTCGCTCCCTTGACCGTTCTGGTGGGCAGCTGTTATATGCTCCCCCAGTAGTGTGCAGGATCATAGTGGCAGCATGTGTCCTGCACAACGTTGCAACACGCCGGGGCCTGCTGGTGGACATGGTGGTGCCCCCACATCCCCAACCACATGCACGCCCACTGCACATGGGAGGGGAAAGGGCACGTGGTGAGGCAGCCCGTACGCAGCTGGTGGCTAATTACTTCACATAAAATCACAACCCTGTGGAGTGCACACAGCCCTGGCACATACCAGCTGACAATCAATGATGATGACATAAGGGACGCTCAACTGTCACAACCATACCAGCCTGAGATTGGTCACCTGGAAGTGTTACATTGTGTGCATCCCTACTTACCCAAACACCACCAATGCTGTGTCATCAAAAGACATGCATCTATGCTGCTAAATTCATTACCCCCTTGCTAAATACAACATGAACACAGCGCCATGTCACCCAACCCCTCCCCAGCTCCACCACCAAACACACCATGGCATGTCATGCAATGTGAAAGCAAACAAAACAATGTACAAGACCTGACACAAGTGTCACAAAGTACACTGTCCCTAATGGAAACTGCCCACACACAATATGCTTCCAGTAATGTATAACTAACAGCACACATTACCAAATACTTACCACCAACACAATGCTGCAACACACCATGGAAAAATGCAAAAACATGACAGTACTAACTTCAAGTAGTGGTAGTCTTACAACCTGAATACGCCAGCACATCAACCCCTTCCAACTGTAGAGTGTTGCTGCCACGCAAATGTCTCAGTGTACTGCATACAACATGAACAGCATCTGCAAAGTAGACAGCCTTGTGAAGACATGAGGAAGGAACCTGCAGATTAGTAGGAAGATATGGATGCACAAGCACATATCAATACACCATGCAGTGTACAATACAACAACAATATCCACTAGAGATGTCTACACAGTATTGACTACAGACTGCCCACACAGCTCAGGGGAGCCCAACGTCACTGTGTAATTCACTGTCACTTGGTCACACCCTTTGCAAGCCCATGGAAACGGGAAGCAGGAGGGGTGTGTCTCTCACAAGCCCACGCATCTAACCCAAACTCAGGACAAGCCTGCATGTGCCCAGCCGGAATACAGTGGATGCCCACGGGAGCCACACAAGGCAACACACTGTAAAAAAAAAATCAAAAATCAAAAATGGCCATGTGGGAGCCAGGGGGGTGGGGGAGGCCACCCAGGAGGTTCGAGGACAGGGTGCACACCAACACACACCTGCGTGGATGTTGCAGAAAAAAAAAAAAACCTTGGGCTCATGGCCTGCACGGCTATGCCATTGTGGGAGAACTGCTGTCGCTCTGCTCATCCTCTGCTGCTGCATCAGGAGGTGGTGGCACTATGGGAGGCAGCCTACGCAAAGCCCTGGTATGGTCCTCCATGGCAGCAAGCATGCAGGTCTGGAAGGTCTGATTCTAGAGGATTAAAGTGCGGAGATCCCCATGCAGCACATCACGGGTTGCCTGCATTTCTGCACGCATTGCCTCGTGTGATGCCCGGATCTCCTCACGTGTTGCATGCAGATCAGCTGAGAGCGAACGTGTGAGCTGCTCCAGCTGCTGTTCTGCCCTTAAATTACTGGAAGCCTCAAGTTCAACCAGAGTCTGCCTGAGGTTATGTAGTTCTACTCTCAAGGCTTCCCTGTGGCCCTGGGTGTCATGCCGCCGCCTTTTTGTGGTTGCTGGCGGCTATGGAAGCCTTGGTGTTGGCGGCGCCATTAGGATGTCCCGTTTTTCTCTTTCACTTCCTGGTGTGGCGAACTAGTCTTTTTCCTTTGGTTTCCCTTTTCCGTATTTATCCACGCCCATCTCTGGGCTCTGTGCGTTGCAACTTTGTTTCCTTTCACTCTGTTGCCATGCTACTCCATACCTTTGCTCCGTACCTGTGTACTCTGTCCCCTCGCGCAGGTTTTTTCCCCCGTGCTGGCTCTCCCTCGCTCTTCTCATTTTCTGTTTTCCCCTCCTTTCGGTTCCCGTACCCTTGTGCTTTTCCCTCCTTGCTGCCTTTTCCGAACCGCTTACCTGGTTCCAGTCGGTGCTCCTCTTACAGCTCGCTTCTCGGGGCTGAAGGTTTATCCCCTTTGAGGTGTCTGTTTCTTTGGTCCTAAGCACTGCCTCCTGCTCCTTACCTGTATTGCTTCAAGTCCGGACGTCTTTGGTACCCAGCTGCATTGTGGTACTTGTACCTCCATCTCCGAGGATACCTTCTGTTCCTGCTCACCTTACCTGCAAGTCCGGACGTCATTTACCATCGCGTCCTGAACGGAATCGGCTACAGCTCCATCTACAGAGAGGTTTTTTAAGCAGCTGCTTTTTTCCTCTCACTTTGGTTCCTGCGGGAAGGGGGCCGGCTGCTTCCCTGTTTATCAGGGAATCAGGGTGGCTTCTTCCCGCGGACGGCCGTATCTCTTCACAAAGAAGAAAAGACCCAAGAAGAAGAATTCCAGACGAGAACCCTCCTCTGAAGAGACAGGTGAGGAGGAAGGGGAGGAGGACATTGATATCTCAGACATAGCGGATAATCCACTTGCCTCTACCGAATCTGACAGTTTGCAACCCCAAAGGGAGATATCAATGACTACGCCGGAACAGGCCCAAGAGCTGCTTACAGCAATGCAGAATTTGACATTAGAATTGCAGGCTGGTAAGGCCGAGAATACCACGCTGAGACAACGGGTCGACCGTTTTCAAACAGTCCCGGAATTATCTACCTCCTATGCCCTTAGCCTGCAGCAAATACAAAGAATTCATGGAGGCTTGTATCATCTATTTCACCTTCAGACCCCAGACCTACGCCGCAGATCAAGCCCGCATAGGGTTTCTGGTTTCTAATCTTACGGGCAATGCTCTTTCCTGTGCTACTCCACTGGTGACCGGTGCCAGTCCGTTACTACACCATTACGCCGGTTTTACCGCCCAGTTCAAATTGGCCTTTAAAAGGCAAGAAACTGCTGTAGTTGCCAGCGAACAGTTACTGGATATTCGACAGGGAAATTCTGATCTTCTGTCCTACATATCCCGCTTTAAACGAGTGGCTGCAGACGCAGGCTGGCAAGAGAACGCCCAGTATACCATTTTTCATCGAGGACTGAGGGAAGATCTTAAGGACTAATTAGCAAGTGTAACCTGTCCCGCCACGTTAACCGACTTGTGGTCTACGGTGGTTCAGCTGGATTTCCGCCTATCAGAGCGGCGGTCTGAATGTCAGAAGCAGCGTGTTTTTCCTGTTTTGGCCGATCCTGGGAGTACCTCCCCCTCTCCTACCTGTCTGGCGAAAGAAGAACCTATGCAGATCGGGACTACTCGAGGGCCACTTACCTCAGAAGAAAGGAGAAGGCGCAGGGAGAACAACCTGTGTATGTATTGTGGATCCAACCAGCACATTCCAAGGGTCTGCCCTGATGTACCACCTCGGCGATCGGGAAACTCCATTCCTCGGAACTAGTAGGGACAAGTTACCGAGGGGGATTACCTGGTCCCTTTGTTTCTTTATCAGTCACACCCATGAATACCACCGAAGACAACCGTCTCATGGTAGTAGGAGTCGAGTTCATCTCTCAGCAGATCTATGAGGTCCTGGCGTTACTGGACTGCGGAGCTGCAGGTTGCTTTATGGATTTGGTTTGGGCAGACAAGGTTGCCATTAGCCGTTTGCAGAAAGATGAGGATCAAAAGGTGGAAGGAGTTGATGGAAAACCCCTGAGCTCGGGCCTCATTACCCATACCACTACTCCAATGCAGATGAAGATCCTCCATCACAGCGAAACCATTCAATTCGACCTGATCCGAGCTGCACATTTTCCAGTGATCTTGGGGGGTCTCTTGGCTCCAGAAGCATAACCCGACCATAGATTGGACAAAAAAATCAACTGTCATTTACTTCAACTTTTTGTCGTCAGTCCTGTTCTACGCAGACCCTGCATACCACTGTCCACACTCTTCCCGATCTGGCCTCCAGATCTGATGTTTTGAAGGTTAATAGCATCCCCAAAGAATATCTCCGCTATCAGGAGGTGTTCAAGGTCGATGGTCCTCAAGAGCTACCCCCTCATCGACCAGAAGATTGTCAAATCGTTCTCCAGCCCAATTCTGTTGTTCCTTTTGGGCAAATGTTTTCTCTTTCCCTCAAGGAAAAGGAAGCTCTCAAGGAATATCTGGATTCTAATTTACATCATGGCCTGATCCAACCATCGTTCTCTCCCACTGGAGCTTCGCTCTTTTTTGTTCCGAAGAAGGGTTCGAGCGAACTTCGACCTTGTATCGACTACAAGGGGCTCAACCAAGTCACTCTAAGGGATAGGTATCCCATGCCGCTGAGACATCCTGGAAGCAGTTCAAGGAGCTAAGATCTTTTCTAAAATCGATCTTAGAAGGGCCTACCACCTTTTGCGGATTAGTTCAGGTGACGAATGGAAGACTGCTTTTCGCACTCCTTTCGGACACTACGAGTATTGCGTCATGCCTTTTGGTCTGGTCAACGCCCCATCTGTTTTCCAAAGATTCATGGACCGCACTTTTTCCGATCTACTGTTTCATTGTGCTATCGTCTACCTTGATGACATCCTGGTTTATTCTAAGGACGCCCAACTCCACTCTAATCACCTTCACCAAGTTCTCCAAAGACTACAAGACAACCAATTTAAGGTCAATGCGGAGAAGTGCGTTTTTGAAGCGTCTGAGGTAAACTATCTTGGGTTCATCCTGTCCTCCGAGGGAATTCGAATGGATCCCGCTAAGGTAGACGCCATACTGCATTGGACCACACCCCATTCCATCAAGGACGTCCAAAGATTTCTAGGGCTTGCTAATTTTTACCGCAAATTCATCCTAGGTTTCTCGGACCGAGTCCTTCCCATAACGAGACTGCTAAAAAAAGTCCTCAATGCCATTTGTCTGGTCACCTCAGGCGAACTTGGCCTTTCAACAACTGCAAGAGGATTTTTGCTCTGCCCCGGTCCTTCATCAACCAGATCAAAGTCTAAAGTTCATTGTAGAAATGGATGCCTCTGCAGCTGCTCTGGGTGCAGCTCTTCTACAGGAACATGAGGGTCTGGAATATCCTGTTGCCTACATGTCCAAGACATTGAATGACAGTCAGACACACTATTCGGTAATAGAAAAGGAACTCCTGGCTATGAAATCTGCCTGCGAAGAGTGGAGGCATTTCCTACAGGGGGCTAACCACCCCTTTGAAATCAGAACTGACCATAAGAATCTGAAGATTTTGCAGAAGATGCAGTGTGTCAACTCCCGTCAGGCCCGTTGGGCGCACTTCTTCACCCAATTTGATTTCACCTTGACCTACTTGCCAGGGTCCAAGAACATCCTGGCTGATGCTCTTTCAAGAAGGCCTTATCCAGGCGTGTCCCAGAAGGAATTCCCCAGTCTCATGCTTCCTGAGGTCAAGATAATCTGTACGGTGGAGTCCTTTTTGGAAGAGGTTCGCAAGGCCACACAGTCTACCAGCATTCTTTCTGGGTCTCCTCTCGCAAGGAACATTTCTATTCAAGATGGCTTATGTTTTCATCAACAGCGGTTATTCTTGCCGGACCTTTCCACTCGTCTTACGGCTTTAAAGTGGTGTCATAATGACCCAGCGGCTGGTCACAGAGGTGTGAAGAACACTTTGGAATTACTCTGTCGCAGGTTCTGGTGGCCCAGCATGGCCAAAGAGGTTTCATCCTACGTCAAGTCCTGTCCAGTATGCTGTCGGTCCAAACATTGCACTCAAAAGTCGATTGGATTTCTCCAACAGCAGGATCTTCCTAAGAAACCTTGGAGCCTTGTTTAGACAGATTTCATTGTGGATCTGCCGCCCTCGGAAGGTTGTTCGTGCATCATGGTTACCGTCGACTGCTTCACCAAGGTGGCTCATTTCACTCCCCTGGCCGGTCTTCCCACTGCTGCCAAAATGGCGGCTGTATTCCCAGAGAAATATTTTGTTTGCATGGAACTCCAGACAAGATAATCTCAGACAGAGGTCCACAGTATACTTCACGGTTCTGGAAGGAGCTATGTGATAGATTGGGGATCGAACGTGCCTTGTCATCAGGCTTCCACCCGCAGACTAACGGGCAGACGGAGAGGACCAATGCCAAGATACTGTTCCACGGGCAGACGGTGCTTCACCAATGCCCAACAGGATAATTTGGTCAGCCTGTGCCCACCGCAGAATTTACCTATAACAATTCCGAGCACAGTGCCACTGGTCTCAGTCCTTTTATCTGTTCCTATGGTTTTCACCCCAGTTTTACTCCTTCTCTGTCTTTCCCTCCTTCTGTCACCCCGTCTGTGGATGCACTACTTACCAGTATCTCGGAGGCCCACAAGTCGGCTGTCGGAAGTTTGCGGGCAAGCAGTCTTCGGTATCGATCTTATTGCAATCCTAAGCGCTTGCCCGTACCGGCATGGCGGAAGGGCACCAAGGTCTGGTTGTCTACTAAGTACCTGCCTCGCTGGCTTCACCCTTCTAAGCTGTCTCCCCGTTTCCTGGGTCCTTTTCCTATTCTTCGCCGGATCAACCCGGTGGTCTTCTGCCTCCTGTTACCCAAACACATGCACCGTCTCCATCCTGTTTTTCATTCCTCTCTCCTGAGGGAATGCAAGGGAGATCCCTACCTTCGCCCCGGGATCCTGTGCCCGCTGTTGTTCCTACCGATGAATATGAGGTGGCCTCCGTTCATGACTCCCGCTATTGACGGGGTTGTTTGGAATATTTGATCCATTGGAAGGGGTATTCCCATTCGGAGGACTCCTGGGAACTGGTTTCTCATGTACACGCTCCGGCATTGGTTCAACGATTTCCCTGCCTGTTCCCGGGTAAGCCAGGGGGGGTATGCCTTGGGGGGGGAAATACTGTCATGCCGCCGCCTTTTGGTGGTCGCTGGCGGCTATGGAAGCCTTGGCATTGGCAGCGCCATTAGGATGTCCCGTTTTTCTCTTTCACTTCCTGGTGTGGCGATCTAGTCTTTTTCCTTTGGTTTCCCTTTTCCATATTTAGCCACGCCCATCTCTGGGCTCTGTGCGTTGCAACTTTGTTTCCTTTCGCTCTGTTGCCGTACTACTCCATACCTTTGCTCCGTACCTGTGTACTATGTCCCCTTGCGTGGGTTTTTTCCCCCGTGCTGGCTCTCCCTCGCTCTTCTCATCTTCTGTTTTCCCCTCCTTTCGGTTCCCGTACCGTTGTGCTTTTCCCTCCTTGCTGCCTTTTCTGAACCGCTTACCTGGTTCCAGTCGGTGCTCCTCTTACAGCTCGCTTCCCGGGGCTGAAGGTTTTTCCCCTTTGCAGTGTCTGTTTCTTTGGTCCTAAGCACTGCCTCCTGCTCCTTACCTGTATTGCTTCAAGTCCAGGCTCTTTGGTACCCAGCTGCATTGTGGTACTTGTACCTCCATCTCCGAGGATACCTTCTGTTCCTGCTTAGCTTACCTGCAAGTCCGGACGTCATTTACCATCGCGTCCTGAATGGAATCGGCTACAGCTCCATCTACAGAGAGGTTTTTTTAAGCAGCTGCTTTTTTCCTCTCGCTTTGGTTCCTGCGGGAAGGGGGCCGGCTGCTTCCCTGTTTTTCAGGGAATCAGGGTGGCTTCTTCCCGTGGACGGCTGTATCTCTTCACAAAGAAGAAAAGATCCAAGAAGAAGAATTCCAGACGAGAACCCTCCTCTGAAGAGACAGGTGAGGAGGAAGGGGAGGAGGGCATTGATATCTCAGACATAGCGGATAATCCACTTGCCTCTACCAAATCTGACACTGGGACTCTATTGATATGGATTCGCGCAGAGTCTCCAGTGCCGCCCGTCTGTCCCTGTTGGACGCCAACATATCTTCCCTGTGTGATTGGCAAATGGAGTCTGTTGCCTGCTGTTGTTGCTCCATCTGCCTTTCAGGGGGGATAATGGAAGTGGCCACCCTCTCCATTGCCTGAGCCATCATTTCTACTGATGCTGCCTGTTGGGTTGCCATACCGTACATGGAGTTTTCCCATACAGTATTGCCTGGTGGTGCACGGCCACTGCGTCAATGGGCACCACACCTGTTTGGGGCAAGGCGATCTGCACCTTGCTGTGCTGGCACTGCCTGTGGCTGCAGTACTGCATTCCCCCTCTGATCTGCTGGCCCAGGATCAGATGCTGTGGAGTGTGACCCTGCATCCGTAACCGCCAAAGGCGGACCTACCAACACTGACATCCCCATAGAGGGTTCTACCCCTGGTCCAGGTGGGTTGGACAGAACAGAATCCCTACCAGAAACACTTACCTGCGACGGCACATACGTCTCATCATCCGACTCAGCACCTGAATAGAGGTCTGGGGAGGTGCACCCAGAGATACCCCTGGAAAGTATGGTCTGCAGTAACATTGGGTTTTCACCCACCACCACACCACGTCCCTCACTGGTGCCCGGTCGTGCCTGAGATTCCTCCTGGGTCTGCACCATCTCCTCAACAGCATCAAGTGCGTCATCACCTGCAAAAACATGAAAGACAACAAATGGAAACAGGCATAAGCACCATAGCACACGCATAGGCTGTGACAAGCCAGAGAACCAGTACATGATTTACACATGTCCCACATGACTATAACCCTGCCATGCATGCACTGTCAAAGAGTTGGAAGTGGAGTCAAAAAGGCAGACACTGGGGAGAGCAAGATGGAAAAGCAACACGTTGGGCAGCACTGGCATCACACATCAGGCTGTGAGTGGCATGTCCAATACATATACATGACACATGCCACCACACAGATGTCATGTAGCATAGCCACGGTAAATTACAAAACTACAGCAATATGTCAGTGAATGAGTACTGTCACACATCCATGTCACATCGACATGATGCGAAGATTGATGCTGAATAGTGTTGCAAAATATGCATGTGCCACACACTGAAAGACATCCAGTGTCCAATAACACAGTCATTGTGGGCTGATCAATGGTTGGTCACTTTAACATTACAGGAAACATCTGTCATCTTCCACATGCAAAAAGGCCCAAATAAAAAATGTCTGCAGCCCAATACTCCATCGGCCTGAATGGTGTAATCATTAACATAACCAGGTAAAAATAGTGGCCCAGTGTGGGCTGTAAACAATGACCGAAGCATATCACATATGTTGCAATAGGGCAGAATAATGCGTAGTAAAAATGGGAGAGTGGAAACAATCAGCCTGAATGAACACTTACAAAATCTGAACAATGTAGTTGCAAGATGACAGTTCAAGGTAAAGTGCACTAATGTGGGCCTAATTGGCAACTGTGGGCAGAAGGGATACAGTCATACCCAAATCCAAGGCATGTGAATGTATGGGAGGAAGCAAATGGGTGACCCATAACACTCAGGAGTACACACCCTCACCTGGCACTCAATCAGAACCCGTCACCCAAACAACATACACATGGATTACACACACATGCATGGGCATTCACCGGACAATGCGTCGTAATCAGGTAGATCTCCCACACCTTGGATCTGTTCCTCTGTGACGAAGGTCCCAGCAACAGACTCATGTTCAGTGAGTTTGTTGTCCTCTTGTGGAGACCCACCGCCAGTCACCAGAGTAGCGGCATGATTTGAGGCCAGCTTGTTCTTTGCTCTGCGTTTCAGGTAATTCCACCGCTTGTAGCAATCATCAGCTGTGCGCCTCAAAAATCCAAGGGCACTTATGCAGTCCGCGATGGTCTGCCAATGTGCCCTACGTTGACCAGGTGTGATCTTGCACCCTGCAGTCGCCAACATTTCGCGGCTATGTGCCCACACATAGCTCACAAGTGCATCAAGTTCGGGGTCATTGAAGCTAGGCTTCCTTGACGTGCCAGACTGTGTAGCCGTGTCTGGGGTCTCAGCCTGTAGTGCCAGAGCACCCTTCTTCCTCTTCTTCAAAGGTGGAGCAGAGCCTGAGTGGCTTGCGCCGCTCTGGCCAGTAGGGGCAGAAGCGCAGGTGGACTGGGTACTGGGAGTGTGCGAATGCACAATGACCATAGGTCTTGGTGCAGGCATTGGCTGAAGTGTGATGTTGGCAGGGGCAACGTCAGTTTGATGGACCAGGACCGACACTGTCCCGGCTGGGAGACTCAGAGCTGGGGTGGATAGAGCTGCAGCTGCCCCTGCAGCCTCCCCACCCTGCCTACTTGGGGCAGCAGATGACATTGCTGCCCCAGATCCACGTGGCCTGGTGACACCAACTTGCACAGGCACACGTGGCTTAGACTTGCTGACCTGGAAGTCAGCCTGGGAGTCATCCTGTGCCGGCTCAGGTGCCACAATGGGCTGGTCCAACAAGGGCTGAGCTGGGATGGTGTCAGCCACGTTTCCCTCAACCATGGGGGGGTGTTATCTGTTTAGCGACTAGATATTTAAAGAGGAATGCACTAACCTGCACATCCAGCGGTAACCAGGAAAGGCAAAGGTACTGATGATTGTGAAGGTTTCCCTTTAAGCCCAATCCTCCTCACCCGGATTTAACAACCAGGAGCAGGAAGGACTGTGCCCCCAGGGAAATCCTCTATGGGAAAAAAACCCTGCGCGGCACTGAAGACTCTGGTTCTGGACTGGGTTCAATGTCCTGGAATCTTGCGGGAACTGTGATGCTGAGGTACGAGCTCGGAAGGATGGGTTCTGTAGAAATGAGAAAGAGCTGATGAGAGAGGTAAAGGTCGGAAAAGGAGAGTTCCCCAGAATCCCTGCGCCTACCTATATTTTCCTTGGATGTTATAGTGCAGACAGATTGCACTTCAGGAACTCGGAAGACGGAAGAGATGGAAGGAACACTCCTGGTAGGTAGGGAAGAGGAGGAAGGTAAGTAGAATGACGGGGCTAGGCAAAGAGGAGAGGAAAGGATCTTAAAGTAAATACCATAGAATGAGAATGCTTGGGCTGAATGCGGATAGAGGTCCGGAGATACACAGCAGGAGGTCTTGGCAGTTGAAGTCAAAGAATCCCTGAATTCTGGAAAAGTAAATACTAAAGCACACAAGAGGGAGAGAGTTAGCAAGAGCACACAAGTCTGAGAGTAAAGATCCCTAGAAGGCGATCACTTACGAAGCGTCTGGGCTAAAGGAGTAGCGACGCGCAGAGGCAAAGCGCTCGGTTCCTTATATCCGGTCACATGACCCGCTGGCGACGTCTTGGATGTGTGTGAAACAACTAGACCGGCACTCACAGGATGGCAAGAAAGATACGTCACCATGCTAGGGGGATTCACAAATGCCGAACGGCACGTCCTGCCGCGATGCCACAAAGACCAACGATTATAGCAGGTTGTAACAGTATGCCCCCTCTGCAAAGGCGGGGAACCCGGCTTTCCGGGATGCAGTCGGAAGAACTTGCGAACAAAACGGGGGGCATGAACCCCCGTTGCTGGTTCCCAGGACCTCTCAGCCGGAGAAAACCCCCTCCAATTGACCAAGAACTGAAGACGCCCCGTGTGGCAACGGGAATCACAAATAGCAGCCACCTCGAATTCAGGACCCGTAGTAGTAGATACCGGGGAGGACGAGAAACAGGGGAGTGTAGAAAACGATTAGGCACCTCCAACCCAACCCGGGAGAGGTGAAACACAGGATGTATCCGAGACCAACAAGGAGGCAGTTAGAGTCAGAGTGCTGCCGTACCCACCAGAGACACCACCTTGAAGGGACCAAAGAACCGGGGAGACAGCTTAGAAGGAACCAAATGGCGAGGAAGAAATCTAGAAGATAGCCATACATTGTCTCCAATCGACACCTTGGGAGCTGGCCTTCGATGGCGATCCGCAACCTCCTTGGCCCGATCCTGAGCCGAGCGAAGAGCCCTTTGGGCAACTAGATGACCCTGTTGAATGTCTGCAACAAGCTGTTCTACTCCAGGACAACGGGAAGGAGTGGGTGAAATGGTCGGAATGTAAGCTGGATGGTAACCATAAGTGCAATAGAAAGGGCTGGCTTTCAACGCTGAATGCTTGGCGTTATTATAAGCGAATTCCGCCAATGGTAAGAGTTCAACCCAGTCGTCTTGGGCCGCTGATACGAAACAACGTAAATAGCATTCCAGCGTTTGATTTAAGCGTTCTGTTTGCCCGTTAGTCTGTGGGTGATAGATACCCTGAGCTCAGGGCCCTTCTGATTCCCAAAAAAGAACACAACCTCTGCCAAAAAAGGGAAATGTACTGGGGTCCTCGGTCCGATACGATTGTGTCTGGGACTCCATGACGTGAGAAGATCTCAGAAATGAAGACTCTGGCCATCTGGTCTGCATTAGGAAGTTTAGACAATGGGGTGAAGTGAGCCATCTTAGTGAAATAGTCTATCGTAACCATAATCACAGAGTGATGAGAGGATTGGGGAAGATCCACTATGAAATCTGTAGAGATCCGCTGCCAGGGTCTTTCGGGGATAGGCATTCGGGTAAGTAATCCCAACGGAGGCTGTCTAGGTGATTTGGACTGCAGACAGGTAACACACGCAGAGACAGTCATGCACGTCTGAGAGAAGGTCAGGCCACCAGAAATGACGTTGGATAAGATCTAATGTGGACTGATATCCACGATGTCCAGCTGCTTTAGAATCATGGCACATATATAATACCTCCTTCTGAAGGGTGGTGGAAGGTACTAGCACTTGCTCCTTATGAAAGAAGTTTCCATTGCTCCTTGTTAAGTGGTATCTCCGCTCAAGATCTTCACAGGATTGAAGACGTAGAATGGTGTCCTGCTTAAGGGTCTGGAGAAAATCAGTTAGAACTGAAATGAATCGAGCTCTGGGAAACAGACTTTCTGGGCAAAACCTAGCCATAGGATGGTCCTTCCGAGATAGAGCGTCTGCTCTAAGATTTTGGCTTCCCGGTAAGAAGGTGAATTTGATACGATAGCGGAGGAAGAAATGTGCCCATCGTGCTTGACGACTATTAGTAGTCTGGGCCTGTTGAAGCACTTTCAGGTTTTGATGGTCCGTACTGACTTCCACCGGGAATGGAGACCCCAATAACAAATGCCTCCACTCCTCAAATGATCTCTTGATGGCCAGTAGTTCTTTTTCCAGTACCGAGTAGTTTACTTCTGATGGATTAAAGGTCTTGGATAAATAGGCAACTGGTAACTCCACCCCTTGGCTGGACTTCTGCAGGAGGACTGCTCCCAAAGCGTAGTGAGAGGCGTCAGTCTCTAGAATAAATTGCTTGGACTGGTCAGGGGTTGACAGTATCGGGGCAGAGGAAAACAATCCTTTCAGTTTATCAAAGGCCTCTTCTGTCTTTGAATCCCAAGAAAAAGGTACATCTTTTTTCAACAATCTTGTGATGGAAGAATGATGCCGGAAAAACATGGGATGAATTTACGATAGAAATTTGCGAAGCCCAAAAACCGTTGTATCTCCTTTATGTTTGATGGAGATGGCCATTCCAAAACGGCTGATACCTTTCTGGGGTCCATCGAAACTCCCTGAGCCGATAGAACAAACCCCAGATAATTAACCTGGGTCTTGTGGGATTCGCATTTCTTCGCTTTGCAATACAACTGGTTAGCATGAAGTCGGTCTAGGACTTCCCTCACATGTTGGGTGTGATCCGTTTCATTTGATGAGAAAACCAATATGTCGTCCAAATATACAATTACATAGTGCATTAAGATGTCCGCAAACAAATGGTCCATGAATCTTTGGAATATGGCTGGGGCATTTGAGAGCCCAAAAGGCATTACCTGATACTCATAATGCCCAAAGGGTGTTCGAAAGGCTGTCTTCCATTCATCTCCGGGAGCGATACGGATGAGATGGTAAGCCCCTCGGAGATCCAGCTTTGTGTAAATGGAAGCCCCTTGCACTGCTTCAAGGATGTCTGGAATTAGAGGCATCAGGTATTTGTCTGGTACAGTGATTCTATTGAGGCCTCTATAGTCGATACAAGGCCGGAGCTCCTCCGTATCTTTCTTTGGAATAAAGAACAGAGATGCCCCTGCAGAGGAGGTGGATTCAGTAATTAGGCCGTTTTGTAAATTGGTATGAAGGTACTCCTTGAGAGCCTCTTTCTCTCGCTGGGACAAAACATACATTCTTCCAAATGGAACTGGCTGATCGGGAAGCAACTCTATATGACAGTCATCTCTCCGATGCGGAGGTAAGGTAGGAAATTGCGGTGTGGAAAATACCGATAGGTATTTCTGATAGCATACAGGGACGTTTCCTAACTGAGAAATCTTTGTGATTTGAGTGTGACTGGGCTCCTGTTGAGGGATGTGAAGTCCCACAGATTCATGGGAGGGACAGTGAGTCACACAAAATTCTGACCCCAGAAATAGGGTACCCACGGACCAATTAATAAACGGATTGTGTAACCGCAACCAGGGCAAGCCTAGTATGATGGGAAAATGTGCTGCCTTGATCAAATCATAGGTAAGGGTTTCCTTATGAGACGCTATTAAACAAGTTAAGGGTTTAGTTTGCTCCCGAATAGGCCCAGAGCTTAAAGGGCTCCCATCCACCCCTTGAATGGGCGTAATGCAAGTCTTAGCGATCCGGGCAATTCCTTTGCTTTCGGCCCATTTATCATCAATGAAATTTCCCGCGGCTCCGCAATCCACTAAAGCTGGGACCCTCTGAATTACTTGGTCTTGGAACATCAGAGTCATTGATACCACCACCATAGTAAGATCTTGTGATTGGGACATGTGTGAAACATCTATCTGGGTTGAGGAACCTCTTTCTTTTTTCCCAGCCGTGGTTCCTCCTACGACTGGGATTTGGAGTTTCCCGAGGCTGGTGCTCCTGTTCTGCGGGGTGGTACAGTCGGACAATCTCGTAACACATGAGTGGAGGAACCGCAATACATGCATAGTCCTAATGTTTTACGTCGTTCCTTTTCATTAAATGACAATGGACCCCAGGCTGTTCCAATCTGCATTGGCTCTTCTGTCTGTGGGGTCTTGCTAAGTGGATGGTAGAGCTTGGATCGTGGACGAAACCCCTTTCCTTTCTTTCTTTCAGCTAATCTCTCATGGAGACGATAGTCCATCTGCATGGTGATAGTGATCATGTCAGCTAAATTGGCTGGACGGGGAACTCTGGACACCTCATCCTTTAGCTCCTCAGAGAGTCCTCTTTGGAATAGCGTTAGAAGAGTGTCGTCCGTCCAATTAGTTTCAGAGGATAACTGTTTAAACAAGGTAATGTAGGCCAGGAGATCCTCTTTCCCTTGCCTAAGGTCGAGGAGTTTCTCCTGGGAGGCCACTGATATCTCTTGCCTGTTAAACATGGACTTAAGGCTGTTAGTAAAGGCTGGATATGAATCCAGAATCGCATTTCCCGAGGTAACTAAAGGGGTTGCCCATGCTAATGCAGGGCCGGTAAGTTGAGAAATTAAAAAACCCACCTTATCCTTATCAGTAGGGAAATATCTTGGTTTGAAAGTAAACTGTACAGTGCAACTGTCCAAAAACTCTTTTAACTTATGAGGACTTCCATCAAATTTGCCCGAGGACCGAGAGGACGGAGGGTTCTCATGGGCTACTCGAGCTATTTGTTGGCAGAGCTGCGCATTATCTTGCTTGACACTTTGAAGTTCCATAGACATGGACTGCATGGCGGCCATGGGTTGTTGCATTTGCTGTTCCATGGTCACTTGCCAGAAGTACAAAAAGAAGTTTTTTGTTGGCGTCGCAATCTGTTATCTGTTATCTGTTTAGCGACTAGATATTTAAAGAGGAATGCACTAACCTGCACATCCAGCGGTAACCAGGAAAGGCACAGGTACTGATGATTGTGAAGGCTTCCCTTTAAGCCCAATCCTCCTCACCCGGATTGAACAACCAGGAGCAGGAAGGACTGTGCCCCCAGGGAAACCCTCTATGGGAAAAAAAACCTGCGTGGCACTGAAGACTCTGGTTCTGGGCTGGGTTCAATGTCCTGGAATCTTGCGTGAACTGTGATGCTGAGGTACGTGCTCGGAAGGATGGGTTCTGTAGAAATGAGAAAGAGCTGATGAGAGAGGTAAAGGTCGGAAAAGGAGAGTTCCCCAGAATCCCTGCGCCTACCTATATTTGCCTTGGATGTTATAGTGCAGACAGATTGCACTTCAGGAACTCGGAAGACGGAAGAGATGTAAGGAACACTCCTGGAAGGTAGGGAAGAGGAGGAAGGTAAGTAGAATGACGGGGCTAGGCAAAGAGGAGAGAAAAGGATCTTAAAGTAAATACCATAGAATGAGAATGCTTGGGCTGAATGCGGATAGAGGTCCGGAGATACACGGCAAGAGGTCTTGGCAGTTGAAGTCAAAGAATCCCTGAATTCTGGAAAAGTAAATACTAAAGCACACAAGAGGGAGAGAGTTAGAAAGAGCACACAAGTCTGAGAGTAAAGATCCCTAGAAGGCGATCACTTACGAAGCGTCTGGGCTAAAGGAGTAGCGACGCGCAGAGGCAAAGCGCTCGGTTCCTTATATCCGGTCACATGACCCGCTGGCGACGTCTTAGAAGTGCGTGAAACAACTAGACCGGCACTCACAGGATGGCAAGAAAGATACATCACCATGCTAGGGGGATTCACGAATGCCGAACGGCATGTCCTGCCGCGATGCCACAAAGACCAACGATTATAGCAGGTTGTAACAGGGGGGGCATTGGTGTCCCTGATTGGTCCTCCACACATGGGGGTCTAGGGGCACCCTGCAAATTCTGGCCACATCCCCTACCGTGCCCACCACGCCCACCTTTTGGAGGTCAGCCACCTTTGCCTCCCTTACCGCTTGGTCGTCTCCCAACCATGGCACTGATGTTGCTGGGGGAGTGGGGGTGCTGGGGGACATGTGTGGGACATGAGTGGGGGCCTTCTGGCAGGTGCCCCTGAATGCTGGGGGGTGGGGGTGCTGGGGACATGAGTTAGTGATCACTAGTGCAAGGTGACATGTGGCTTGGCTGGGGGGCATGCCCATGGTGGATGGGCTGCCTACGGGACATGACCAGGGGTGCAGGGTAGTCCCCTGTGGTGTGGGCTGCCTGCAGGGGCCGTGGAGGGTGTAGAGGGACCACCTGGGAGGACCCACACTGCCAATTCATGTGTAGGACTCGACACGCACCCCCGAAATTCACGTACCCCGCTTTGACAGCAAAATCGCGTGTGAAACTTCCCGCGAACCCCGGTTATACACATACCCCACTCGCACAGGGCATTTCGCGTGTGAAACTTCCCGCGCACCCCCGAAATATACGTTCCCCTCTCCAATCGTGTGTGAAACTTCCTGCGCACCCCAGGAATACACGTACCCCACTCGCACAGGGCATTTCGCGTGTGAAACTTCCCGCGCACCCCAGGAATACACGTTCCCCTCTCCAATCGCGTGTGAAACTTCCCGCGCACCCCAGGAATGCACGTACCCCACTCGCACAGGGCCTATCGCGTGTGAAACTTCCCGCGCACCCCAGGAATACACGTACCCCACTTGTACAGGGCATTTCACGTGTGAAACTTCCCGCGCACCCCAGGAATACACGTACCCCACTCGCACAGGGCGTATTACGTGTGAAACTTCCCACGCACCCCAGGAATACACGTACCCCACTCGCACAGGGCCTATCGCGTGTGAAACTTCCAGCGCACCCCAGGAAAACACGTACCCCACTCGCACAGGGAATTTTGCATGAGAAACTTCCCGCGCCCCCCCGAAATACTCTTTCCCCGCTCCAATCGCGTGTGAAACTTCCCGCGCACCCCAGGAATACCTGTACCCCACTCGCACAGGGCCTATTGCGTGTGAAAATTCCTGCGCACCCCAGGAATACACGTACCCACTCGCACAGGGCATTTCGCATGTGAAACTTCCCACAAACCCCTGTTATACACGTACCCCGCTCCAATCGCATGTGACACTCCCTTGCAGCGGGGTACGTGTATTCGGAGGGGTGCGCAGGGAGTTTTACAGGCGTTTTCGTGGTTGGGGGCCTGTGCGCCATGTACGGGATTTGTGCCCTGTGCATGGTGCACGGGGAGGGGTTGGGGCATAAGTGGCGCTGCTGCAGGGTCGCTGCGCCACTCTGCGCCACGGCTGGTTTTGGAAGCTAAAATCCATGAATACGCTGTGCGCGGAAATGGATTTTAGTGCATGCGGCTGGCGCAGAAATTTGCACGCGCACACTGTGCGCCAGCCGCGTGCGCCACTTGTGCGCTGAATTCTATGAATTACCGCCTGTATGTTCTGTGACCATATCCTCTTTCTTTTGCTGGTCATCATCCTCAACTTTTGCGCCCCAACTGGTAGACTACAAACTGAAAATTATCCTATAGCCACCATTTCAGGTCCCTGCTGGCTTGCTGTCTGAGACATGTTTTTTATTCTGTAGGTTCCAATGCAAAGTCTTGATCCACTGAGGGTGGGTAATCGTGATACACCATTATAAACAGTATCATAAATTATCATTACATACAGAATTATGTACATTCACGATTGCTAGGGTGGGATAATCCTTCGCTTCTGTGTCTTTAATAGAATTATGACTTTCTATAACGTTAGTGTTGAAAATATGAACTCTGTCAGGACCTGAGGCTCAGATTATATTTAAAGCTTACCTACGACCAATGTTGCAATCCTCTCAATAGGTTTGAAGTAAGAAGCTCTTAAAGGTATATTCACTTGACCAATCCGCTGCCTTCTGTGAAGGCATCATGAAGGAAGACGCAGACAAAAGATTCACTTTTTTCTTAAAAGCAAAGGTTAATTTCTTAATTGACTGGATGGAGTATGGCCTAACTTGCCCTATCCTAAAATGGGAGTTCCCTAAGTAAACACACTAAGGATAGTCTGTGTCAGTAAGTTCAATTCAAAAGTCTGTTATGTCCAAAACCTATACTTGCTCTCATAACTAAAGCTATACAATCTGCAGGGATATCGGCAACCAAAGAAACAGTGTTCAAAATAATGTTCAGCACTTCTTCGAGCTCCTGGCTTGTTTTCTGCTTCCCCTTTCTCAAGTTCAACACAGTTCCACAAAATGTCGCCAGGGTTCCCTTCCCAAGTTCAGCACAGTTTCACAAAATATCCTTGAGGTTCCTGTTAGGGGAGTTTTCCAAATGTCCTACTGGCAGTAGGACTTTAGTAAGCTATACCAGTGCTTTGTAGATCCCCAACTCTTAATATCAGACTGTACTAGCTCAGGACCTTGGCAGAGCAGTCAGAGCCTGCCCTTCACCATGGGAAGCTGCCTGCTGACACAGACCCTCTACATAAGGATCTTCTCTTTATCCCCTACTGAAGTCTGCCCTTGAGGGTCCACCTTCTGCAAGCAAAGTCTGCAGCTCAGGATGGTCTCTTGGATCCAGATCTTCTAGACAGTGTTGAATCTGCTCCCCCTCTGACTCATCAGTAGATGGTTCTTCGGGGGATTCCTTTTGCGCCAACTCAGCCTCAGCTGGTAGTGGGGTCACAGGGGTGACCACTAGGTGTTCTACAGGAAACTTTTTCCTTGTTGAAGTTTTGGGCTTAAGGCCCTTTTTTTCCTTGACAGACTCTGGGTTTTCCCGTGGTCTCAGTTGGGAGATCCTTTGAGGTTGCATCTATGATATTCATTGTCAACTCCCTTCTCTTCTTAGAGTGGGGTTTGGGTGTGCTGAAGACTACAACTAAGGCCTTCAAATCATTGCCCAACAGTACCCTTCCTACTACCTCTGAACACTTACAGGAATTGCTTACAGTCATTTCATTACACTTAATGATAGCTGACAATATAGGGCACATTGCTAACTTGGTATGCCTTTTGGGAGCCTTACCAACTTCCTCAGGTTGAAAGAAACTTTTATCTACCACAGTTTTACTGGCCCCAGTGTCTCTGACGGCAGGAGTGTCCTGACCATTTACAAGTACACTGTCTCTATAACACTCTTTCGTATGATCAGGAATGGAATTAAAGACCTCAATGTTCTGTTGTCCCCACAGTCCCAGAGATACTAAAGACACTCTAGCCTGAACACCAATGGGTTCTTCAGCTTGAGGGTGAAAGCTAGCCCCTGCCATTGTTACTCACCGACAAGGATCGATGTGAAGCCCAGAGGTGGTGAGTTACAATTCCCAGCCTGATCAGCTTGAGGTAGAGAATTATCTCTCAGTGTAGCTATTGACCTGTTCTATGTAGCTTGGTGGTTAGAGGAATAAAGAGCCAATGAGCCGGGTTCAGGTACCTAATGCAAGAGACAAGCAAATAAAATAACCCCTCAATGTGGATGCCCTCTCTTAAGGTACTGTAGTGAAGGTGACTAGAACTGTGACGTCCGAGCAAGGATTTGAAAGTAGCAGGGTTAATGAGTAACACACAGTTCTTGATCTGTAAAAAAAAGTGCCAGAGTCCAAATATTTTCTAGCACCCCTGTGACACTACAGATGTGCATTTCCCCACCATGGCCCCAGGAGGGCGCCAAATGTTTGTTTTGCTTCCCAGGGCGCTAAAGCCTCTAAAGACGTCTATGTTGGCCACCACCCACATCCACTCCCCGCAGTGTTGCCACATTTGGGGTTAAACTACAGTTTGCGCCTGCTCATTGGGGTGGATGGATGCTTGGACTATCAGAACTTCATAATCAAACTGAGTGTAAGACAATAAGTGCCAGGGTAAGTGCGAGGTCTGAGCCCTGCCAAACACCCCCAACAAATGAGGCACTGGTAACATATGAGGGGTGATCATATGTTACCAGGTCAGTGTGGATTACCCATATTATTTTCTCTTGTGTATCAATACTGAATGGTACCATCCAATTCAAGCATTCAGCGTGAAAATCCGATTACCCATAAAAAGCAAGCTGGTTTTCAAGCCTGGGAAATACTGTGACGCTGGAGATTAATCACTGTTTGTGAAGCTTCTAAATGGGGTCTGTTCTTGAAATGTTGACAAGTGCATATTTGCATTACTTAATTGTGATTGTTTTCTTTAATGCTTGCAATGTCCGACATAATGTTTGCCCTTCAAAGTCCCAGCTGTTTATTGTGACCTCTTTTTGTGCAATTAGGCTTTGTGCAGATGGTTCCGGACGCTACAACTCTAGCAAAAATCCACCGGAGTTCAGGAATTATTGGACCATTAAAAGAAAATACAATTAAAAAGTGGTTTAACCACCATAATCCTGTACAAGCCAGTTACCAAAAGGTAAATTCTCCATACTATATCATACTGCATGAATATCATTCTCAAAAAACACATGGGCATGGAATAAGTGTGTTGGAACTACTAAATTGGTAATTTTTGGCGCAATAACTTAACTTGACATGTGAACAGCAAAATGATGTAAATACGACATTACTAGTCGATGACATTCTACAAAAGCTGAGGAATTAAACATAGACTCATTTCAAAGCTTGACTTGTATGTTTATACAATGTTCAATTTTAGATGACAATTAAATAGAAAGCCTGGTTCAAACATAAATGTCGTCTTTTGGCTGAGCTGTAGATTTCACGGGCCTTTGTGCGTAGCATTGTATATCGGCTCATTATTATGATTGGTGATCTGAAGAAAACCTGCGCAATATATTGCCCACTCTGTTTCTGCGAATCCACCTATATATATATAGTATAGTGCTTCCTAATCAACAGAAACTGTCCTATGGAAAATAGCCTGGTATACAGATTATATGTAAATTCTGTCCGACCACATGGGGACATACCAGCAGTATGGTGAATTTTTTAATTGGAGGGGTGTAAATGTTCCTCCTTGTGGCCAAATTTCACAAATGTCTTTTGGCTTTTTCCACATTAAAAAAATACCGGGGGAGACCCACCGGACCGCCCTCCACTACCCCCCAACTCTCATTTATAGCCTTACTGCACCCCCATCTCTTTTTCAATACAAATATGCAAACATTTTTAAAAAACGTGGGCATTTCTACCTCAAAACTTTTTGATTCGGTTTTTTCTATAGATACCCCCTACAAAACCCATTGCAGTCATTAACATTGCACAGGATCATTTTCCAGCTCATTTTCATGATGCCTTTGCACACAGTATATGCTAGTATAAAAAACATGTTCATGTTGTCTGTGCCTATAGATGTCCATGGAGGCTGCACAAATATATGTGAGTATTACCAAATAAGAACATACTCCTGCTGGCTTTACCAGTACAAAATGCAATTACACAGTAAAACTATGATGGGTCTAGATGGGACCCCCCCATGGTAGACCCAGTACTATGTAGGAACACTCATCATGCTGCCTTCAGCCTTGATGCCCACTAAACAGTGCCATGCAACAGTAAAGAAACTTATCCCGACTGGACCCACCAATGTGGGACAAAACCAAATAGGGGCACCCCTCATGCGGTCTTCACCCTTGATGCCCAGTAAGCATTTATGGTCCTTCCAATGTGAGCCTAAGTAAGAACTCTCAAAATGCTTCCTTCCTCTTTGTTGCCTGTTCAGATGGATTTCTGAACTCTGACCTGGTAGGCAGAGGTTCCGAAGGCCAGCCTAGTTTCTTGGAACAGGGTAACCTTCTGGACAAGGCTGACCAATCACGGTAGCATTGGCTGCAGTCAAGACTAGGTCTCAGGAGGGGTGAGGGTGATCGAAAGGCCACAATGAGCACACACACCAAACAATACAAATTACTCTGTCAGATGTAAAAATATATATACATGTAGCTTCCCAGTAAAAGCGGCCAAACTATGGAACTCCCTACCGCCTAATCTCAGAGTGGACATGCCCTACCAATACTTCCGATCCAAGGTAGTCTCATGGCTGAAAACGTAGGCCATCAAGGATATTCCACTGCGAGGCTGTCCCCTTTTTATGCTACCCGCACACAATGTAACCACGTGTGCCCTCTTGCTCTTTTGTATATAACATCCATGTAACTCATTGTTGATATGTATATAATTTTGGTGTACCTTTCTGTCTCAGTGTATACCCTATGACCTGTAACCAAGCTTCGCAAATTCTTGTAAAAGCTGCGCCCGGATACCCTTGGGTACGCTCGCGCATTATAAATAATAAAACAAACAAACAAACAAACAACAAACATGTATTAAAGGCCTTTTAAGTAAAACACAAAGTAAATAGGCAGCAGTAATAACAAAACCAACACACACTAATCTAGCAAACACATATACAGTAACCAATGACCAAAAGGAATAGTACACAGTATTGATCCACAACCTGTAAAGAAAGGGGTCACACAGTGCGAATATCTTTTAGGCAGTCCTTCACAATTCAAACCCTAACTTAGAGGCAGTCCAGTCCCTAAAATGAGTGGAGCCTTTAGCTCAAAATTACTTTTGGTGCTGGTGCACGCGATCGTGCAGTTAAGTCAAAACTGTGTCTCTTCAAGGGGCTTTAGTGACCCTGGAGTGTGGATGAGGAAGTGAAGAATAAGTTCCTATTATTCGAGGAGGGTCTCCCCAAGAGAGCAGAACAAGGTCCAAGAGTTGGGAATAGCTCAGTAGCACAGATTACCTTGATAAAGAAGAGGGGACACTCGTGGTAAAAATGGATGGATGCGCCAGGGCCCACTTGTAAGTACTCACTGACCCTCGGCACACTCCGGACCAAACTTCGGCAGTCGAGTCCACTTAGGTCACAGGTTCAAGTCTTGCAGTTGTGCGGCTCTGCGGTTTCAGGGGCTGCGTTCCGGGATTTATTTCATGGTAGGACAGTGGTGATTACTCTGCTCCTAATGAAGGAATCAGGCCAGTTCTCCTGCAGCGTGTCTTAGGGCACAGCAGCAAGGCACCCACGAAGTTCGTCACCACAGCTGGGCGACACAGTGACTGCGTATGCTCGAGTTCAGGCATACTCTCCTAATTCTAGACCTAGGAATGCTAGGTGTGCAAAACTCGGTAGGAAAGTGTCTTATACCCAGAGTTTACAATCTCGAAAGGCTCAAGTACAAACTTGAGACAGCAGCGGTTTCAGAGCAAAGGTCCTGTACGAGCGGGTCAGTCCACTGGGCGGAACAGCTGCCGAGGGGGTCATGGCTTGGTGTGCCATTGGCAAGATGGCCACCTAGAAGCCTCTGACGTCGAGAGGGCAGAGAAGGAGGAAAATCAACCTCTCAGGGGATCCGTTTCTGGCAGTACATGGCGGAATACCCCTCAGCGTGATTCCAGCTACACTCTGCTGGGTCTGGGAGCCTGGGAGGTGCCGGAATTCACCTGCAGTGTTAGGTCCCAGAGGAGCCACGTGGTGCCGGAAACGGCATCCGCATGCCAAGCAAAGGACTGAGGAATGATGGGCGGGCTCCGACTGTTGGCCTGGGTCAGAGCCACTGCTGCTGAGGCGTGAGCTCCTGGAGCAGTGGCACCTGGCGCGGGCGCGCGTCGGCTCTAGTCGAGCCCTGTGCCTGATGGAGTAGAGAGCCTGGCCGTGTATGTTGTGACCCACCCGGCTACGGGGACTCACCTTCTAGCTTCTGGTGAGGCCTGAGAGGTCGGGATGTTTGTGGGAAGGCAAGAGGAGGGCCCCAACACTGGTAATGCAATGGCAGGCTGGGCTAGTGAGTGGGAGGGTTTGAGGGAGCCTAAAGGAAGAAGAAGCCTCTTCCGCCCTCCAAGTCGGGTCCTCGTCAGATCTATCCGATGTTTGTTACATGCTCAAGTTGGAGCTTGTTGGTGGATGGGGTTAGGGGAGGGGCAGTTGAAGGTTGAAAAGTGGGTGCTGCCGGAGAAGCAGAGAGCCCGGGGGGGCTGACAACTGTGAGAGAGTGGTGCTGGTCGAGCCCTGTCCCTGGCAGAGTGGAGTGCCTGGCTGTGTCCGTTGTGACGTCCGGAGAAGCGGAGCACCCGGCGGGGCTGACAGCTGAGGGAGAGGGCACCCCTGCATTAAGGAGAGCAATCAGGGGTGTGGGAGTGCCTCCCTCTGCCGGAGCGGAGCAGGCAGAGGCGTGGAGTGTGTCCCCCACCCCCTCCCGTTCTGGAGAAGTAACGCTGCAGGCTGGGCTCTGCTGGCCTGAGGCAAAAAGGCTTTGTGGGAATTCATCATCCACCTGTCAGCAATACCTGGGAAGAGCTGGATGAGGCAGAGGGGTATTGAACAGCTAGAATGGCTGGCTGACAGATCCACGGAACGGAACTGACATAGATCAACCCAGCAAGGGGGTCCTCTGGAATTATCAGGCTTAACGCAATATCTGCTGCAGTCCTGTGACACAGTGTGAGGAGTGTGAAGGGGAAGAAGTGAGAGGGGAGCTCCTGAGCCGCAGGAGGGCTGCAAGGGGTCAGTGTGGAGGCTGTGGTGCCGGATCACGGCCACCCCGGAGCCCTCGCCTGGATGTGGACACATCCAAGGGCAGAATTCCATTGTCACCTTGAGATTGGTCATCCCCAGGAGCGCAGGTAGCAGAAAAAGGAGGGCCCAGCACAGATCACCATCGGAGCAGGCGCGGAGGTCCCCACACCTGCATTCTGCTACACAGGGAGGGGGGGCTCTGAAGTGGGGCTCACCCGTAGGGGTCCTTGACCCCACCTGAGTAAAAAGCCAGACTGTGTGGTCATCCCGTGGCCGGGGCCCCACCCCCCCCATGCTGACAGCAATGGCCAAAACCCCGAAGAGCTGCACGCAGGTGGACATCACAGCCATGCTGCTGACGGCAGAAAGGAGTAAGTGCACAGAGGTGGTGGCAGCCCAGGTTCACAATGCGGCACCCTTGCCCGCTATGTTCACGCAGATGTCCACAAAGACGGGCCTGGAGGACTTGTTGGCCAAAATCTGCAAGGAGATACATTAAAGCAAGGAGGAGCTCTCCCACAAAATCCTGGCACTGGATTCGAGAGTGGCTGAAGCAGAACACAGGGTGTCGGAAGTGAAAGACACACTCTGCGAGCAATCATATGTGGTGGAAGAATGCTCCAAGCGCCTGGAGTCCTTGGAGTCCTTGGAGGCACGCTGCAAGGTCATGGAGGAGAAGCTGGAAGATGGTGAGGATCACTCTCGTAGGAACAATATTCGTATTAGGGGTATCTCTACCACAGTAAGGGATGAGGAAGTGCCAGCCTTTGTAGCTGACTTGTTTCCATGTCAGTTTCTTTGTACCAGGATTTGGCAGCAGCAACCCTCGAAGCACAAGGGATTACGTCCACTGACTGAATGGCTGTGCACGATGGATATACCGTATCGATGGGGATTCCCCACTTCCTTGCATTTCAGCGACCATGGGAGGCAATGGCTAGTGTGCACCTTGATGGAGGCGGAGGGTTTGTTGAACCCTGAGAGCCCAGATGGAGGGAGTTTCGGTGGGGGTGAGCCTGAGGGGGAGGTGGAGCCGGGGTCCCTGCAGAAATGGCATAAGGTGGGTAGAGGGAGGCATCTGAGGGGTGCAAACAAGAAGACCTGTGGGGAAAGTGGCTACGGGGACTCACTTTCTAGGTTCTGGTGAGGCCTGAGGTGTTGGGATGTTTGCCGGAAGGCAAGGGAAGGCCCCCAACACTGGTAATGCAATGGCAGGCTGGGCTAGTGAGTGGAAGGGGTTGAGGGAGCCTAAAGGAAGAAGCCTCTTTGCCCTCCAAATCGGGTCCTCATCAGATCTATCCGATGTTTGTTAGATGCCCAAGTTGGAGCTTGTTGGGGGGCAGAGTTAGGGGAGGGGACAGTTGAAGGTTGAAAAGTTTATCGTGAGACAGACACCAGCATTAAGGGGTGTGAGAGTGGTGGCATACGAAAGGGGGACCAAAATCAGGGCTCCGTGGTGGTCGATGTAGCTGTACCAAACGGGAAGGAGGACACCATAACATTGGGCACATGGAACGTCCAGTATTTGAATTCCCCAAATTAGAGAAAGTCAATTCTGGGCAAACATAGGGATATGTCACTGTCTATCGTGTTCTTGCAGGAGACTCATCTGTTGGCCCAAGACGAGGGCCGCATGATAAATAGGGAATTCCCGCACCGGTATTACGCCTTAGAAGGAGAGAAAAAGAGGGGGGTGGCCATTTTCATAAAGGGGCAAATTCCAATCACAAAATTGGAGCTCTCTCAGATCCACAGGGGAGATACCTCTTTGTTAAGGGTCTTCTCTGGGATCAAGCATTCACAATGGTTTCCCTGCATGCCCCAAACGTAGGGCAAGACAGCTTCTTGGAAGACCTCATACCCAAATTACTATAATTCACGGAAGGACAGATCGTGCTGGGGGGATACTTTAATCTGGTCCCAAACCTTATGGAAGATAAAACACTCCCACCCACTAAACTAGACATCAGACATTCTACAGCATTTTGCGGTTTCCTTCGGGAGGTGGGGCTGGTAGACGGATGCAGGTTGGCTCACGGGGATGACATGGATATCTCTTTTTATTCACATGTTCACGTGGTTACTCAAGATTGGACTTAACATTGATATCTAGTGAATTGATCCCATGCCGCGAATATATGTGTGCGTACACTGTCCGACAACGCACCCGTAACAGTAACTCTGGCAATCACGGATAGACCTGCGAGACCCAGGCACCCATGGAAACTATATGACCCAGTGCTCACGGATCCCATTTTGACATGGGAGACAGGGGAAGTAATCTCCAACTACTTCAAGGAGGACGAGTGGCCCGGCCCCTCGCAAGATACTGTATGGAACGCAATGAAATCAGTGGTGAGAGGCTGGAAAAGGAGGGTAGCCAAGCTGAACGGGAGCACAAAAAGTCAGGGTCACGAAGAGCACTGCAAGCATTGAAGGTAGTGCGAAAACAGCTAGAAGCGCATCTGGCATTCGATCCAAGCCCTATGGGATGGGGAAGGTAAGGTGCGGCAGAATGAAGCTATTAAAATGGGAATTTTGGAGGCATACTTTTCAGCAGTATTTAAGGGGGAGCTTCCACTGGAGGAGGCTCAAGTCAGATATCTTTGGAAGGTGCACCTGCCTAGACTGACGCAGGAGGATCGGGGACGCCTTGAAGCACGAATAACAGCGGGAGAAGTGTAGTGGGCAATAAAATCATTAAAGAACAAGGCCCCGGCCCAGATGGCTTTTCAGCCCCCTTTTATAAAAAATACAGCAGTATTTTTGTCCCCCTTTAGGTGGGGTTGTTTAACTCTTTTCTGAACTCAGGAAGGGTCACGACAAGCATGGCTGCTTCACAACAGCTCTTCTGGCTAAACCAGGGAAGAATCCGACCATGTGTGATTCATATAGGCCCATTACGCTGACCAACATGGACTCCAAGCTATTTTCCAAAATAATTGATTGGGGTTTTGCCGGGGCTTGTAGATGGGGACCAGATGGGTTTTATCTCAAGGTGGGGTGCCCAGGACAATGTGAGACATACTCTAAGGCTGTTGGATCTGGGCATGCAATCCAACTTTGACTTGGGGATAATCACCTTGGACGCTCATAAGGCCTTTGATAGAGTTGACTGGGGTTATCTGGAGAGGGCCCTAGAATGCTTTGGGTTTGGGCCAGATTTCACTAATTGGGTCATGGCAATCTACCAGAATCAGTCCACGAACCTGCAGGTGAATGGAGGTACAACCTAAACATCACCAGAGGGACAAAGCAGGGTTGCCCACTATCTCCGTTAATCTTTGTGTTATGCATGGAGCCTTTTGCCAGTCGTATCCAAGAGGCAGGGTCAATAAAGTGTGTGAGGGTGGGGCCTACAGACTTTAAGGTGTCCTCTCACTCTCTGGCCAGCCTACCTTGGTCCTCCTCCTACCCCCACCTGCGCGGCCAGGGCATTGCTATCAATGCAGCAGTACATGAAATGACAGTCATTTTTCGTACTAACCCAATCATATGCATATTGACCTGTTTTTGCATATGTTACATGCCAGATAGGCACATGCCTATTTTTAAATGTGTGTCTATTGAAAAATTAAATTCTGTTTTATGACATATCTACTCTTTGTGATCTTTCGGGCTAGCATATATTAATCTAGCCACACTGCAAACACAGGGATACCTCCTGTGCACCAATGATAAGGGTAGTCATTGACTCTATTTTCTCCTTTGCTAGTCCCCTCTTGCCCTCTAGAGTCAGGCCCCCATACAAAAAAGAGGGTTCCCTGCCCCCTTATATATTTTCACGAAATACTAGAGCAGACACACTTTTAAAAGACGAAGGTCTTCAAAGACCCCTGACACCAGTGTGGAACAATCCAGGCTTTCGGCCAGGGTGTGGAGGGGGGACTTTAGTAAATGGATGGAGGGAAGACTGGAATCTATACATCAGTTGTACAGAGGCAAAAACCACCAATCATTTGAAGAATGCAAACACACCTTCAATATACAAGAGCCAGAACGCTTTAGATACATCCAATTGCGGCACTGGGCCTCTCACCTGCACGCACTGAGGAGGCGACGAGAGCCTTCTCGGCCCTGGAGTTGACACTTCAGGACAAAGCTGTTGCGGGGGGGAAGGTATCGAGATTATATAAACTTCTGGATCAAAGATATCCTGACACACGCCTGCCATATATGTCTAAATGGGAAGAGGACTTGGGGGTGCCCCATAGAAGAGGAGGGGTGGTTGCAAATATAGGGACGTATGCTTAAGTCTTCTCGGTGCCTTACAGACAGGGAATGCTCTTACAAGTTTTGCTATAGGTGATACCTTACCCCTGAGAGACTACACCACATGAACAAAAGCTACCCGGCCGCCTACTGGCATGGCTGCGGGCGATGGGCACACTGTTCCATACTGGAAGGAAGTGCTGGCAAAGATAAAGGAGATCACGGGACTAGACCTTCCCGCCGACCCACGAGTGGTGATTCTGAGGGAGACGGGGGAGAAGTGGGGGTGTTCTCCTTAACCGGCTAACTGGCCATCTTGATTGGGCATCCGCTATTAGCAGCAAAACTGGTGATCGCCCGGACATGAAAATCGAGACAGAGGGGCCGATGGCATTGATGTAGTCGGTTAGTACCTGTGACATATTGGTGGCAGACAAAATCATGGCACTATGCGAGGGACGCTATGCAAAGTATGTCTCAGTATGGTGACTATTCCGAAAAATATCCTGCTATGGTTGCACAAAAATGTTCCATGCTGTGAGCCGGAACGTGTTAAACTTAATTTTTTCTGGGGTTTGGTTGGAGTTAAAGAGTGCTCTGGGTAACTGGTGGCTGCTTTCACCAAAAGGCATTATGTTATGTGTTTATTGTTTTATGTTTATTGAGTTTATATAGCGCTTTACACCAAAGCATTATGCATTAGCATAAAGCATTATGATACTGTACTTAAAGCTACTCACAAATGGTTGCTTAAATAAAAGTTGTTTGAAAATAAAAAAGTAACAGCTGCCACCATGTTCTGTCCAGGGGACACTTTTACATTCACCAAAAATCCATCGAGGGTGTCTAGGGCCTTAAAAATGAAAAAGGGACCCAGCGCACTGTACTGTAAGGTACTTTGTGCACTGATAAAATGTTACTAAAGAATAGCAGTAAAGCGAAAGACTAGGTGAAACTAAGTCTCCCAGTATGGACTGTCTTAAGGGCATGTCAGTTTCCCCATAACAAAATGAGCAAAAGCCCAGTGGACTACAGCAGAAGGCTGGGCTCCACTGGCAAAAGTCAGGCTAGGATGGTCAGACGACAGCAAAAAGTTGGGGGATACACAACTGGACGGGAAAATAACCCATAAATGGAAATCTTTCCTAACACTCGCCCCTCCCAGACCAAGGACAGGGGGAGCTAATCCACCCCTGGATGAGTTTCTTGTTTAGGTCAGTTAAACATTCTGGACAGCCCATCAGTATTGCTATGTTGGACACCTGGCCCATGCTCAAGGGTGAAGTCAAACCCTTGCAGGTTTATGGACCACCTGAGCAATTTAGGATTTTCTCCCTTCATATTCATGAGCCACTTTAAGGGTTTGTGGTCAGTTTGCACAGTGAAGTGGGTCACATAGAGGTAGTGCCTCATCTTACTTAGGGCCCACACAACATAGAAACATGTTTTCTCTCTCCTAAAGCTGGCAACTTATGAATGCAATCGGGTGTTCCTTGCCTTTCTCATCTACCTGTGATAGTACAGCACCTATCCCAGTGTCAGAGGCATTTGTCTGCACTATAAAAGGTATTTTATAGTCGGGGGCACTGAGAACAGGGGTCTGGCACAAGGAGTCTTTTAAGCATTGAAGGCCTTCCCACTCTCCTCAGACCAAGATACCTTCTTGGGTTTCTTAGGAGTAGTGAAAACCGTCAGAGGGATAGCTATGGTGCCATAGTTTGCCACAAGTTTTCTGTAATATCCAGTGAGACCTAAAAAGGCTCTCACCTGGGTTTGTGTAGTGGGGGTAGGCCAGTCTTGTACTTTACTGGGTAGAGGCTGAATCCACCCTCCACCTACTTCATGCCCAAGGTAGACCACTGAACCTTGACCAATCTGGCACTTGCTGGCCGTTATGGTCAAACGGGCCTTATGAAGAGCCTACAACACAATTCTAAGGTTTTTCACATGTTCCTCCCAGGTGGCACTGAAAACTGCTATATCATCCAGATATGCAAGACAGAATTCATCCAAACCATTAAGGACATGACTCACAAGCCTCTGAAAAGTGGCAGGTGCATTTTCCAACCCAAATGGCATTACTCTGAACTGGTAAAGGCCTTCTGGAGTTGAGAATGCTGTCTTATCTTTGGCATGTTCTGCTAGGGCTATTTGCCAATATCCTGCAGTGAGGTCAAATGTGCTGAGGTACTTGGAGGCAACCAAGGTATCCACTGGTTCATCAGTTCTAGGTAAGGGGTGTACATTTGTCTTGGTGACAACATTCAGAGCCTTATAATTCACACTGAACCTCAACTCAGAGGAACCTGCTTTTGGATCCAGAACCACAGGACTGGGAAAAAGGACTACTAGAGGGTTCAATCACCCCAAGATCTAACATCTTCTTGACATCTGTCTTGATTTAAGATCTCACCTTATCTGACATCCTGTATATCCTAATTTTGGTAGGTACACTATCTCCTATGTCAATATCATGTTTGCACCAAGGTGTCAAACCAGGAGCTAGGGAAAACAAGGGGGAGAATTGACACTGCAAACTTATAACTTCATTTTACTGAACAGAAGTCGGGTGAGGGAATTGTCTGAAGGACTGCCATGTTATGTTATGTTACTTGGCATGTGTATAGTGCCTTATGTATCATTGGTATGATCTCAAAGTGCTGGTAGGTTGAATGCCCTCAGGAACCGCAGTTCAAGTCAGTCGAGAGAGAGAGTGTCGTAAAGTGCGTGGGTGCACCGGGTATGTGTGCTGCTGCTGTGGTTGCTGCATGATAGTTGCTTCTTAGCGGTAGGTGTGGTGCTGAGGAGATCAGTTGAATGTGTTTAGCCTGGAGGGTGGACACCCAGACTGAGTTCTGGCTGCGTTAGGCCTGAGGAGACGCCTAAGATAGCCGATATGTGCTCAGCTAGCTGTGTTTTATTAGGATGATGGGTCATGTTAGTATGAGAACAGCTATACCGAATGTGTCATAGTAGAGCTGTGTTTTAGTTGAATGGTGGTGTATAGGAGAGAGTAAGCATAGTAGTGTGATATTGTGGTAATCAGTAAAGCGCCTGTGACCCAAGCACGAGAGCAGGACAGGGGGGGTACATAGCGACTTACGTATATAAAGCGACAGGATGGATAGGAGTAGACATATGATACAGATAACATGGGGATACAGGTACATAGCATGTACATAGCATATATAGGAGATACAAAGATATATCCACTCCATCCACTCTGCTCATTTCCATCCATTCCATTCACTTTATCCTTTCCATCCACTCCATCCACCTTTTCCATTTGTTCCATTGGTTCCATCCTTTCCATCCGATCCGTCCACTCCATCCGATCCGTTCACTCCATCCTATCCGTCACTCCATCCACACCGTCCACTTCATCCATTCCATCCACTCTATCCTTTCCAATAACAATTGTCTCTATCCGCACCATAGCTGACGATATTAGTGACACTTTCTAGATTCAACTTTAACACAGTGATGCTATTAGGTATACTTTCTAGATTTTACTTTAACACTGTGACGCTATTAGGGCACACTCAATGGAGTTGGGAATACCTTCTAAGGTCAAAGCTCACACAGAGATGCTATTAGGGACATCTTTCTAAATGTGGCAAATTCTGTCTGGCATAGGCTAATGATCACAATTCTAACCAAGTGTGGCATTGTTAGCATTCACAATCCTATCTAGATGTGACGCAGGCTAATGTTCACAATTCTAACCAAGTGTGGCAAATCCTGACTGGGTCTGGCCTAGGATAATGTTAACAATTCTAGCCAAGTGTGGCATTGCTAACATTCACAATCCTGTCTGGGTCTGGTATAGGCAAATGTTCACAATTCTAACCAAATGTGGTATTGGTAACATTCACAATCCTATCTAGATGCGACGCAGGCTAATATTCACAATCCTGTCTGGGTCTGGCATAGGCTAATGTTCACTATTCTAACCAAGTGTGTCATTGCCAACATTCACAATCCTATCTAGATGCGACATAGGCCATAAGACGCACTGCCGTTTTAAGTGGGTTACATGCTACTAATCATCACGTTATCATTGTGGTGCACGAATCACAATTATACTTAAGAGTTACTCACAGAACGTAGAGTACCCAAAGAAAGGATGCCTGAAAAGGTTTGGATAGTTGCTTGAAGAGCTGGGTTGGAGCCTCCAACAAAGCCTCCTCTCTGTGAGGGAAGAAGATCTTTTCTGCAATATGGACATCTGCTGGGAGTCTGCAGACAGAGGGACCGATCGCATAAAAGAGCGGGGAGAACGCACCGCCACGGACCCAGCTGAAAAGGAAAGTATAAGAAGTAAATATTCCACAAAAGAAATTAGGTTTTCCTCTAATTAATTAACAACTAACAGTAATGATTCATTTGCTATTCCCCCACTATCCTGATGTAACAGGCACTGGATACCACCTAGAAGCACAAAAGGATATCAAACACTAAACTTCCTAAGGATGACCTTAATGCCATGAGAGAGAAATGCACGGTTCTTTCCACTATTTGGAACTTGAGTGACTGAATATCCAGGATGGGAAACAACGGGAGTGTAAATTAATAAACAGGAATGTTAGTAAGGGAACTTATACCCCGGTGGCACGAGGAGCGACACGATGACGGGTTGGTGCACTTCCCAGCAGAGCGTCCCAGCGTGCACTAAGAAGGGTGTAGTCCAGGATATGGAATGGATCCAATACAGTCAGTAAACAGGATGGTAAAAGGTGGTAGAGGTGAGGAATAATAGCCAAGTCACAGCAGAAGAGAAACGTTCCAGAGCAAAGTGAGGAACGTGATGTATGGGATTCACTTACCTCTCTTGTGGAGGAAGTATTTCTGTAAGCAGAACTTCCAGAGAGAGAGAGTCGCGGGGAGCTGACACCAAGGCAGTCCATAAGCATTTGCAGAGTTCACAGAGATATGTTACATAGAAGGGCAATGGAATGCAGGATCGTAGTTAAGGGGCAGTCCGTAAGCGTAGCTGAGGTTCGGTACACTGGAGGGCAACGTAGGAAAAAGTTGGAATCCGAGGCAGACCGTTAGGGTTTTGCAGGATGTTCGGTACACAGATTAGCAGTCAGAGGAAAAAGACTCAGGCAATCCGGGTGAGGCAAAAAAGGGTCGGTACACGTGAAGTACAGCCATGGATTTGACACGGAAGTCAAATGAAGCCGATTAGCAACTACAAACAGAAGCAGCGTACTGCAGGCTGCCAATGACTAAATCAATAATGATGCGTGGCTATGAGAATAGGAGGCTCCTGCGTCTGTATTCCACGGACTACAACTAGGCGCCAGGAACCACGGGAGATGTAGTTCGCAGTGTAAGGCGCTGCAGCTTTCTCCAGGGCAGCTGCCAATGAGAAAAAAATGGCGCTGCAACATGCCGTAGACCATGGCGAAGTGCTAAATAATTTCTGGAGGACCTGATAGTGGACTTGCCTTTGTTATGTTGCGACAAGGGTGCAGAAGGAGCCCTGACCGAATGTCAGTGTGTAACATTAAGTATGGGACATGCTACCATTCAGACTAATATTCACAGTTCTAACTAAGTGCAGCATTGGTGACATTTACAGTTCTCCTGCAAGGTAGAGGTGAGCGGCAGGGTTTTTGGACGTAGAGGAATTGCTCTGCTCCCCACCCATACCACACTTACTTTTTGGTTGCTGCTGGTTGACGCCTGCCGATGCCTTCACTGGCTTCCCCTGCTGATACCTGCAAACACTTTCTGGAACCGCCTCTCTAGGAGCCGCCCTTTGCCTTGGGGCCCTTAGCCGAAGGGGCTGCCGGGCAGAGGGCTTCCCTGGGTGGGCCAGTAAAGGCTAGGGGGCAGGGCGTGCTGCACCATTCACAGCGTAGGGGTGCAGAGGGAGGGTTGGGAGATGCAGGACCAGGGTGAGGGCTGGGATAGGGAGGCAGGGGTTTGCACGGGGGCATTAGACCCACGAGCACACAGTGGATTAGCCAATCAGGACAAGGTGGGAGTGCCTGGGAGGCGGGAGGAGGGAGGAGAACCAAGAAGAAGGAGCCGGGGATCAGTGGAGGCACACAGGCCCTGGATGCTCTTTTTGGGGAATTTTTCATGCAGTATGGGGTCGGTCAGATCAGGAAGAGGTTCTGACTCTTCCTCCTCCAAGTCTGAAGCCAACAGCAGTGCTGCTATATCAACCCTACAGCAGTGCAGCTATTTCATCTCTAGGGATGCAAGCCTTCAGCCTATTCTCATGAAACACTTTTGGAGCCTGTCCAGTCCTTGCAAGGTCCACTAAATAGTTAATATCATCCAGCGACTCCACTACTGAGTAAGGGCCTGACCATTTATCCTGTATAGCTCTAGGCCTTATAGGGTTCATGATCATGACTTGCTGGCGTGGTGTTAAGTTGACAAGGGAAGCCTTCTGGTCATACCATTATGTCACCAGAGCGTTCCCAGCCTTCAACCTATCACTAGCCTATGCCATCAGGCAAAGCATTCTCTTCCTTAGACCAAGTGTCAGTATCCAAGGTAGAATTCGACTTGTACCCGTAGTGTAGCCGTCGAGTTCTTTCTACCAATGTAACCCTCTGAACACACAAGTTCAATTACAGAGGGATCAATTAGTCAAAAGATAAGGAACACCACACAAAGACCAAGCACTGCAGAGGGAAAAAAGAAAGAATTACTTGGAAAATCCAGGCAGTAATTCAAGGCAACAAAATTAGAGCAAGACCATAACACTAACCAGTGACAAGACTTTTTCTCAAACTTGATGGTTGGATCGAGATGTAATCTACAAGACATAGGAAACCAGATAAGCCAAGAGAGAATGAGGAGCCAATAAGAGAAACACAAGGAACAGAACTTACCACTTCTTTGGTTGGGAATTCTCTTGTAATCATGTGGCATCCAGTGTATCCTATCCCTAACCCGACGGCACGAGGATGCCTTGACGAAGGGAGGCCGTCTCTAGTCCAAATACTATCCCGTGGGCACAAGGACACCTAACGGCCTCAGAGCGGGTTATGGACAGACTCAAGTTCAGCCTCTCAGATAATACACTGGGTATGGCAGAGTTTTCAACAGACAGGAGTGATGGTATAGTGATAATCCCGATGATGAACAAAGAAGTGTTCCAAATCCGTACCCTGAAGAGCCTAGGCAAGCTGACACAGCGTTCGAGTAGGATGACAGATGAATCCGCAGGTAGGTGGAGAGTCCGGAGGCAAGCTGGTTCAGTACACGGGTAAGCAAACAGAGTTGAATTGGCAGGCAAGAGAGCTGTCTGGAGGCAAGCTGGTTTGGTACACAGGAAGCAAACGGAGCTGAATTGGCAGGCAAGAGAGTAGTCCGGAGGCACACTGTTTTGGTACACGGGTAAGCAAGCAGAGTTGAATCGGCAGGCAAGGGAGCAGTCCTGGGGCAAGCTGGTTCGGTACACCGGTAGGCAAGCAGGGTTGAATCGGCAGGCAAGAGGGAAAACCAATAGGTCAGTCCGATTCACATGGGAAGGCTTGGGCTTTGCCTAGGACTTGGCTAAGACAGCCCCTGTTTGTGACCCTGTGCATGGTCTCTCTATTGTGTCACCCACAAGACCTCAGTCTCGGAGAACATTGCCCAGCAGGACTTTACCTGGAACTTGCCTCTGTATGCTCAATGGAATCCTGACCATAGTACCATTTATAGTAAGATTTACAGGCATTACTGGAAACTTGAGAGGGGGGCCATCAGATAATTTGATGGGCATCAAAGGAGCACTGGCAAGTTCCTCTGGGTTTACCAATGTGGAATCCACCACAGTTCTGCTGGCCCCAATACCCTACGGCAGGACTATCTATTCCATTGATTAGCGCACTGTCCTTAAAGTAATGCTTGATATTGTCTGGACTCCTCTGAGACTGTAGGTTCACAGGAACCCAGGGAAAGGAAGACTACCTCAGATTCTATACCACTGGAGGAGAAGGATGCCCCTGTGATCTCTTCATCCTCAAAGGAGGGGAAGGCCAAACTGACAGAGAACACCCCCAAGGTTTTGACCTTACATCTGGGGTCCCCCTTCATATGGCCATTTGCTCCACAAGCCACACAAAATCCACTGGGTCTTGGGACAAAGGGAGGCTTACTATAACCAGAGTTCTGTCTGGGAGTATAACTCCCACTACCATGAACATTCTCTTGTGACTTACCTCTGTTTTTCTTTTTGTGGCTCTTTTGGGAAGAAGTTTTATCAAATACCTCACCCTCCTTATCTTTGTTCTTTTTCCCCTCCTCCGGCTTACCAGGAGTAGTCTTGTCCGTATGGGACACTCTGTGTGACACTGACAAATCTGCTGGCCTAGACAGCTTCTTAGGCTCTATCTCCTTTGAATCAGCAAAGTTCTGCTTAACCTCAGGGGAACAAGATGCAATATATGTTCAAGCACGACCAAACATACATACGCTCAAAGGTGGTGACCTTATAGTCTTCAACCCAGCCAGTCAAGATGTTCAAGGAATCACTAAAATATGACACCCAGGTGTTACCTTCTTTCTTTTTGTACTCTCTAAATCTCTTTAAGCATTCAGCAGGAGTCTTCCCAAACTTTAAGATGAGAGTTTGCTTCAATTTTGCAAAATCTACTCTATCAGTCTTAGACAATTACGTAATGGCACTGCAGCCAGAATGGGGTAGTCGACTGAGCAGCCATGCAATCTTGTCAGCATCCATAACCTCTTAGACTTCATGTGCATACTCAAATGCAGTCAGCCAGTCCATAATGTCATTCTTCTCATCATACATACTGAGCAGATCGTTAGGAAATCTTGGATGAGAGAAGGACCCAGACCATGTCCAGATCCCTTGGAGGAGCCTGTTGTAGCCTGAATCTTGGCCAGCTCCAACTGGTGATCCCTGTACTTCCGTTCTTCTGCCTGCTCAACTCTCAGCTTTGCCATGTTGAACTCAAGCTCCTTCTGATTAAACAGCAGTTCTTGCTTCTTTAATTCTAGCACGGTTTCTGGATCAGAGCTGACAGATAAAACTTGGGACTCTACATCATCCCTTTCTTCATGGCCACCATGGATGAGTGCAGCGACAGATCTGCTAGAGCTGTCAGTGGGAACAGCCCCACCACCTTCTGCACTCTCTGAGGTATTAGCATCAAGTTGCACCTCTTGCCGATCCATGATCCTTTGGATCATTTCACTCTTCTTGAGCAGAAAAGCCTCTCTCGGTACACATCATTCTCAGTGTTTCTGACTTGGAAGCATTCAAGATTATGTTGGTCATTGCTTCCATGTTTTAAGATAGCTTGTTAGCCTTTACTGTTACGTTCCTATTAAGGTCACTATGTGTCCTGGGTAAGTGTAATCTGAGTACCCGCCGCCAATTTGTTAAGATGGATTTGTGAACTCTGACTTGGTGGGCAGAGGTTCAGAAGGCCAGCCCAATTTCTTGGAACAGAGTAGCCTTCTGGACAAGGCAGACCAATCAGGTTAGCATTGGTGGCAGTCAAGGCTAGGTCTCAGGAGGGGTGAGGGTGATCAAAAGGCCACAATGAGCACACACAGCAGACAATACAAATTACTCTGTCAGGTGTAAACATGTATATACATGTATTAAAGGCCTTTTAAATAAAACACAAAGTAAATAGTCAGCAGTAATAACAAAACCAACACAACACTAATTTAGCAAACATATATACAGTAACCAATGGCCAAAAGGAATAGAACACAGTATTGATCCACAACCTGTAAAGAAAGGGGTCACAAAGTGCGAATATCGTTTAGGCAGTCCTTCACAATTTAAACCCTAACTAAGAGGCAGTCCAGCCCCTAATATGAGTGGAGCCTTAAGCTCAAAAGTACTTTCGGTGCTGGCGCACACAATTGTGTGGTTAAGTCAAAACGGGGTCTCTTCAAGGGGCTTTAGCAACTCAGGAAGGTGAGTGAGACAGTGACGAATAAGTTCACACTATTCAAGGAGGGTCTTCCCAAGTGGGCAGAACAGGATCCAAGAGATGGGAATATCTTGGTAGCACAGGCTACCTTGATAAAGAATAGTGGCCCTCAGGGGACACTTGTGCATAAAAATGGATGGCAACCGGTAAGGATTGCAAGTACTCACCGACCCTCGGTGCACTCTGGACCAAACTTCGACAGTTGAGTCCACTTCGGTTGCAGGTTCAAGTCCTGCAGTGTCACTCACCGACTAGAATAGGTGTAGAGCCCAATAAGAGCTGAGCTGTCTTCCTGACCCGTTCAGCTTGATAGAAGATCCTGGGGTATTCCTTAACCCAGGCCTCCTCCCCTGAGGTAGCTCTTCCTCTCTATACACACCTCTTCTGTAGTCAATTGAAGACCAGACCGAGGAGTTGATGAAGCGAAAGAGCGGGTAGCAAACACCGCTAAGGACCCAAGCTGTAAGGAAAGAAAGAACAAGGTTACTGACAGCCAGCTGTAAAGCAGATAATACAACTCTTGGTATGACTATTAATCTTTTTTGTGGAGCTTAGTGCGGTAAGAATAAGGAACCAGTGAGCTGTTCTTGAGTATATAAGGTGGGACACGAATAATCAACACCCTTGGTATGGAGGCCCTTTCTTATAGTACTGAAATATGGTAACAAGAACCTTCCTTACTAGTCAGCACAGGATGAGAACAGGGGAATAACAGGGAGCCCATGAAGAAGCAGGAGTCCGGATTTGAAAAAAACGAAAGGATAAAATAACAAACAGGAAAGTTAGTAGAGAGAACCAGCCCGGTCAGAACGAGGGTCGTTCTAGAGCCTGGTTGGTGCACTACTTAAACTGCAGGGCGTCCCAAAGTGCACTGACAACAAAATCCCTGATTCAGTTTATTGGAACCTGAGAGGAACCAATGGGAACCAAGTTCAAGCATACGAACATCTGTGATACGGATTACGGGTAAGTCACACAATGCGAAAGAAAGTACCTGAGTGAACGCTGAGGGATCTGAAACGGTCTGCAGCGCTGGAGTAACATGCAGCGCTACGAGTCCCACACAGCCGTTCGGCAGCGGAGGCTCTGGGAAGTGAAGCCGCAAACTCCGACGTGAGGCAAGAAGCTGTCCAATATATGGCCAGGTCCGGCAACGTGCTTTTAATCCGATGAACAAAAACTGCAGGCAAGAGACAGTCCGACAGAATGCAAGTTTCGGCAAAATGTTTGTAATCCAAGGTATAAATCAGCAGACAAAAGACAGAACGGTGTAACAGGCTGGGTTCATCAGGAGGAAGATCAGATAAGTATGGGATACAAAGTAGCGCTACTAAAAAGAACGGAGTCAAGCAGAAGCACCTAGCATAGGCAACAACGCTATTTATGCATCCGCCTGAGGCATTGCTTGCCACGTACATCAGCTGACTTGATCATGTGAGCGCTCTGCACAGCCTTTAACAAAGTGTAAGGTGGCGAAGGTCCGTTGCCAAGGTAACCACCAGCGCTGCAAGAAAGGGGCTGCCACATTTTGATTTTGTAATGACAGAGGCCTCCGAGGGGAAGGGCGAAGAGGCTGAGAGCGGGCATATGAACCCGAGATCCTAACATGCAGATGCGTGGCTCTGTGGCTTTCAGTGGCTGCGTTCTAGGAATGATTCTGTGGTGGGACAGTGGCGATTTCTCTGCTCCTGATGAAGGGTTTGGCCAGTTCTGCTGCAGCAAGTCTTGGGACACAAGGGGGCCCAGCAGCAAGGCACCAACGAAGTTTGTCACCACAGCTGGGCGAAACAGTGACCGCATATGCTCTGGTTCAGGTGTGCTCTCCTAATTCCAGACCTGCTAAGTGTACTAAACTCGGTAGGAGAGTGCCTTATACCCAGAGCTTACAGTCTTCAAAGGCACAAGTAAAAACTGGAGACAGCACCAGTTCCAGAGCAAAGGTCCCGTATGAGCTGTTCAGTTCACTGGGCTGACCAGGAACACTTCCGGGTTAAGTTGGAGGTGCCGAGAATAGTTAGTCCCACTATTCCAATGGGTCGAAGCACCCCTGCAGGCCTTATAGGTTTGATGAGAAACAGGGATCCTGACAGGACAACAGCAGACTCAGGGTGCCAAACCGTCCAGTGGGTCACCAGTGGTTCCACAGATCTGCTTTACTGATTCAGGATACTTGGCTCCTTTACGAAGTTCAGTGTGAACTCAGAAGATCGACCTGGAATGGGTGCAAGATGCCTTCTCTTATCCAAAATCTACTTTTCGACAAAATGAAGAGAAACCAATATGAGATCTGCTCACATACAGCCATCCCAGACATGGACCAATTACAGACCACAGTGGTCCCAGACATCTTGGCACCCAGGATGTGTATTGGAATGAGAGAGTCCAGCCCACATCCTGGAGGCACACACACACAAGGCATGTAGAAGCCCGTGAAAGCTTCAGTTTGCGCGGGGGTCTGCATGGCCAAACAAGGAATTTCCAGGGTCTACTCGACCTGGGGAAGGCAAAGGGACTAGATGACCAAACAACAGAACAAAAGACCTTGTGGCATGGGCATTTTAGGCACTGCCCACTGTCTGGGGCCAAACGTGGTAAATTCGGTTTGGACCATTGAAAAGAGTTGAAAACACATACAAATTAAAAGCTTCCACCAGCTCTGTCCAAGCCACACTTGTACATTCACCAAAAATCCTTCAAGGGTGTCTTGGGCCTTAAAAATGAAAAAGGGACCACAGTGCACTGTACTGTAAGGTACTTTGTTTCCCTCAGTCTTTCACTTTGTTGCTATTCTTTAGTAACATTTTATCAGTGCACAAAGTCTCCCAGTACTGACTGTCTTAATGGCGTGTCAGTTTCCCCATAACAAAATGAGCAAAAGCTCAGCGGAGTACAGCAAAAGGCTGGGCTCCACTGGTAAAAGTCAGGTTAGGATGGTCAGACAACAGCAAAAAGTTGGGGGATACACAACTGTAGGGGAAAAAAACGATTAATGGAAATCTTTGCGAACATTGCCCAGTAACAAAATGTCATGCCACAGTGAATATTTGTCCAAACTAGACAAACCAGTTTGGTGTGTTCAGTTTGAACCAGTGGTCACCTCTTCAACAAATTTCTTTTAAAAAAAAGTCTTCCTGGCTTCCGTTCTATGCTCCTCCTCATCTCCCTAACAAGAAGGCACACACACATTCATCAACAATCATTCGTACAGCATTACTTCTTCATACACACATGCACACTGTGATGAATCCTACGGATTCCTCACTAATTCCCTGCCTAAAGTCTCCTCTCAGGTGGCCAAGGGCAGAAAGACGCTTTCTGATGCTGACCTTGGGGGTGGTGTTCTGCGGGAGGATCACCTGGGAGGAGAAAAGGCCCAAGGGAGTAAGAGGAAACTGTGGGATAAGACACAGTATTGGTCGTCCTCTAGGCAGGATGCTCTGCAATGCTAACGTATGTAATGGCTTGTTGTAATAACCCTCTTGCTGTTCCACAAGATGCACATATAAATAGGGGTGAAACCAATCATATACTCCTTGGTCTTGGGAGAAATCAAAACCCTTCTCAATGTGGGTGACCTGTAAAGCTGAAACCTTCCTGAACACCCAAAGGGGTAGTGAAAGGAAATTTGTGAATAACACTGGTGTAAAAACATTGCCTTTCCCTTCTTAATCAAGGCTAATGACTAATCCTCATGGTGTTCTTTTAAATAATGTTATAAGGAACAAACTGGGAATTAACAATAAAACAGACATAAGCAAGCCACATTTTTCCATTAGGGACTTCAAGCCCCATAATTTCCAAAGTACTGGGATGAAGCAGAGGGCAGAAGTAGTACAATGTTTTAGGAGTGGTCAGTTCATTTATGCAGATGACCCACACCTGAGGGAGACAACGGGGCTTAAAAGGCCTCCTCCGGTGCAGGCCATACAGTTGGCATTGTTGTTGAAGAGCACAGGAAGCCAGAAGCAAAAGCAGCATGGTTCATGCTGGCCACCCAGGCAGAAGCTGGAGGAGAGAGAAGATGCCAGGACTACTGCTTGGCAGATATCAGCTGCCGGTTGTTAGAGAGTCTGTGCCCCAGAAATCTGAAGTGCAGAGGTTGCGCAGCGGGAAGCATGCAGGAGGAAAGCTTCCCCCCTGTGACTTGTTCTGCAGATGCTGCACAGCGGGAAGCATGCAGGAGGCTGTCTCCAGTGGCTGGCGTGCACCAGAGTGCCGCAGGAGCAAGAGGAGCACTAATTGGAAATGGTGTGAGCGAAGGCAGACTAAATGAAGCCTTTTGCTGGTTTGCAAGGAGCCACAGCAGCAGATGTCCTGTGAGGGGTGAGGAGAACAGAGGCACATGTTTTACGCAGTAAGTTCACAAACTGTCAGTGGTCCCGGAGCGCTCTGTCCCCGCTTGAGTGTTGAAAGCAGGTGTTCAGCAAGTGAGCAACGCTTGCATAGAAGCAAAAGTGGTGCATATAACGGTTTGGATTACTGAACTATTGCAAAACAGTAGAAGCAGCACGCGTGTGTGAGTTAAAGTGATTCCCAAGTTAATTCGAAATACTGTAAGGAAGGCATGGTATCAACAGTAAGACAGACATGTGTGACCACAGTTCAAGGGTGTTTATTGAACTTTCACAAGGGTGTGATAAACATCTATCTAAACCTAAAATCTACAGATGGGAGCAAGCTACGACCATCAAATAATAATCATGGAGTGCTAGTGGAGTCTTATCAAAATAAAAGGGCCTATACTAAAAAAAACTATTGCCAATCCTTACAGCTAATTTACAAATAGTTTGGGGTAATGTTCCTGAAAAAGAAAGGAGTTTTCACAAAATGTTATGTAAGGATGTTTGGGCCGTTGGCCTCCCTTTCCCACGTTTTCAGCACAGGGCAAGGTGGTTCACTCAAGCAAAGCAAATTCTCTGGCTTTGGCATGAGGATACAGTTCTATTTCCAGCAACAGGGTCTTCAGTGCCCAAGTCTCTTTTCTCATCAAAGTCTCTTGATTCAGAGGGCCTAATGTACAAAAAATAAGATATACAGTTCTGTTATTCTTACAAATATTCTACTCTGGTGCTTCACTGTGGACCCCACTCAGCTGAGCTCAGATCCCTGTTATTTTTATGATCATTACTGTGGATCCCCCTCATCCGGGATCAGGTCCATCCCCTTTTGCAATTAATCTCCCTCAGCTGGGCTTGGACCAACTGTAGTTCACCTTGATTTATCGAAGACCTTCAAATATGTACAGGGTTTAGTTTGACCCATTACAGGATCACTTCGATAGAAACTTCCTCTTTATAATACAGCCGCCATTCAGTTGGATACCTAACAGAGGTCTTGAATAAGTACCCACGTGGCACCGGACCACGTATATATGTTATCTTTCTTGGCCTACCCTAAGTTAATTAATTCTTTTGGTTTACATTTATATTCGGGTCGCTCATCACATGTGTTTCACACACTGCCCTCTTTAGATTTCTTCATATAATGTTGCTGCTTGCTACCTTGGTTCAAACACAAGATGGTTTGCTTTCAGTCTCTCTGACTCAGTGTTTTTGCTGGCACTGCTTTGTTGTAGGAGCCAAGGACAGTACCACAGTGGCAATCGTTCCTCCCCACCTTGGTTATCGATGCAGGCGAGCTCCGTATACCTTCAATACACAGTGTAGGCTTGTTCAGCTTTAGTTCTCGATCTTAGGATTCTCACTCTCCAAGGTTTGTGAAAATAACAGCTATTAAAGGTCAAGGGTACTTCCCTCCTTGCAACCCTCTCTGGTCTTGCTGTCTTTCTACTTGTATTAAACTGCCATCTTGGAACTGCTGTTTCCTCGTGTGTTTTCAATCGCTCAGAGTGTACTTTCGTGCTCCTGCTTTTTATCCATTTGGGGAAGTGTGATGCAAGTCGGGTGTGTGTGCCTGATCGGTGATTACCTGACCTTGCATGACCATTGTATTGGGACATGTCAAGTATACAACTCTGGTGTTAGTCCGTTGTCCCTCACAAAGTTTGTGTCAGGAAAGTTCCTAGGTCTCCTACATGGTAGGATGGGGAAAAGTTGTTACAGGGAAGGGGATACCATGTCTCACCATCCGGTGCCCAACTTCCACTCCCCGAAAACGCCTCATCCAAGTGATCCTCCCACAATGGTCCACCCCCAGGAACTGGATCCAAAAGCGATGGCCGTGTCCAGGCAGCCTGGATGACTTATCCCCAGGGACTAGCTGGTGAGACACCCTCATGTTTCTTACAATACCAAACTAGGGAAAAGCAGCAAAGACCTATTGTATCAAAGCCAAATGACTGTAACCTTAAACATGTGAGTCTTTGGAAAACCCAGCAACCTGAGGGGGCAACTTTGTTAAGAGTTAATGTTAATAAGCATTACCCAAGCCAAGAGAGACAAACAACAGGGCAAACACAATCTGGTCAATATTGCCACCAGCAGAAGGCGGCTAATGTAAGGTCTATGAAAATGTGTTGTCCATATTGTATACATACTATAGTGCAAGCTGGAATAAAAACACATTACCAAAACCAGGGGAGAGGAAGGAAGAGACTCTATCCCTGTCAGTGTTTGGTTGTTTGTATAGAGGGGAAACAAGAGGCTGCCCATCTGGGAAATGATATCCAGAAGAAGAGGAGCATCATTTGGAAAAGAGTATTATAAAGAGCACCAATGTGAATCTTCTTTTCCCTGAAAAATTGTTGAAGGTTTTGAAGCTGCAATTTGTTGAATGCTGTGAAGCTGTTTTAACCTCTTATCAGTTGACATTGACCACAAAAGCACTTGTTATTGTGAACCGCTGATCGGGCAGGGGAGTATACCCGGATGGCAAACTTTTGGAGATTGTAGGCCTGACATGGAATCAGGCCAGGTCGAAGTTGATGGAGTGCTACAAGGGAGCCCTAACAGAGACATTTTATTTTGTTAGTGGTACTAGAGGAAGAGCCGTGCATGGCTGTTGTAGAGAATTTATCATCCTTTGAGTTATCAGAGTGGCCAATCATCCTGACCAAGACAAACATTGTTGCTATTGAGGAACTGAGAACCTGTTCAAAGAAGACAAGGATTCTTATAGCCTTTGTGTTGGAACTTTCTGTGGATAAGTTGAAGTTGCATCAAACTGTATTGAAACTTGGTTATAAATCAGGATTTCCTTGTGTTCTTTTCTTGAAATGTGAAGCAGAATCACGTTTAAACCTGGGGAAGGGGAGTCCGCCCAGTTTATGAAGAGAGACTTTGGTTACAATGTGAGCTCAATCATTATTGTTTTGAACTTATTTATTATATGTATAAGTGTGAACGACAGATATCCTTTGTTAGTGTTTCCTTTAGTTTATTTTAGGCAGGTAAATCCTCATTAGGGTAGGGATAGTGAGGTGTTCATCCAACCTTATAATAAAATTAAATGGCATTTGTTGAGAGAACTTCAAAACGTGGGGCGCATCACATTTCTGACCCCTCACAACACAAATACGTACAAGCATTCATACAGCATTCATACTTCATTCACTCTCACATTCAAACACACATCAGCAGTCATCATTTATACAGCATTCTGTGGTAAGAGTTTCACCAAATTCACGGCAGGAGCAGCGGTTTGGTGCCGAAAGCATGCTTTTGTAAATTTGGTGGAAATCCGTCCAGAAGTTTTTAGTTAAAACGACCAAAAAGTAGATCTAAAATAATTAATGATATCTATGTCTGCTCCGCAGACACATTTCCCTGTTCGCTCCACGGACAGGACACCGATTAGTTAATCGGCTTGCGTCATGTCCACAGACAAGGGAGGTGTTCGCTGATTGGCTGGGGTGAGGCGTGAGGTGCGCCACATTGTTTTATTATATACTTACTGGTTGACTTTTTTGTGATTGTATGCAGTTTTTTCATTACATGGGTAATTAGAGTAGACATTCTTTTTCGATCTCTGTGATAAGAGAAAAGATCATATGTTAGTGTAGGCAGTTCATAATGAGTTATTGCATTGCATAATAGACATTTATGTATTTTTTCGACCCTCATATTTAGTACTTTAGAAGTACTATAGTTCAAACCAGTGTACTGCGCAATTTGCTCAGTTTCTGTGTTTGTTTTTTAAATCATTGGGTCCGTGGCAAAACAAATCCATGCTGGATTTAAAAAAAAAACTTCTATATTGTGGTACAATATATTTCTTTCATTTTTTTAGTGTTTATTTCTTGTTTCTTGCTAATCTTCTATCGGTTGGCTTGTTGCAGATTTTTGGGGCGGTTAGATACCAGTTGGCATATTCTAACTGTTTATTTCTACTTTTATGCTATTCATCTATCTGTTGGGTTGTTGCAGATTTTTTGGGGCAGTTAGCTACCTTTTGGCGTATTCTAACTGTATATTTCTTGTTACATTTTAGTGGTATTTATTTATCTGTTTGCTTGTTGCAGAATCGTGGGGCAGTTAGCTACATGTTGGTGTATTTTAACTGTTTATTTCTTGTTACATGTTAGTGGTATTTATTTATCTGTTTGCTTGTGGCAGAATCTTGGGGCAGTTAGATACCTGTTGGCATATTCTAACTGTTCATGTTTGAAATTGAATTTTTGGTACTGTTTATGCAGAGATTAGCTATTAAATTTGGGTTTTAAGAATATTACATAAGCGTTTACAAGATTTGCTGGTAATCTCTGTTTTAGAGTAATGGTAGTATCATTACGTTCAAACCATCCACATTTCTTTTTTATGTATACAGTGTAGTGGCCTGCATTGGTTGTGGCTCCTGTGTGGTAGATTATGCCTATTGTTGTGAAGGTTTTCTTACCGGGTGATAGTTGACCATGTGTGAATCCAGTCAGCTTGCAGTTGTTTTTAGTACCATCTGCATTTTAACATAAAAGCATTAGTATTACATATTTACTATGTGTCTGTATTTGTAAGGTGGAGCAATTATCTGAATTGCAGGTAGTACATAATCTGCCATGGTTTGCATTTTGTACAACTTGCTGAAATGGAATGGATTCACAGTTAAGTATGGATACATACATGAAGCGTTCATTAGCAACTTCTTCTTGTACTACATGCCTGCATGTATGTTTCCACATGTATGAAATCTGGAAGATTTCATTTATAGGTATGTTTTTGTTTTCCACTACTTGTAGTAAGTAGATTAGAAATTCTTGTGGATCTTCTTTTGAGTTTATAGTAAATTTCACCATTCCAGCACAGTAGTCTAACTCTTGCCTTATTCCAGAAACACTGTAAGTGTTGTCAGGATTGTTGGTTGCATTTCTATGAAGGACGAACATTTGCAAACACAATTGGTCTGTACTCTGTAAGTAAATGTTGTCAATAATTGGTGGCAATTGGAATATAATATTTATTGCTACATTTGCGTAGCAATTTAAACCAGTTTTGTTTGAAAATTTGAATGGACCTGACAGTCGAAGTTATTTGTTCGGAGTGTGTGTTGCTTCTTTGAAGAAGTAGTTGTTACTTTGAGCAGTAGGTTCTTCTTTGGTTGTGGTACTTGATGAAGTATTAGCTTCTTTTACTTTCTTTGGAGGAATTGCAGTGAGATCTTGTATCGTTTCAGTCTGAAGTAGTTTTCTTTTACAATGTTTTGCTTTTCACGGAACAGGATAGGTTTTTAGATGGGGGTGTAGAGTGAACACAGTCTATTGTATTCTAGAATGCAAGGAATATCAGCATTTACTTTACTTGCATCAAAGTGGATTAGAAATAGTCAGTCAAGTGTACCTAAGCGTAATAGAGCTCATGCCTCCTTTAAAGACTGTGCTACCAATATCTATCAATGCTTTATCTAGTTTAAGACCTTGTGATTTGTGAATGGTAACTGCGTATGCTAGAGTTATTGAAAATTGTTATCTGCGTACATACATGTCTTTCAAAAGAAGGAAGCGGGCTGTTGAGCGTCCTATCTTTTTAACTTCTGATAGTTTGTCAAAGAGAATATTGACAAACTGAATGTTGTCACGTCGGTATGTTTGAAAGCCAAAAACTGTACCAAGTGCTCCATTAACTAGTCTTTGCTCCATGTCAATGTTACATTTAAGCATTACTCTACAGTTTAAAGATCATTTTAATATTTTCTCCAGACCAGCTATGTTGGTGATTTCTAGGGTATTTAGTCTTGTTGTGGCTTGTTGACACATGGGTAGTGTCATACCATGTACGTCCAGTTAATCTGTGGATCAATTTTCAATTATTGGTTGCATTTCTTTTTTTAACATTGTTAATTGAATTTTGAACAGCTTACAAGAGTTGGCATCAAGGACATACAATTGATATTGTTGTGTGCTAATTGTTCCATGACATCAGTAGAACATGAGTTATGGCCATAGAGTGCATGGATGTGCCTGATTTTTAATATCGATTGTGCTTCTTGAGATAGTACACCAACTCTAATACTTTTTAAAATGTTGGCGTATTTGAGGTCTGCAGACTGGCGCATGTTTTCAGTTAATTCTCTGTATTGGATATGTTGCCAAAGGTTGACATTTCCTATGCTGCCAAGAGTTTTATGGCACAGTTTGTGCTCTAACGTTTTAAAAATAGGTTCACCTTTCACTGGTGTCAATTGAAGAAGCTCTACGAAAACAATATGTGTTTTCCTCCAAAGAGCTCTTCGTAGTCTGTTTTGAGTGCCTCTTGTAATCTAAAGTGAATCAAAGCCAACATTAGGTTGGAGACCATGATCACCTCATCTATTAGTAGCATTTTCATTTGTTTCAAAACTCAGCGTAGTTCCATTGCAGCTTCTGTAGAAAGTTTATAATAGTCTAATTTGTTTTGGCATTCTACTGGGAGAAGGAGTAATTGGTGTAAAGTGACACTGCTTATGTTGTAAGCAGCTAAACCTGTCGTCCAGTTAAAACAGCTTATGAGAAAAAGTTGGATGAACGCATCCAGCTAAGTCCGGCGCTCTCCGTTGGAGCTCTTCTGGAACTCACTGTTCAGATTATGTTTGTTTTAATGTTTAATAAGCTTAGAGTTCATCGCTCATGGATATCTAAAATCATATTTAGAGCCACTTTAGAAAAATTTCAAGAGTCAAATCCTGAATCTGAGGAGCATCAACAGCTGGGTGTTTTGCTAAATAAGAAGCAGACTTGTTTCATTTTGTGTACGGTTGTTTTAATGCCAATGCATTTCGGAGCGTATCTCCTTCTTCAGGGCGTTAACCATACCACTTATTGTAAATTCTTACATAATTATAATACAAGAATAAATGAAAATGTTTCAATCCACATCATGTGAAAATTCCAAATCAAAACAAGATTATAATTCCAATCACTAGTTTGAGAGTAAATAACCAATATTAACATAGTTCACCACAGTTGAGTACACAAATCAACAAATGCATAAAATGAATAATTGAAAAACATACATACCCAGTAAAGGTAATTTGTTAAAGATGGAAGATTAGATGGTGGGGGGGGAAAGAAAACAACAACAACATAGAGCCCTTGTTAGGTAAAAGTAGGTACATGTTTGCGCACATTCATTTCTAAATCCAAAATAAATCCCATACATGACTATCATGTTTTCAAAATTACCTTAATCATTTTCCTGTGGTGTCTAGCACCCTTCTTTAAAGAACAACTTCTTACGTACAGCACTCCAGCCGTCTGTATTCTAAATTTAAAGAAAAGTAATACTAACAATGATGTATACTGTAATCATTGTTCTATATGTATACAAACGTTATACTTCTTCTTAAATATGGGGCACAGAATCACCCATAGTGTTGTTTAAAAGTCTGGATGAGCTTCTGTCTAACGCCTCACTCGCGCTCTGCCTGTGTTGCATATACACTGGTCCACGGGGAGCCGCGTTCCAAGCAAAAAAGGTGAAAAATGGCTTCTAGGTGGTTGCTGAGGTAACCACGTACGTTGTGCGTGGTCACCTGACCACTATTCAGTACTACGTCTTCACGCGTCCCGTGTTTCCATGGAAACCAGGAAGTTGGAAGATAAATATACAGAAAAAGTGCCGGCGCATACTGCACTGCTGTCAGGTATTTCAAATAACGATTGCTGCGTGCAGGTTTCAATGGAGACTTATAATGACTCGGTGATGCTATTAAACAAAAATCAATGTAACCGCCCCATTGAGCGAACGCTCACGCCTGGCTGATGGCCTGCGTGGCGACGCCTTGGGTCCCGTGTCCCCATGGAGACGGGGAGACGGGATGTTGGGGGTAATTACATTCAATTATACCGCTGCATATATGCTTATGTTTCCCATACGATTACTTATTAACCAATGTCATTACGTAAGCCTCAGACGTGCTAAGTTATATTCTAACTTCTGTCTACATGTTCGTTAAGAGTGTGTTACACTAAGCATGAACTGAATATTAATTCGTACATACAAAATCACGTAAACAGGTGAAGTTAAATGATGACTGATATTCTGCACTATCCGTAATGCTTGCGCCCAAAAATGTTATGTACGTTACTCTGTACGTGTAGTTTACAATAATGATGATAGCTTGTGCATGTTCTATCAGGCATGTATATTGCATTGTGTGTAGCAACCATCCGTCTGGATCTGGTTGTCGGACCTAAACTGCCTAGGTCTCATCCTTGCGCCGCTTTTCTTTTTATGTATCCACAACTGTTATTTAGCCACAATAGATATGTCCATGTTGGTGTTCCCCTCCCCATCCTTTTACATAAACACTAGCATGTTTATAAGAAACATGCCCAGTTTATCGCTTCATTCATTCCTCTCGGGGTGAGACACCCCAGCGTTTCAATCCAATAACATTCCCTTCTGTCTAATTTGTTTAGTATGTTTTCATGAGGATCATTACTCCAGACAACCTCCAGCACCATGAATCGAATCTGTGTCAAGTTATGTCTCTCTTTGATCCAGTGTCTTGCGACCGCAGAGTTTAGATTCTTGTTCCGTATACACGAGCGATGCTCGTTCCATCGAAGTTTCGCTTTTCTTTGAGACTGTCCCACATAAAACTGTCCACAGGGACACTTAATACCGTAAATAATGTTAGTGGTGTCACAAGTTGCAAATGATTTCAGCATGATTTTTCTTCCTGTATGTGGATGGTTGATAGTTGATCCTTTTTGCACATAGCTACAGTTACTACATTGTAGACACGGAAACGTTCCAACACGTTTCGTCTCAGGTCGTTTCTTGCGTTGTCTTGTCTGTACCAAACTGTCACGAAAGTTCCTGCTTCGTTGGTTAGCAAATATAGGTGGTTCTTTGAAAAGATCCTCGGTCTTCTGATCGCAAGATAATACTTTCCAATGTTTTTTGACAATTGATTTGATGCGGCCACTTTGTGTTGAAAATCGTGTGACGAATACCAATGATGGTTGTGTTTTCCCTTTCCTTGCAGCTGTAAGTAATTCATTCCTGTTTGTTTGCTCTACCTTGTGTTTGCCTTTTCTAATTTCCTCCTCCTTGTATCCACGTTTCAAGAACTTTTCGCCCATTTCGTGAAGTTCTTTATCATAGTCTCTCGGATCACTGATAATGCGCTTCACTCTAAGCATCTGACTGTACGGTAAGTTCCTGATCAAGTTAGGTTCGTGGAAACTCAGTCTATGTAGCAGATTATTGCGATCCGTTGTCTTTGTGTATATATTAGTTTTGTATTCATGTTCCATGGACTCCACATTCACGTCAAGGAAATGAATGCTTTTTTTAGAGAACTCATATGTGAACTGAATTTTTTCACTAATTGTGTTGAGGTATGTGAAAAATTCCAATAGATCTGTCTCAGTACCTGTCCAAATTCCAAATATGTCGTCTATGAAATGAACCCAAATAGCCAAATGTGCCTTCCATCTTTTCTGACTTAGTATATGGTCTGACTCAAATTTGTGCATAAATGTGTTGGCGTATGCGGGAACAGCTGACAGTTTGTTGTTTGTCAATTGTTGTAGGAACTCACCGATGATTTTGATAAGAATGTTTTGCCTGAACCAGCTTGACCACTGATGTATAGCAGTATAGGTTTGTAGTCTTGGCAGCTACAGTTTTTATTTTCATGTTGCACACCATATTTAATTTGTTTTGTTACTTCTTGGAAAATGCTACGCTGCTCATTGTTCAGTTTTGTTTTCAGTACAGCGAGGTTTTCTGTAGCTTGTTCATACTGACACATGGTGTTTTCTACTTCTGTCATGGCTAATTCTGCCTCCTTTGCCATTAGTGGCTGTCCAAGTGGTTCTTGGCATCCTGTTACAGAAGGTTGACTACTACTACTTCTAGTTGGGCCTGGAGTTCTTCTTCATGTTGCTGTTCATTGTGCAACATTGTCTGGTACTGTGTAAAGTTTACGTCTGTTATAGTGCTTTCATTTGCTTTGAAAGCTTCTTCATAGGAGTCATATGTATCCAGTAACTCTTCTTCTTTTCTCCATGGTTTAAAAAGTTGTAGCATGGACATGTAATACCGTTGTTTATGTTGAGGAGTTTTTAATGACAATTTGATATGATTAATTAAGCTGCATTTGGTAAGTTTCACTAAGCTGCCTTCACAATTTGCTACTCTGTATCTACCCTTCTTTTCATCGATTTAATATTATTTTTGTATGTGAAGTTTTGGGCTACGTGGTAGAGACACATGGTTTCCAAAGTGGTACTCCTGTTTGGGTAGTATGTGTCTAGTAAATTGTTTTTTAAAATGTATTGGCTGTTGGGATCATTTTTGGCTATTGTTTCTATGTCCTCATATGATTTGAGAACTCTTTTTCTAGATTTAGGAGGACCAAGACTTAGCCATACTATATTGTCAGATTTTCCATACAAGGTAGTACTGGTTAACCGGTCTGCTGCTTCATAACTGCCACATTCTCTATGAGAGAGCATGTGCAATTTCTGTGATAGTGTTTTGTCAGATGATATGTCATCCCAGAGGTTCTGAATCTGGGTTTTCTCTGCTTTGGTTGAATAGGCAGTGACATATCATGCAACTGCAGTGGAATTGTGTGCAATGTACTACACATCTACGTTTGTATTCCATAGGAGGGCTATGATTGCATTGTAATCATTGATGTATTTTGATTCTTCTGTTCTTTTTATGTAATATGTGTTCTTAGGTGATTTACCTTTGACACTATGTCTAACTGAAGACATCAAGTTGTTTACTTGACCTGTTGTTGAAACTGGTCTAGGGTAACCAAAGTGGCATTTGGTGTAGTATTTCCCTTTGTTTTTATATTTGTGACAAAAGTATTTCCCACATTTGTGTCTTTGAAATTGTAAAATGTGTGCATGAAGGTCATTATGTGTTGTTTGTGAAGGGATTTCACAAGTGACATATTTTTGGATGAACTGCAAAACAGTGGCATCAATGTCTGGACCAAATTTAGGAGCATCTTTAATCCATAATAATAACATGTGGATGTGTGGTGCTCCTCTGGCTTGGTATTCTTTACTCCAAAAGAAGTGTTGCACTTCTCCGAGGGTAGGAACAGTCTTATTACAAATAAAGTGTAGCATAGCAATGAAGCGATGATGGAAATAACTTCATACATTTACAGGTTCTATAGAGCAGAGTTCTCCTGGTGTTTTTATATCTTTTTTTTTTTGTTTTTGTTTGCTATGCGTAGGAAATCGTGTACATCTTCCCATGCATATTCTGCACAGCTTAATGTAACAAACCAAGTGGGTAGGCCAAGGTTTCTTATCATACAATGTACATCTCTTTGATGTCGGAACCTGTATTATTTTGTACCACGCATGTTTGCTAAGAGATTTGTAATACTTGACTGTAAAACCTCATCTTTTTCTTGCACTTTTTGTAATAATTGCGTAGCTGACATATTTTGAAAATGGGTACCTGATTTTAATGTGTGTGCAACTCTGTAGCATAGAGATGCTAGTTGACTTTCAAAGAGAAGGTGGAATATGTATTCCATGTTTTGTCTGAATCTGGAGTCGTCAGAATACCTTCGTAAAGAGCGATATTCTGATGCTGTTATCTGTGTGGGTCTATCATCGTACCTTCCTCCTTTTCCAGTAGGAAAGAGAAGAGGAAAGGCCTGTGCTTCTATACTTTTTCCCCATATGCTGATTGGAGATCCTTTGGCTTGTCGCATTTGGTACATTTCCAGGGCATCATCTATGATGTCTTTAGAGTGTAAAGGATGAATTGTATAATGGTCTAAAATATTGGATTCTGTAGCAGGGAAGTTGAATTGACCAGTTTCTGGTGACTCTTGAATTATTTCAATGGTTTCTCTTAGGTTTTCTTCAATATTAATTTCTTTGTATTATTCATTGTTGTTTTTTAGATATTGCAGGGCTTGTCTAACTTTGTGTAAGTCCACGAGTTGTTGCCAAATTTCTTTGTCTTTTGTAGGTACCCCATTTACTAAGACAATTAAAGATTGATCTATTGGACTTTGCACTCCTAAAGTGTGTACATTTTCTTTAAGATCTACTGATAAATAAACTACTTTGCCACAAATGCCTTTCACTAATTCAGAGGGCAGTAATTTTGCTGTTTTTGGTTGAAGGCATATTATTGCTTAAAATGGGTGCACTGTTTGAATTATGATTCTCTCGCATAAATTGAGTTGTTGCAGGGGTTTTATTAGTGGGAATAATTCCAAGTTATTTGTGATAGCACGTGAAGGAGTTTGGTTGTTGTCAGGTTTTGCAGTGCAGTAACTGCAAAGTATTAAGGGATCAGTAATTTCGTATTTGTTTTCTGCTATAAGGTAGAGAGCTAATTGGAACCATTTGGAATCTTCATTGTCTTCTATTTTGTACGTTATGTCTACAGCTTTTGTGCTACTTTTATAGAAAGTCCTGCTGCAAAACACACACACATGGTTTGGTACTTCAGCGGATGTAGTTTTAAACTTTAGTATTTTTTGTATGTGTGTAATAGAAGGTTGATATTTGTACAGTTGTTGCTAGTCTGTTCTAAATCTATTGCATTTTGTAAGTGGCTTTCACTTGCAAAATATTTTCTCTAGATATGCTCTATTTCTACGAGTAGTTGTTGGCCTGTACCATGTAGAAGATTGTTATTTAAATTGGCTAGTGCTAAAGCAGGACTTTTAGCATAGTAGAGTTTATGGACCAGATTTCTTATAGTTGAATGATGTGTTGATATAATTTTGATATGATGGAAGGTGCTTTTGCAAATAGGTCCTGAAATGCAGGCTAATGAATGTCCTTGTAGTCCTGTGTATTTGCGCACTGGACAGACATCCATATTTTGTAGTAGTTTCTTTTTGAATTTGTCTTTGCTTTTTACATACTGATGGAGGAACTGGCGTAAAGATTTCAAAGATTTTTTGGTAATGTTACACATTGATGTGCACAACCATTTGTAGACTGGATGTTTTGGTTCAGTGGAATGGAGAGGTGATATTGAGTTTTCTGGGGATATTTTTGTGAGCAGAGTTTCTTGTTCCATAATGGTGTCATTAAGTTGTTCATACCCTCGCCCCCACTGCTATGTATGGCAATTGGGTTTGTTTGCTTTTGTTTATATGCTTCTTCATTAGAATATTGTTCTGTGTTCGTGGTGTGACTCCATTTACCTCCAGAGATGTTTAAGAAGCTATTTTTGTTGATATTCCGTTTTTTGAGAAGTCTTTTTTTAGTTTAATAGTTAGTTTTGTTAGTGGCTTCATTCTGTTTAAACTTAAATAACTTCCTTTTAAGAAGGATTGCCCTGTCTATGAGAGCTTCTAGGATACATTTTCTATGGTAGGTTTTAAGGGTTGTTTATGATTTCTCTACTGTTTTTATAAGGTTCTGAAGGACTCTGTGGCAGAACATTTTTTGTAAAATATTTTTTTTTATATGGTTACTTGCCACTACTTCAAGATTATAGGTACATCAAGATTTATAGGTTCAGTGTTAGCAGTAGTGGTAGCTGAAGTCTTGTTAATCACTTTCTGTTTCGTTTTACATTTTGATAGAGGAGGCAAAGTTTCTGTACTGGAAGCTTGTTTTGTTTCGCTTAATGACTGTATTAGATGTTTTGTTAGAACTTTTTGTACAAAATCTGCTAGAGATGAATGCTTATTTTAACACTTTTATTTTGATTTGCTCTACTTCTGCAGAGTTGCTTTTTGGGAGGCATTCTTTTGGAGAAAAAAAGAAAGTGTGGGTTGGGCTGTTGTGCAGTGTATCAGTGTATACATGCTTTGTGCATGAGTGTCTGAGTATGATGGTAAGGATGTTTGTGGAGGTGTGTGATTGTGCAATGAGTGTCATGGTCATGAAGGCACAGGTTGCATGCACAGGAGGCCTGGGTGGACATTGTCCTGCCGCCTTTGGCACCAGGCTCATGAACAAAAGTAATGCAAACACTGAAAAGAGCAGGGTAACTCTAGCCTCCGGACCAGAGTATTATAATAACATCAAGAAACAGAAAAGATATGTCCAGAGCAAAGTATATTTAGAAAAAATGTATCCAAATTTATTAAAGATGATACAAAAATTGAAAACTGGTGAATAAATCACACAAAGTTATTGTACACTAATCATTTTAACATAACAAAACAGCAGCAACAATATGCCGAAAATCGGCTAAAACTACATCACTCATACTCAACATACCAAGTTCATTCATACACACACAACTCATCATACCGTGGCACACATCCAAAGTACTACAAAACACCAAAAAACATGCTAAAAACCAATGGGGAAGAGGAATTCATAACTAGTCCCCATAATAACACACATTATTGCGGTGTTTACAAACAATAGAAATAATTCACAAACAATCTATTGTCAGGGTGGATAGAAAAAACAGATGCAAAGATCACATCCCTGTAGAATTTTTCTCTCGACCGGTTTCGACGTGTAGTAGTGGTTAACTGAACGTCTTCCTCAGGAGGTGGATGTTACCATTCTGATGAAAGCCTTACTACTGCAACAATCTATGCAGTGTAGTGTGGCCAGTCACACGAAACAATTCAAGACTAAAACATAACCTGAAGGGCGCCCCATGCAGTTTAAGATGATCCAGCAATACATGTATTTGAAAAGTGAAGAGGCAGCGCCACTTAGCCTTAGCCTTCAACGCCGTCTGCAAAACACTGCAAGACGGTTGCTGTATAATGAAATTGTCCAGCAAAAAGAGAGACCAGATGGTAATCTCTTAGTTTAAAACTAATTGCAAATTCGAAACGCTACGCATGCGTGTAGGGACCTGCAAGGAGTGACTGGCTACAAAAGTAAACAAGAACATCCATTTAACACCAAAACGCTTTTATTACGGACATAGCACTTCAGATGCATTAGCCTTGAACATTCCATCCATTAAGCAGGATTCAGTAACCTTGAGCATTCCATCCATTAAGCTGCCCCAAGTGTATTCTTGGGTGTGGCTGCTAATGGAGTGCCTTCACACATGCTCACTCTCTAGGAGTGGCAGGGTGTGGCTGGTAAGCCGGCCCTAATGGGCGTGCACACAATCTCAGCTATATAAGGGGACCGATCGTCAAGACAGACGCTTTGCGTTATTCTGCGCTTGCAAGCAGTGTAACACTCACTGTCACCTGAGGTCAGACTTACCTTTGAAGATCCTACTTCCTGGACATCCTGCTTCCTGCCAACATACTTACCAACTGGGGGAATTTGTTCTTACCTGTACATCTCTTCAGCGAACCAAGTATGCATCTTTACACTTTCCGGAATGCCGAATTCTTCATCTTGGCACCGCAGCACGACACGCTCCATCGTCGACAGCAACGCCTGCAAAGAAAAACAGAAGACAAGGATAGACATCGAAAAACAGTCAGTTTAAGGTTACGCTTCTCCATAGTTCGCGCTTTCCTTAAACCATGGCTTACCTGCTGTCGAACATTGCGGTTGCATCCATCTTCCATCCGGCCGCATCTCACGTCTCACAGCTGCATTGAGTCCACATTTCCATCTAAGGGAAGAAAACAGAAGAGAGACATTATTGCGGGCATAAATAGGAGCAACATATGAAGACATTAAACAGAACGAACAGCACCACAAGAGCTCAAGAAAGACTTACCAATCATAAGGAGAAGCATAGTCGCAGCTTGCCTGGACTAATCCTTATCAGGGATCAGTGAGGGAACTAGATCCCAATCGACGCGCCCCTGCCAGAAGTAGCTGGACGGAGAGCTTATCTTCCATAATTCACAGGTGAGCTTTATGGGCCGGCGTATGCTCACAGAAACCGTACTTTGGGGTGAAGGCTTCGAGAGGTACAACAATCACAGATTGGCGCACTCACACACTCTTATCTCCACGCAGGAGCAGTATCACCACGTACCACTGCTCACAGCTTTTCTACTGAGGGAGAGGCGTGAAGGGGTGATTCAAGTTTAGGGAGGGCTGTAACCGTGCCCCAACGCCTCCGCAGAGACAAGGTGAGCATAACAATGGGCAGCAACATCAAGTTGGGAAGGCTATTCTTGTATTTGTGTGTTACTATTCTGGGCTTCAGATGACAATATAAAGTATGCAGCTGGTGAGGGGAAGGACTAATACTAAATCTAATGGTAGAGGGTTAATACACTTGTTTGTTCTACAATACTAAAATGTTAGTGTGTTTGAGTAACAGTTAGAACATTATGTTAGTATTGTACTTATTTTTTTGTATGGAAAGAGAAGGTTTCTTCTAAGTTCTTGTTCGTACTTCAGACACTGCTGCTTTTCAGGAGAGTGGTCTTCACTGCAATTGTAAAAGAAATACGTTAGTAAATATGTGTGTTTATAGTATGCATACATTAACTTTTGTTAATGTAGACATTGATTTTTTTGCTTTTGTAATAGTAGTGTTTTCTGATAACTGAGCATAGTATGCACATGCACTTTCCTTTGCCTATGTGAATCTGCTAGTTGAACATGTTTTACAAATGTGTATAATAGTAAACGTATAGAGCACACTTGGCTTTTTAAGGCTATGTTATTGGATGTTAGGAGATACAAGAAATAATCATTTGTTGCTATTTTTACAGGGTAAATGGTAGAAATTGTACAGAAATGCATGCAATGTATGCATTTGTGAAGGTGTGGGAAATAAAACAGAAGGATTTGATGTAGAGGCAGTGGTGTTGTTTCAGCTGGGAGCCTTTCTAATGATATTGTCTGTCTGTGTGCAAGAATGAAGATGCATGTACTCATCCTGGCTGCGTGTAATTTTATAACACCCCAGGAAAGCCTATTTCCATAATTATACTGTTATTTCTCCCATCTTTTAATATGAAATGACACTTTTTTAGTTAGCTTTGTGTAGAAAGCAGACAGGTTTGCAAGTGAAATTTGATCATAGCAGGTGGGAGAAATTACAGTAAGTTCATTTGACAGTTTATACAGGGTAAGTGGCAGTTACTCTGTTGATATGCTTTCATAGACGAGCTGTACATGTACTGTGTAGAAAATATTCATACCTGTAGTCTGTGTTCATGCATGTGCATGAATCTGCAAGTAGAAATCTTGGGGAGTTTCATAGTAGTTGTTGCTTTAGGTCCTTTGCAGTCACAGTGCAATTGTACTTAGAGTGATCAATAGTACATCTAAAGTGCTGATCTGTCATGATGGAGTTAGATGTAGAGTTCTTGGATGTGATTGGTGGATGGTTGTGTGACTGCTTAACAGTAGCCAATGATGGAATGGTGCAGAGGGTGATGTGGAAATGGTAGAAGGGCTGTCCCCGTGTTACGCGCTCCGTGGACACCGTGGCTGTCTGCGGACAGGGCGTGCCACATCCGAGACTTCTCAACATATCTGGCATGGAAATAGCACTCTAGGGACCAGCCAATCAGGTGTTGAGGTTGTGGTTTGTGTTGAAAGAGGCTGTGTGTAGTGAAGATGGCAGAGGTGGAGAAAGTCAGGGTGTTGGTGGTTGGAGATATGTTTGTGCATGGTTTAGAGCAGTATGCTAAATGCAGGAATGTTGATGTTACAGGAGTGGAGGTGGTGTGGAGCACTGTGCCTGGTTTCAATGTACAGGGAATTGTACAAGTTTGTGGAGATATGGGCAGGGTGAATAGTCCACATGTGGTTGTTTTGCACTGTGGTGCTTTGCATTTGGGCTATGTCAGTGCCCTACTTTGTTGGAAGATCTGGAACACTTGGTTCAGGCATGTTAAAAAGCAGGTTCCAGGCACTTTAAGATTTCTTCAGGTAAGTTTATTTCCAAGTTCTTAGTTACATATCCACATGAAGACATAAAGGACATAAGCTGTGACAACACCGGCTCCCATCACCCAGGGCCAGCCAGCTGTAACCGCCTCTACACAGAACACTCACTCAGAATATTCCATCATCCACACATAAACATTCCACATGACATCTCAAGCTACCTCAGACAGGCATAATACAACAAGGCAGTAATGAAAGTACTCCCAAATGCCAAGGTTATTTTTTCTGGTTTAATACCTAGGGCAATATGGGACAATAGTTCTGTTTTTGTCCTCAGCAAAATATTGCTAGGTGTGCAATCAACCGAGGCATGTTTGCTTTCATGCTTCAAGCTGGCATGTTCTTTTGTAATAATGAGAACATTGATTCTGGTCATGTTGTTTATTTTAAAGAAGATGGCATGTCTTTATGTTTTATGGGAAATGCCATGCTCTTTTGGAACATAAGGATTGCTTTGGAGAAGCTAATGTGAAGATTTTTGGAGGAAAATAAGGAAAGAAAACGAAAACATTAAAAAGCAGATTGTTTGGTTTTTGGGAGATTTGTGGATAAATTGGTTGGAGGTGCATGCAGATCGCTGTGGAGTGGCTGCACATCTTGGATTCCCTTATGTGGAAGTGCACTGGCATGGAGTGTGTGGAATAAAGTGGCTGGATTTGGTACCTCTCTGTGCTACTTTGGTAACACAGCGTCATCCAGACATCATTACTATTAATTGTGGAGGGAACAGTTTAGGACATGTGTCTGGAATCTCTTTGCAATTTGCAATGAAAGGAGGACTTGGGAAAGTCATGGACATGTATCCAAACTCCAGAGTAATTTTTCCCCGTATTGTGCAGAGACAAATGTGGCTGTGTTCATTTGTTCATTTTCATTTGGTCCACAAATGGAGAAAGCAAAGCGCAATGTTAACAAGGCTGTCTGTGCCTTTTGGAGAGATGTTGGTGTGTCCTCTTTTCAGAATGAAGACATTATGTTTCGTAGTACACACATTTTTCGCAGAGATGGAGTACATCTTACTTATGACGGCAATCAGATTTTTCTGTAAAATATACAAAATGCATTGCAACTTTTTTTTGGAATCACAGTAATTCATTTTGCAATAGGTGTTGACCATTTGAAGTTTTCTCAACACAAAAAAACACCACCATAAGGCTCTTTTCAGAGCCACCCCTTCCTCCCAGAGAAAAGTGCAATGGTTCTGATAGGGCAGCACCCCAAAAAAATTAAATGTCTGTGGACTTCTAAAAAACGCACAGGGCCCTGCCCTATTATTTTGTCACTTCTATTTTTGAACTGTGAAAGGCGGCTCTGAAAAGAGCCTTTTTTTGTTTTTGTTTTATATTTGCTTTGTTTTTTTAAACATGCCTCACAAGGAAAGGAGGGGAAAGGAGGGTAAGGTAGGGACACCAACCACGGCGATAAGAAAGGGCAGGTGGAGAGGGGAAGATGTAGGGTGGGCCTTATTAAGGTAGTGGGCAGTCCTTCTCGTACTCCTTGACCGCAGTCTAGAAAGCACTCCGAAGGTTCTCCCCCTGCAGAATACTGCGTCGCAGTACATGCACAATATTGTGACCCTCGAAAGGCAAGGGTCAACAGCATCATGAATGGCAGCTGGAGGGATGCGCTGTCCCAGAGGAGTGTCTCTTTTGGTGACAGGAGCGGAAACGGAGGATGCTGCAGAGGAACACAACCCACTACGTTTATCGCAAGGTACAACCTTACAAATAGCCCCACCGTGGAACAACTTTAGGTGTCGCTTCATTGATGTTGTACCATAGCTATACGAACCAGGCTTGCCACGACTCAGCACCATGCAGCACTGAGTACAGATCACCTTGTTCACACAAGGTTTTGACAGTCCATCAAAAGTGATAAATAACCGCCACACCCAAGACTCACGATGAGTGCTAGTAATAGGGACTTCCACTACCTCATCCTCTTACTCTATCTCCTCTGCATCCTCACGCCTGTTTCCCTCTGCAGGCTCTTGGGGAGATGGTGGTGGTGGAGGGGTTGGGGTGGTGCTGGTGCTGAGACAGCAGTAGCACCAGCAGCAGCCATGGATGCCATCAGGTTAGCTGAAGCAAAAGCAGCAAAAGCAGGTCAATCTGCAGTAGTAGAAAGACAGAATGAGGATAAGGTCTGGGATGTGGCCTTTTATAGGGGTGCAGGTGTGCGCTCCGTGAACAGCCGCGCTGTCCGCGGACACGTCGAACACCAAGAAAGGGCTCAAAAAGTTCCAAAAAGTATTTAGATTTCCAGGGACATTGTCTGAGACATGTGCAATGGTGAACTTTTACTGAAAAATACCTTGGATTGCTCAAAAAAGCACTTTTTAAATGTTCGGGGGCTTGGACAGTGTCTGAAAAATAAGGGCACACTCAGCGTGGGTGCAGTCACATGATGACGTCATGGTCACGTTCACAAATGGAACGGCTGTCCATAGGACACCAAATGCGCGGGGTCGGTTTGTGCGCATGCGTGCGGGTGTTCTATGAACAGTGTTCGGGTCCCTGAACTAATTAAAAGTGTGACACACATGCAGCGGACAGTTACGGACAGGCGTGATGTTCGTAGGACCCAAGGGTGTGGTGCGCATGTGCGCGGGTATTCTACGAACAGTGTTGAAGTCCCCGAATAAAATAAATGTGCATCAAAACTTTGCAGACAGGAGGACGGGATGTGTGTTCTACGGACATATTCATTCTGGTTGCAGACGACTGGCTTTGAAGGCAACGTGGTGTCCGCGGACATCGGACGCACCCACTGATTGGATGGTGAAAAGCGTGAAGTGCGTCAGATTTTTGTAAACACCCGCCATCTTGGATCCGCAGACAGCGACCGGTGTCCGTGGACATCGCAGTAAAAACATATTAACATTGCACTTGTCAAACTTATCAAATAATCTCTGGGGAGGTAAGGGGTGATGAGGATGTAATAGGATATGACTGCAAGAAGCAAAAAACAGGTGTTTTTCACAGCGAAAGCCTACAAACAGTTTGGATGTTCGCGAACAGTCCTGGGAAGTTCGCGGACACCTCAGCATTACAGGGTTGGTGAAAAGCAGTTCTTGGATAGCTTATAACTTTGGCGCCACTTAATGAAACTGCATGAAATTTTGAAATTTTATTCCTGACCTCATTCCAAATGAGTATGGTGGAATTCTGTCAAGAGGGGGCAATATTAGAGGGGGGGGATCCCAAAATATTTGTAAAGGCTTATAAATGAGGTGCCCTTTGACACTTAATTTGGCAAACTGATAACAGATCTAGATATAAATGTTTTTGCGAAGTTTGGTGGGATTTTGTCAAGTGGGGGCAAAATTTGAGGGGGGGTTCCAAAATATCATAAAGGATTATAAATGTGGTCCCATTTGACAAAACTACACAAAGGTTTGCAAAAAGATTATAGTTCTAGATATAAATGTTTTCGTAAAGTCTGAATGGATTTTGTCAAGTGGGGGATAGGTTATATGACTTTTGAATGTGCATACATTTGACACTTTTGAAAAAATTAAACGTGGGTGGATTTCCAGCAAACTTGTGTAAGGAGCGTTGGCAAGGACCTGAAAGCATGGTTTTGCAAATGTGCCCGTGTTTTATTTTTTGACAAGTGTCACAATGTCGGTACAAACAATAGTGATATCCCTTTGGTGACTGAGGTATAGCCTGTGACCATGGGCAGTAGCCAGATTGTCTGGGTCATGGAATAAGGTCATGATCTGGACAATCTGGCTACTGACCATGAGCACGAGAGACAACACGTGTGGTTAAAGTGGCCATGTCCACCTGGGACTGGCTTTGTGGTAAAGTTATTCAAAATTGGGATAGGTTTGAAAGGGAAGCAAAATGTGCTTGTGGTAATATGGTCATAGGGTTCTTTTTTCACCTCCTGCAGGCTGCCATGGAAAGCAAAGAGGGTGCCCTGTATGGAACCCCGCCTTCCCTTTCCATGGTGGCCCTCTTGGAAAAGGGTTTTCCTTCCTACACCGGGACACCGCAGGCGTCCCGGTATAGGAAGAAAAATCCTTTTTTTATCACCTCAGGTTCCCACTTTGGGAACCAAGGGTGCTAATGGCCTTCATCCCCCCATTGCAGGGGCTGGAATGGGGGGCTAATGAGGCAGAGACCTCGTTATCCACCCTCACTTCGCTTGGGCTGACAACTTGGGCTGCCAGGCTGCTATCCACGATTCCAGTGCCTGGAACGGTGGATAAACGCCACAATATTTCCGTTAGCATAACATAAAATGCAAATAGAAATGTTGGAAAATCTTATTGAGTCTATGTACTTTACTGAGAAATATAAAGTAGATGGAGTCTATAATTTTTTTTTTTTTTAGTTCTATTTTTTAACTTTGAAAGGTGGTTCCTAAAGGAACATTTCTTTTATTGTTTTTTAATGTATTTTTTTTTTTTTGGGCAGGAGAGCTTAGAATGAAAGGTGGGGAGGGAAATGAGGGAAGAGGCACCAAACACTAATATGGAGGGGCAGGTGGTCAGGGGAAATGGTGCACATGTGTTATTTCTAAGGTGGGGGCAATATTTTTCATGCTCCTTGATTACAGCAGTGGTGGTGTCTCTTGGGTAGGAGGGATGGCATTAGCTGATTCCATTTTAAGATAAATAGCAGTTTTGCTAAAAGTATGTACTGTGTACTAGATTGTTAATGGATGCGTAGGAATAGGTGTTGGAGCTGTGCAAGGGAAATTTTGAAATTGAAAGTTCCTAGATCAGTAGAAAATGCGGTTCTGAACTGTCTGCGAAGTACGGATCTTATCGTGAAGTACGGACGGGTTCTCAGACATGTCATCATGCCGCGTGCCAGCGTTTGGTCACGTGGCACTGTCCAGAAGGTCTGCTATGAAGTCAGACATTCCCAGACATCAACGGGTGCAAAATTGTTTCAAAAAGGTACAAAAAAAGTATATAGATGTGTTAAAAATTATGCAAAAGGTGGAAATGGCAGAGTTTTAAGGTGAAACTTTGTAAATTGGACAAAAATATTGCTTAATGGGTAAGTATGATATTAGTAAATTGTAGGAAAATAGTATGCACTGGTAGAAACCCAGGAGTTTCGCTGAAAAAACTTTGTTAAAGGGACGTTATGGTTAAGTTGCACTACTAAAAACCTATGAAATTCAATGAAAAAACGTAGTTAAGGGGACGTTATGGTTAAGTTGCACTAATACAAACCTATGAAATTCAATGGAAAAACATTGTTACAGGGACATTATGGTTACAGGTAAAATAGAAAATTCATAGAAATTCACCAGTTGTGGTAAGGTAAGCAACCATAACTTGCTCCACCACCGTGCACTGCTAAGACTAACACCCAGGACATCAAAGATGACATCACAAATGTCATTGATGACATCACATATCTGCCTTACTTATTTTGGTTCACTGAAAAATCTAGGCCAGGTGGTTTTATTCACTGACAATCAGAATATTAAAATTCAAAAGGTGCTGTATATCAAAACGTTAACCTTGATGTATGTTCCTAAAGTACTTTCCTTAGGGTTTGGTCTCAGCTCATGGTGCCCATGCAAGGGGCAATAGCAGGCCTCAAACACACAATTCATTTGTACACAGGAAGATACACTTTAATGCTATTAACATTTTCTGTTGATGTTGTTTCTTTCTTCCTTACTTTAGTTTCCCTGTATGTGCCTCTAATTTATATGCATTGTGGGTCTTCATATTTGTTTGTGCTAGCACAAGTGTGTAGTAAGTCTTGAATTGTTAGCTAGTTATTACATGTTTAACATTACACAATCACCCTTGACATCTTGTGATGTCCTCTTTGATGTCCTGGGTGTTAGTCTTAGCAGTGCACAGTGATGGCGCGTGTTATGGTTGCTTAGCTTACCATAACTGGCACATTTCTGAGGTTTTTCGGTTTTACCTGTAAGACCAACACCCAGGACAACAAATATGGCATCACGAATGTCATTGATCACATCACTGATAAAATCACATTTTAAATTAATTGTGATAAAACAAGGTGTTGTGTTTACAATGTTGGTAGCAAGATGTCAGTGGTGAGTAATTTTCTACAACTTCTTAATATCATACTTACCCCCAACATAGCAGCATTTTCAGCCGATCTAGAAAATTTCACCTTAAAACTGTGACATTACCCACCTGCCCATCCGCATCTGTCATTGATGCCCCTTCCCTTATTTCCCTCCCCACCTTAGTTCCTGGCCTCTCCTGCAAAAAAAATACAAATCATGAAACACCTTTTGGAGCGACAGCTCATAGTTAAAAAATAGAACAAATAAAATCTTATACATTCTATCTACTTTACATTTTTCAATAAAGTAGCTAGACTCAATAAGATTCTCCAATATTTTACAATGTTGTATTATGCTAATGGAAATAATGGACAATTGTGTAGTAGAGAAAAAGAAAACAAGACAGACACAATTTTCTGTCACAACTACTTTTCTCTAGCACACAATAAGGACCATTATCCATGCACCTTCATAACTATCCGCTGTCTCCACAGTCCCCTTTCCAGGCCAGGCATCATTAAAAGACCCGAATGTCATGTGCACACCATCACACAGAACAGCCCTTCTAAAATTTGCACTTTTATGTTTCTAACACTCGCTCATTGCCTGCTTTTAAACACACACATCCATCCAGCAATCACTTCCAAAAAATCTACATGTAATCCTACAAACATATTCAACTTCCACACATCAACTGCCCCTTAACAATGTTCTAGAAATATTTTCTCTCAACATTTCCCTTACTCATACAAAAATATTGTAGACAGTGCTGCTATATATGCATTTTGCAGTGACAGAAGTGCATGAATAGAAGGGTGAATAAGGATGCGCAAGTGCTGAAGGAAGCCTGGGAAAGAAGTGTCAAAGTTGGAGGCCACTGCCTGGGTCCTGGGACAGAGCAGTCCCAAGAGTGGGGTGCACAGCTGCCAGACAGTTGGTCCACAAGCACAGTGTTGAAGAAAGGATGATGTCGGCTAGGTATAAGGCCTGCAACCTGTCAGGTTTATGACAGACCAGGCCACGAGTTTCAATGGCAGCATAAGTTTATAGGGAAGGAAGAGAGAGAAAGAGGAAGAAACAAGCAAGTGTTGAATTTTACAGAGCATAAGGAAGTTTTGTTTAAATATAAGAGGAGCTGGGAGCCTATTCCAAGGACAGGCACCAGCCGAACAGAGAGACCTACCTCCCGCTCTCTGTTCTAACAAGCGTTTAACAAGCAGGGCATTAAAGTTGCAGGCGAGGAGGGCTCCAGCAGGGGAGTTGTTAGGGACACAACGTTTTAAATAGCATAGTCCCAGTCCCTGAAAGGCCTTCTGGATGATGCACAGGGTTGTTACTTTCATTCTGCGGCCATCAGGAGCCAGTGTAGAGATTTTAGGGCTTCAGTGATACGATTCCTGGGCTTGAGACCAAGAATAAGTAATTCTGGATTAGCTGAAGTCTATTGCAGTAGTCCAGCCTAGAACCCTGGAAACACTGCAAGTAGAGAGTGAGGGGGTGGAGGAGAAACGTCCCTGTTGCGCTGCAAAGGGCGGTAAATGACAGAAGAGGTCAGCCAGTCCAGTGCCCGACCCGTAATTCCAAAGTTATCAGGGAGCCGTTTAATAAGGATAGAATGGTTGTCCGTGTCAAAGGTGAATCACAGATAGATGATCACTATCCTCAATTGTACTACAATCATAAATACCATATAAACTTCAAATATATCTTTCCACTATATTACACACATGATATACGCCCCTTATAGTACCTATACTAACTATACATATATTACTATAGTACATGTGGCCAGTGCCCAGATTCTTGGGGGCATGGCCTATGACCATGCCCCCATAAATCTGCCCACTGGCCACAACCACCACAATAAAATTAAACCATATAACAAGTATGTACAATACACCTTGAAATTGCAATACTCAACCACCCCCCAATCCCAATAATGTCCACGAACAGAAAAATTCACAGAACACACCCCAGCACCTACAGAACATTTGTTCCCCTAGAAAAAGAGCTCTATATCAGGCCATGACCAGGCTATTCAATAAGGCCATGGTTTGTTGTTTGAAAATGTGGGGTGTGTAATTTTTGGAACATCCAATGAGCGTCCGTCTCTCTACAAAGTTTGGTGACCATTTGTTGAACGGTGCCAAAGTTATAAGCTATCCAAAAAGTACTGTTTCTAGAAGTTCAGCAACTTAACCAAGAATATTACTGCTATTCATTATACAAACATCCATCCCTCACCCGATCATCACTATATATACATTCCAAATTCTCACATTTATGTTTCTCATTCTGATACCCCATCACTTTGATAAATACATTTATTTTTTATACTATAAAAATCTTCTATATTATTCTGTGATATGTTACTTTTTTTAACCCCAATTATCCCTACCCTACCTTCCCTCCCCCACTTTACTTCCTCACCTCTCTGACAAAAAATCCAGAATAAAAAAATATAAAAGCTAGAAAAGACAAAATAAATGGTTCCTTTTGTATCCATCTTTCACAGTTAAAAAAATAGAAGAAAAAAAATCAGAGGGCCTTTTTCAGTTTGTAGGGTCCACAGACACTATTATAGTGCACCAACACCTGAGAAATTCCAGGCATGGGGCAGGGGAATTAAAATCAATTAACTTGTTTTATAATTCAACAATGGTGGCTCTTAAAATAACCTTTTTTTAAACTTTCTGACGTCTATATATTTTTAGGATTATTTGGTGTTATATACTTAAGTAACAAATGTTCTACTGAACTTCATTATTTTTTCTAACTTTCACAAAAAGTCCTAATTTCTTTCTTTTTTTCCTTTTTGTTTACTACAAGTACTCAGACATACTTTAATCCATATGTTGTGTCCACAGAAACGGTTTCAATGCATTTTGAAACTTTTCATGAAAACTCTGATTGCTAACATCCGTCAAATGCAATCCATTTCTTCAAAAAATGTTGACAATATGAAACTTGATATTTTCACTCTGAAAGATGACATTGCAACATCCTGCAAAAAATACAAACAGCTTTGTTTTCATTGCGCCTTGCTTCCTCAATTGGTGGATAAAATAAATGTCAGCGCTTCCACATTTGTCTTTCAGCTGTGCGAGAGAAAACAATCTTCAAATGTGGAAACAGTTCGATTAGCTATAAAATGTATCCTTCATTGCAAACTGTAATGAAACTCCAATGACATAGCCCAAACTATTGCCACCACAGTGAACTACAATGATGTCCGGATATTTCAAGGTAACCATGCTCTCACAAAATGGGAGCAATTCCTCCCACTTTATTCTTGGAACTCCAAATCAGGAAACTTCAAATTCTTGAAATCAAAGATTCCCAGATAATCCACACTGCTCACAGTACACCTTAACGCAATGGACCCAAGAATCGCCCACCAACCACACACTCTGCTTACTCAAAGCCATAGCCATCATGACTGTACACAACAAAGAGAACTCTTGCTGCCCAGTCTTCCTGTACACCACACTCACAAAACCAGTAGTCCCCTTTCCATTCCTATCATCATTAAAATACCCGGATTGAACATATGGTGTCCACATTGTATGTCGATGGCATTACCAATTGAAAGGGGTGGGGAGGTTTAAACTCAATTTAAAACATTTATTTTACAATGGTGGCTTTTAATAGAACCTTTTTTTCAGTTTTCAATTTTATTTTTTTTCCTCTTTTTAATGTCCTGCACCTACTAAGAAATGCTTTCGTATACACTCCACATCTTCCCTTTTAACTTGTTTACATGAACTTTTTCAATGCATTTTTAACATTCCAAAGATAAATCTCATTGCTAACATCAGTTAAATGCACTCCATCGCTCTAAAAAGAACTTGCATCATCCAACTCGACTAGGTGCCTAGCGTCTTCCATTTATGGAGAAAACAAATGTGGACATCGCCATATTTGCCTTGGATTGATTTGAGAAAAAATAATATTTGCAGCTGGAAACTGTTCTATTATGCTTCGCAACATATTCTTCATGGCAAGCTGCAAAGATACTGGACTTATATAGCCCAACTTGTTGCCTTCACAATGCACAACCATAATATCTGGACATTTAAAGTGAGCCATACTCTTACAGAATGGCAATAAGGTTGCCCAGTTTAACCCACATCTGCATACCACGAAACTTCCACTTTTTCCAATCCAATAGTAGCAGAGATGCCACAAGATTCAGTGAAACCCTTCAATTAATGCATCCAAGAATCTCCCACCATCCACACACTCAGCTTCTTCATAGCCATAGCTACAGACATCTTCACTGCACCCAACAAAGAAAACACCTGCTACACCCTCTTCCTGTACACCACAAGCACAGAACTTGATTGGCTGATGCCCCGATGTCCGCAGACATCGTGGACTGTCCACGGTCACTGCAGTCCCCTTTCCATGTCTGGTACCCTTCAAGGACTCGGATGGCACATGCGGATCCACAGACTACTATTTTGTCAGCGGACAAGGCAGCCCTTCTACCTATACTGGCCACAACCACTACAATAGCATTAAACCTGCACCACTTTTTTTCGCCACAAATTTGGCTCCATCTGAACTTTTTTCCACTTCCCCACCGTTCTCAGATCATCTTTCGCCACAAAATAACCCCAAATGTGTTTTTGACATGTTTTGCCTCATTGCACCATCCGCGGTCAGCGGCTATGTCTGCGGACACAGCGGCACCTGCAAACCTTTTTTTCACCAATAAAAAGCAGCTCCATATCACCCTTTATTCCATTGCCCCACCCTTTCCAGGCCCTTTTTCGCCAAATAACCCCAGATGTGTTTTCCAGACATTTTTGCTAACTGCAGTGTCCACGGTCGGAGGCGGCTGTCCGCAGACCCAACATGGCAATCGTTTCGAACAATATGACGCAGCTCACAGTTTTGAACATCCAATCAGCGGGAACATATGGTGTCAATGAACATCACACTGCTCCCTGAGTGGTCCAGGAGCGTTATTGGATTCCGAATCAGGAAATGAGTCAGCGGACCGGACCCAGATATCACACATTTTTTAACCTACTTTTCGGCCATTTAAAAAAAAACTACTGGATGGATTTACACCAAAAGTGCAATAGCATTTTAGGACCCCACCTATAACTTTGCCACCCCCCTTGAGAAAACTGCACCAAACTTTACAAAATCATTCAGAGGGACAAAGTTTGGTGAGGATTCGTCCAGTGGTGGCACAGTTATAAGCCGCCCAAAATGTGCTCTTTCTATGAGTTGAGCAACTTAACCAGACCTACAGGGCCATTAGCGCAGGCCCTGTAATATATGTTTATAGAACCTTGATTGCACATTCCCTTTATTTTGGACTATTTGGCTCGCTACTGAATCACATTCACACGCCTCTCAAGATTGTAGCCTTCCATTAGCCCACGTAACCACAAAGTGCAACAGAGGCAAGTCTCTTAACTGTGCCTGTTTTACCTCTGTGTTGGATTCACTATTGGTTTATAGAAGTGTATGGGCTGAGCAGGTGGTTTTACTACTACCCACTGCTGTACTCCTGCAAAGCAGAAGTCATTTTGTCACAGTGAGTTGATATAAGCAGCACAGCTTTGCTTAAATGTTGGTTTCTACTTTACTGTTCTTAGATTCCAAATATCTCTTCTGGTTGGGACCAACATTTATTTGCGTAGGAAGCAAGGTCTGTGGCTCAGTGGACACATACACCCACTACAAGGATTTGTGCTTGACCTCATGGTTACAAGTAAAAATCCTGGCAGGACTATTCAGCTTGGAGATAACAAGGGGGTCCTGTGAGACTCTCTGCCAGACATGAGTCATGGTTGCAAGAGCCTTACCCAGAGTCTTTAACTCACTATCTTTCACAGAGAAGAAATATCCCAAACATATTAGTCTTTGTCCTGCCCTGGGGCAGTCCAGCACCGAAATGCTAGGCAATTCTCCTCTGAACAAGAGTACCAACAGGAACCCCAGACACGTGTTGCGGTCTGGCTGAACCTCATCAGTAGGGTGTAGCTGTGCCTCTCTAAGAATAGTGAGCAAGGGGTCCATGTCTGGATTCCCCTAGTAATTTAGGGTGAGATCCAAAGTTACTTGAAATATGAAGATAACAAGGGGGGTCCTGGGAGACTCTCTGCCAGACACGAGTCCTGGTTACAAGAGCCTTACCCAGAGTCTTTAGCTCACTATCTTTCACAGATAAGAAATATCCCAAACATATCAGTCTTTGTCCTGCCCTGGGGCAGTCCAGCACCGAAATGCTAGGCAATTCTCCTCTGAGCAAGAGTACCAACAGCAACCCCAGACACGTGTTTCGGTCTGGTTGAACCTCATCAGTAGGGTGTAGCTGTGCCTCTAAGAATAGTGAGCAAGGGATCCACGTCTGGTTTCCCCTAGTAACTAGTAAATATTTATGTATTTAAGATTTAATCACAATATATTTTAATAGGTAAACAACAATCACCAATGGGGTGACAGAACACTGAATAGTATCTTTAGTACACTAGGAATCAAGGAATGAGCATAAAACAAATGCAGCACAGAAAATAATACTTTTGTGTTGGTTGGGTATAGATGGCACTAAGGTTAGATGACCCCCTGCAACACCCCTCAACCCCCCAATAGGCAATTAATAGATGTGAGGAGAGAGCAGGTATTCAGGAATAGCACAAATGAAACAGAATATCACTCCCACCTTCCCCCTTCAAACACAAGAGAAAAACGGAATTGACTTTTCAGCTGTCAGGATGGCTTTGAAATTGTCTTTGGAATTGGCTGGGCAAACACACCAAATAAGGTAAAAAATATTATAAATTCCTATGGGAGCCACTTTGAACAGTTGCAAACAATGGATTTTATAAAACAAATGAGAGACAATCAGCGGAAGAAAGGTTCTGACAACACTATGATTCTGAAGAAAAAGTGGTTTGGGGTTGATATTGGGATCATACAATGCAGATATATTAGGGTCACTTTTCTTCCTATTAATACTCAAAGAATAAGTTATTAAATTGTCCCCGTCAGTTCTGGTCATGGATTGGATATGGTCTAGGAAGAACAGCACATCAGGCACGGGATCGGATCAGCTAGGCTGGTCACCAGATTTGCAAAGAATCTGCCCTTCTTGTTTGTGGGTAGTTCAATCAGCTGGATAGCGAGTTCCTCAGACAAGCCTTGAATTTCAGGATACTAGTTCAAAAGGCCTTTTCACACCACAGCGCTTCACTGGGTTGCAAGAATACGTTTGAGGATTAGGCCTTGCAGAAAGTCAATAGTTCTCTACTGCTTGCTTGCAAGAGTCTCGGCATCTGGATCTGGAAGGATGTTAGAGCTGTATGTAGATTGCTGGATCAGAGTTCTTCGCTGGGATCAGGAAAGTGAGTGAATCAGTCAGTCCCTATGTGTTGTCAGCTGTCTCTATTTATCCTTTCAAATGACATCACAAAGCGGGTGTATGGGCCGGTTTAGCTAAGATTGCCCCTGTGAGCTGGGATTGGATCAAAACTTAATCTCTGCCTTGCATTTGAATGATTGGATCAAGGCTGGATGATGTCACATTTTATGGTTTGCTTTACAGTTCTTAGAAACCTCCCTTTAGCCACTGGTCTCAAAATAGAATTTTATACTAAATACACACTTCTACATTGGTCACCTTTACACGAATCACACACAAAGATTCCATATTTTATGTAGCATCTGTTCCTCAAAACCCTGTAGCTGTGGGATCTTGTTCCAACTTTCTACAGAATGAACACAATTTCCAAACTTTGTGTGTACATTTTCACAATTCTAGGATTAATACATTTCACATAAAACCACATATATTGCCATTCCTGTCCAGAACATGTCACACAGTACTGCCGCCTCTTAAAACGTGCAGCCAAAATTTAGACTAACAGATCTGTCCTTTGTATATTTTTCACCATTTTGAATCACAAGTTATGAGTCTCTGAAAATTGTTCCTTGTTCATGTTAAACAGCAAATGGTCACTTAGCTCCACCCCTTTGTCTCTCCTGGGAGTCCAGGAGCATCCCCCTCCTTGGGGAAGTGCCTTGCAGGTGCAATTTATGACCCTCTCACACCTCTGTTTCCTGGGCAGAGGGGCCTGCTATTGTTGATTCTCTTTCTGTAGACAAAAGTCTGGGTTAACCCATTATTATCATCTCCCCGTGAGTTTCAGCTGAGAGGATTTCCCTCCCCTGGGAGAAACCTCTTTGTCCATTTCCAAAGGGTTGCAGCTCAGCCAAGCTAATGTATTCTTAATTAAAGATCAAGGAAAAACCAAATTTGTTGCATCAAACATAAATACATTACTTTCTTAGCTTTAACTCTGTGGGATAAAAAGCAACTGAGATCTGTGTTCTTTTTAGCGACAATCCTTTTATGTTTGCTGATCCGGCAGATTTTTAGTTTAGATCACTTTAAAGTTTCATAAGAAGCTTCTCTGACAGCTGTCATTCGCAGGTAACCCAGGCTACTGCACCCAGATTCTGACAGGGGCTGTCAGTTTACAGACAATCCAGTTTTTCTGAAGAAATGTTTTGCTCTTCCATTACGGACTTTGTATGTTCTCAATGCTTCATTAGATTACATACATTTTTGCGCCAAGCAAGATTTTGAATGTTGAGAAGTGTTGTGTTATAGGCATTTTGGAGTTTTTAGCAACAAAGCAAATGTCATTTATAGGCACATTTTGGAGTTTCATTTGCAAAGTGCTGCTTCTTTCTCTGCCCTCTGTTGGCTAGTCATGGAGCCCACTGGCACATTTTCTGCAGTGTGTGCTCCATTCCACCACACATGCACCATGGGGACTGGTTGTGCTTCCATTCTTTTGGGTGTTGCAGGTTTTTGGCATGCACAAGGGTTTTGCCGCCATTGTTGCAGTTCCTTGCACCATACTATCAGAGTGATGCCGCATAGCATAGCGGAGTGGGTCAATACATCCCACAGTGTGAATTTGATAGATTTTTACTAGGATTCCCTTACTTTATATACATGTAACATAGAATATACTGAACCCCCTACTAGTGATTTTTATGTCCGCGGACTGTGCGTATGTCCGCGGACTGACGCAGACAACATCAACACTATCCAAAAACTCAGGGGGTATCTTAGATTGTTCTATCATGCCATATAAACACTGAACAATTTCAACAAGCAGCAAATGAACACAATATGTGTAATAATAAATAAGAAGTGGAACCTATATATGTAACACATCAACCGTCCATTTAAATAGCATATGTACTAAAATGGAATGTACCAACAAAAAAAAGATATGCCTCCAACATAATTACCTCACATAAACTGCACAGCAAGAAGCAACAGCAGACCTACACAACAGTAACAACAAAACTTACCAGAAACTAGTAAGTAAACTTCATTTTTCTTATATATTTCTAAACTTTCTGTATTAGGTACACTAAAAGTTATATATTATTTTTACACAGAAATGTCCAGTACTTTGGAATGGCTTGAAGAAAATTTCCCACGTGAAGAAATGAGTGAAGACACTTCTTTATATAAGCCAATTAATAACCATTACTTTATGTGTACTTAACACATTTTTTTAACAGACCTTACAAACAGTGAAAATAATATAGCAAAAGAGACATTAGAAAATGCTCTGCAGTGAATGGAACAAAAAATGGATATGCTAATGGAAAATTTCAATCTTTTAAAACTTTTTGTGGAGGACCACATAAAATAAAAAATTAAATATCATTGTCCCACATGTACCTGTTCCCCCTCTCCATGTCCCAGTCAACTATCCCCAAACCCTCACCACCAAGAAAAATGTTATGATGAGACTTCCATCCCTTCATCCCCTCCCATCCATCCTCTACAAACCCCTAATTCCCCTGCATTTGTGTCAGTTTCTGCTTCCCCCTCTCTTTCATGAATGTTATATTTGTATATAATAAAAAAATATTGTGTGTTTTAATTCAGTCCTCTGTGTCTTTTTAAAAAAAAAAACGCAGTTAAGGTGTCCGCGAACAGCGCAGGTGTCCAGCATGTCCATAATTGACCAAAATGAAGGTGTCCTAAGGACACTATGCCTGTCCGTACTGTCCGCAATGAAAATGGAACTGTTCTTAGAACACACTCAATGTCCAGGATGTCCACAATTAACCAAAATGGCGATGTCCTAAGAACACTATGCCTGTCCGTACTGTCCGCAATAAAACTGGAACTGTTCTTAGAACACACTTGATGTCTGGGATATCCGCAATTAACCAAAATGGGGGTGTCCTAAGGACAAAATACCTGTTCATACTGTTCATAATTAAAATGGGAGTATCCACACTGTCCGTAGAACATCTACGCACATGCGCACCATAGGTCCTACGAACATTGCGCCTGTCCGTAACTCTCCGTCGCACGTGTGTCGCACTTTTAATTAGTTTGAGGACCCGAACACTGTCCGTAGAGCACCCGCGCACATGCGCACAAACATCCCTGCACATTTGGTGTCCTGCGGACAGCCGTCCCATTTGCGAACGTGTCTGCGACATCGTCATGTGACCGCACCCACGCTGAGCATGAGTCCTTATTTGCGGACACTGCCCAGGTCCCGGAACATTTTAAAAGTACATTTTTGGACAATCCAAAGTATTTTACAGTAAATGTTCACCATTGCACATGTCCCAGACAATGTCCCTGGCGATCTACATACTTTTTGGAACTTTTTGAGCCTTTTTTTGGTGTTCGAAGTGTCCACGGACATCCCGGCTGCGAAGCGTGCACGAGCACCCCTATATAAAAGGCCACACCCTGGAATAGCTCCTCATTGTTCTTCTGGCTACCTGACAGAGCACTGCTTCAGACCTGAATTGACTGCATTGCTGGTGACTTTTGCCTGCTGTCCTCCAGATGGCAACCATGGCTGCTTCAGCTGCATCAGCACACTCACCCCATCCACCATCACCACCTCCCCAAGGGTCTGCAGAGGGGAAGAGGTGTAAGGATGCAGAGGAGAAGGATGAAGAGGATGAGGTAGTGGAATTCCCTACTACCAGCACTCTCTGTGAGTCTTGGTTGTGGTGGTTTACCACTCTGGATGGAGTGCCAAAAGCTTGTGTGAATAAGGTCACCTGCAATCAGTGCTACAAGGTGCTGAGTCTTGGAAGGCCTGGTTTATACAGCTTTGGTACGACATCAATGAAGTGGCACCTAAGGTCGTTCCACGGTGGGGCTATTCGCAAGGTTGTACCTTGTGATGAATGTAATAGGTTGAGTTTCTCTACAACATCCTCCATTTCCGCTCCTTTCTCCACATGAGACACTCCGGTGGGACAGCGCACCCCTCCAGCTGCCTCACAGGCCATTCATGATGCTGTTGACCTTTACCTTTCGAGGGTCACAATATTGTGTGTGTACTGCGATGCAGTGCTCTGCAGGGGAGAGAATCTTCGGAGTGCTTTCGAGACTGCAGTCAAGGAGCATGAGAAGGTATGCAACCTACCTGAATAAGGCCCACCCTATATCTTCCTCTCTCCAACTGCCCTTCCTTATCCCTGTGGTTGGTGTCCCTTCCTTACCCCCTTTCCCCTCCTTTCCTTGTGTGTCTTGTTTAAAAAAACAAAAAAGGCTCTTTTCAGAGCCACCTTTCACAGTTTAAAAATAGAAGTGACAAGTAAATAGTGCAGTCCCTGTCCATTTTTTAAAATTCCGCGGACAGTCCACTGACATTTATTTTTTTGGGGTTCTGCCCTATCAGAACCATTGCACTTTTCTCTGGGAAGAAGTGGTGGCTCTGAAACGAGCCTTTTGGTGTTTTTTTTGTGTTTCAAAAACTTCAAATGATTAAGACCTGCTGCAAAATGTATTAATGTAATTACAAAAAATATTGCAATGCATTTTGTATGTTTCACAGAAAAATCTGATTGCCAGCATAAGTAAGAGGTACTCCATCTCTATGAAAAATGTATGTGCTACAAGACATAATATTTTCATTGTGAAAAGAGGACCTGCCAACATCTCTTAAAAAGGCACAAACAGCGTTATTGACATTGAGCCTCGACCAAATGAAGAAGAACGTAGCCACATTTGTCTCTGCGCAATACAAGAAAAAATTACTTGGGAATTTGGAAACATGTCCATGACCTTCCCAAGTCTTTCTTTCATTGCAAATTGCAAAGAAATTCCACACACATGTCCTAAACTGTTCCCTCCACAATGAATAATAATTATGTATGGATGACCCTGTGTCTCCAAAGTAACACAGAGAGGTACCAAATCCAGCCCCTTCATTCCACGCACTCCATGCCAGTGCCCGTCAACATGAGGGAATCCAAGATGTGCTGCCACTCCACAGCGTTCTGCATGCACCTCCAACCAATGTATTCATGAGTCTCCCAAAATCCAGATAATCTGTTTTTGGAAACACACAGCCATAGCTATCTGTTCTTCTCTCAGGAAAAATACTTTCTGACAAACTCTCTCTTACACAACACACCCAGTAAACCTTATTGACCAATCCCTTGCTCTGCTCATTCTCATTTACATGCCTCTCAACCCCAAAATCCCTGTATGTAATACGCGCTGTCCGCGTACAACCGCCATGTCCGTGGACATATTGAAAAATCTGAGAATGATGAATTTAAATTTAAATAATGTACCACATTTCCCCTTTGAGGTTGGCTCTGAAAAGAGCCTTTTTTTGTTTTTTTTTGCAGATGCTTGAGAGACACCTTTTATTATGTATTTTTTCTTTTTTTACTTGTAAAATCTTCACATAAGCTTCTCCAAAGCAACCCTTATGTTTCAAAACAGCATGGCATTTCCCATAAAAGATAAAGAAATGCCATCTTCTTTAAAATAAACAGCATTAACAGAATCAATGTTCCCATTATTACAAAAGAACATACCAGCTCTAAGCATGAAAGCAAACATGCCTTGGTTGATTGCACACCTAGCAATGTTTTGCTGAGGGCATAAAACAGAACTATCGTCCCATATTGCCCTAGTTACTAAACCAGAAAAAATTACTTTGGCATTTGGAATTACTTTCATTACTGCTTGAACCAAGTGTTCCAAATCTGCCAACAAAGTAGGGGCACTGACATAGCCCAAATGCAAAGCACCACAGTGCAAAACTACCACATGGGGACTGTTCATCCTGCCCATATCTTCACAAACTTGTACAATTCCCTGTACTTTGCAATCAGGGACAGTGCTCCACACCACCTCCACTTCTTCTACATCAAAATTGTTTTACACATTCCTGCATTTAGCATACTGCTCCAAACCATGCACCAATCTGACTTTCTCAACCTCAGCCATCTTCGCTACACACAGCCTCTTTCAGCACAAATCCACAACCTCAACACCTGATTGGCTAATCCCTACAGTCCCCTTTCCATGCTGGATTTGCTGGAAAACTCCGGATGTGGCACGCCCTGTCCGCGGACAGCCGCGGTGCCTGCGGTGCGCATAACTCTTAGACAGCCCTTCTACCCTTTCCACTTCACTCTGTGCCATTCCCTCATTGGATACAGCTAAGCAGTCACGCAACCATCCACCAATCACATCCAAGACCTCTACATCGAACTCCATCATCATAGTTCAGCACTTCAAATGTACAAGTCTCATGTCATTGGAAAGCAACAAAAATTTCTACTTGCAGCTGCATGCATATCCACATGCATGAATACAAACTACCGGTATGCATATTTTCTGCACAGTACATGTACAACTCTTATAAATGCATATAAACAGGGTAACTGCCACTTAACCGGTATAACCTATAAAATGAACTTACTGTAATGTTTCCCATCTGCTATAATCAACTGTCATTTCCAAACCTGTCTGCTATCTAAATTCTCTTTTTACACACACAGCTATCTAAAAAAGTGTAATTTAATATTAAAAGATGGGAGAAATAACAGTATAATTGTAGAAAAACACTTAGTGTATTATAAAATTACACAAAGCCAGCTCATACAGATAGACGCTATCATTAGAAAAGCTCCCAGCTGAAATAACTCCACTGCCTCTACATCACATCCTTCTGCTTTATTACCCACACCTTCACAAATGCATACATCCCATGCTTTTCTATACAGTTTCTGCCATTTACCCTATAAAAATAGCAAAATAACTATATGATTATTTCTTCTATCTCCTAACATCCAATAACACAGCCTTAAGAAACCAGGTGAGTTTCATACGCTTAGTATTGTACTCATTTGCAAAGCATGCTCAACTAACAGATTGTAAGTAAAATATAAAGGCTGCACACAGTCAAAGGAAACTGCATGCACACACTATGTTCAGTTATCAAACAACAATACTACAACAAAAACATAAAAATCAACGTCTAAATTAACAACAGTGCTATAAACACACAAAATTACTAACTTTTTCCTTTTACAATTGCAGTGAAGACCACTCGCCTGAAAAGCAGCAGCATCTGAAGTACAAACAAAAACTCAGAAGAAACCTGCTCATTCCATACAAAAAAGTAAGTACAATACTACCATAATGTTCTAACTGTTACTCAAACACTCTGTGGGGTTGATTCATGGGGATTGTGCACCAAAAAACAGGGGTTTGTGCGCCATTCTGCCTACAAATCCCCATTTGTCAAACAGGGATTTGCGGGCAGAATGGCACACAAATCCCCCTTTTTTGGCACACAAATTCCATGAATCAGCCCTTAGAATGTTAGTATTGCAGAACAAAGAACTGTTTTAATTCTATACCATTAGATTTAGTATTAGTGCTTCTCCTCACCACTAGCTTACTTTGTAACAAGCCTGTCTTTCGTTTCACAAACTTTGCAATTTCACTTCTCACATGGGTCTTCCTCTGCCGGGCTCAAACCCTTGATTCTTTTCTCTGTTCCTTTTCCTATGTTTCGTTTCATACAACTTTCAACTGTCAGATACTTTCAAAACTGTAAGGATTTTACGTAGACCTCTGCATGACCACTTCGACCTTTCTTTAAACAATTTGACAATCTTCATCAACTTGCAGCACCAATGCTTGTTAGTACTTGTAGTTCCTTGGAATTATTATTGCTTTACTTTGCCCTCTTGGTGTATTTAAAGTTCGTAAACTTTGCTTTTCACTCAATCAACTTTGAGTCGTGATCGCAGTACTTTCTTGCCTTGGTTTACCGCTTCATCACAACTTCAACCATTTCACAGAGACTTTTGAATGTGTGATTCCGCCTCGCAGGACCACTCTGTTACTTTGTATACTCTCATCACAATAAAGCAATTGTCTTTTCCATTACTTATTTTATTGGCACACGTGCAACCTACAACTCTTGTGACAGTTTCATTTGCTTTTAGCACAAACCAGGCCTTTGTTGCTTTTGATTATTCACTGGTCGTGTTAATTGGGTTTCTTTCTTCAGTGCCTTTCATGTAGCAGTCAAGGCCATTACCAATACCTCCTCTGCTCCTCGCCAACTCTGTCTTTCACCCAGGAGGGAGAAGGCCGCTTTGAAGCACTTTAAAGGTATATCATTTCTTTTCACTTGGTTTCAGACTTCAAATGCTTACAGCTTTAGAAAGTATGGCATTCTCGCCTGGCTCTCTCTAGTTCTCAACAACTGCCGATCAGCCCCTTGGCCTTCCAACATTCGATAGCCTGGTTCGCATCAGTCCCGGAAGAGCTGCTCCTTCTCATACCCATGCTCGCTCAGAGTGTGCCTGTGCGTTCTACGGTTTATCCTGACAGGGAGTGTTAACAAGTGTGGGTGTGTGTAGTTAGGATTACGTGCCTGACTTTGCCGGGTCTCTTAAAGGGACAAAGCCATTGCAAGTCACTAGATGTAATCTTCCGGGCCTCATTCCTCATCTTTCTCGGCTCAGTAGTGTTGTCATTGTGAAGTGGGGATGAATTATGGGAGCTTTAGTTTCCCATAAAATAGGTAGGGACAGGTGTTAGATGGGCTGTGGAAAAAGGGGGATACCATGTCTCACGATCGTGTGCTTCTCCCCCACTCCCTGAGGACCCCCTACCCAAAGGATACTCCCTCACTTGTCCACCCACAGGGTCGGGATCCAAAAGCAATGGCCTTTGCCTGGCCACCTGACGGGATCCCGGGGGACTAGGTTGTGAAATACCCTCTGGTTTTTCACACTTTTAACATCCTTTCTTGGGCACCTGCATCGTGTGGTAATGCAGAGCAATGTCACGTGTCACTAACTATGGGTGTTTCGACAATAACTCTTTGTTACTTATCTGGTGAATAAGGGTTGGCTACAGGCCAATGGGTTTATCTTAAACAGTGTACAGGGAATCTCCACAACAATGTATTTCCCATTCAGGTATTCATCACCACCTAAGCAGTTCAGATTCAAATTATAAGTTCAAAACCTAACTGTATGTCTTTGTCCTAGACACCCTAGTTTACAACAGAAAGTCTCAAAAAAGTAAGTTCCTAATCTTGTTAAGTCCTTTGCTTCTGCTAATCACACCAATGCACATATTGCAAAGACTAGCATAAGCAGAATTTCATAAAGATGTTCTTCAAAAGTCCACCCATACTCTAAAGCAATATGCAGATTAACCAATTCAAGGAAGTCCCCCTGAAGCATACTTCTATTTCTCAGTCTGATCTCGACTTGCAGCTTTGTTGCTTTCACGTGATTCTGGAAGCCAGGTTTTCAGACAAAGGCCCACCTGGGGGCAGGAAAGTAAAAATATGACTACTACAAATTAAAACCATACTCCAATGCCATGGTTACAGTTGTGACGACTTGGCCTCGCCGCACAAACAATGGAAAACCTGCATTGGCAAATCCAACAGTTTAAGCTTTTCTGTAGGTATGGGAAAGGCACTTGTCAAGCGCAGAGTGGTGGTATTAACTGCCCATTCATTGTAGCAGCTGCAAAATAGTGTGAGTGCCTGGGTCTATAATAGCAGTGCCTGGCAAATGCCTAATACTTATACACAAGCCAAAACTGTTGGCTTTGCCAATGCTTGCTTTTAACCGGACTTCAGTGAAGGACATGCATAGTAGTGCTTATAAATCGAGTGGCTGAAGGCAGGCCTGGTTTAGATATATTTGTATTTTTTTTTATATAGTTTGTTACAAACTTTTAAAAAAGAAAAGAAAATATGATTCCTTACATCACCTTATGCTTCGTTAAGCCAAGAGTCAGATGATAACAATATTCAACTTATGTCCTGAAAATCATATCTGTCTCTAGCATAATCAGAGGTTTTAACTACTTCTTATTCCATCAGTCTCTTCTCTAGAGCCTCTAGAAAAAAACACCAGTGCATATAATATATTTATTAATGTGATATAGTTTAGTACAAACGTACAAACTTTACACATATTACATCATAAAAGAAAATAGAAAAGTAAAAAAGAGAGAGAGAAATAACTAGTTATCCATCATAAAAAACCCATCATAGAATATATATACAAATATACAGAAACAAATTTACAACTATATAAAACCATTCTATGTACAAATAAACACCTTCATTCAGCTCGGATCCTTAACTGCAAATTAGAAGAATGATTATACATATTGCATATTACATACTATATGACTCCAGGGGCCACTCTAGTACTCAGTTGTATGCAAACAAGAGCTTCACGCCACACCTGAAAAAGTGCTATGTGTAATTTAGAGTTTAGAGTGTTAACACACTGTACCCAAAAATCTATCTGCTCAATGAATTTGGGGTTATGGACAAATCCCCCTAGGTGTTTAATGCGATTTGTTCTCATCCTAGAGCAGAGTGTTAAGACATGTCGAGCAGTTTCATTCTCATTGGGAAATTCACATATTCTACAATACCTCTCAGTTTTGGCTAAGCCCAACTCCTGACCCCTGGCCGCCAAAGTTGACAAATGGTTGATGCGTAAGAGTAAAATAAAACACCTCAATTGGTCCGACGGACAGAGGTTTCAGTAGGGTTGCGCCTTCATAAAAGTATAAAGTACATGCGTAACAAAGCTATAGGTTTTCAGGCCTTCGAGGTGCGTATAATTACATTGCCAATCCCACAAATTTAGGCGGTTACGCAACTTGTTAAACAGGCATTCATTTTCTCGGCCCCATTCTGGTACCCAAACGATTTCTTCACACAGGTTATTCAGCTGAGTTGCAAATTGTTTCAGTCGGCCTGCCTCCATATCCCTGCTAATACACATGAGAAGGCTGTTAGTAGGATTATTCTTAAGCCGGATGTGAAATTCCATCCGCTTTTTCAGGACCATAGCCTTAAGAGATCTAATTCCTAGTGCCAGTCTGATCATGGCCATAGGGATGCATTGTGGGAGGCCGAGGATTTTCCTCCAGAATTTATCTTCTACGAGCTGTAGCCATCCCAGTTCATATTAAAAAGAGGGTCAAGGCCATAGGTAACCATAGGGGCCAAGCACTGAATATACAACTGGCGTGCGCCCATATTGAGAAGCCACTTTGTTCACGTGTAAATTTGTGTATAAGCGCAGTGAGTTGCGCCGCTTTTGCACTGCGCGCCTGAATGCATGTGAGATAGTTCCCCTTATGATCGAATTCTACGCCAAGATATTATACGCAAGGGTGTATTTGATTTCAGTCACACCAATCATCATGCGAGGCCTGGCCACTCTTCCTGCCGAAAACAGTAGCAGATTTGTTTTACTGGTGTTTATCACAAGTTCATTGGCCTCAGCATACCGCCATAACTGCTCCGCAGATCTTAGGATCCCACTAAAGGTGTGATCTAGGATCACTAGGTCATCCGCGTAAGCCAGTATGGGGCAATGACTAGAGCCAATCTTTGGTGGACAATTATTGATCCCCTGTAAACACTCTGGCACGTCAGAGACGAACAAGTTGTACAGGGTAGGAGCTGTTACACACCCCTGTTTTACCCCTCTGATCTGGAGAATGGGTTTAGTCGCAGCGCCTAAATTATCCAACCGCACTTGTATAGTGTTGTTCGTATGCAATAGTTCTAAATAATAGAGTAGAGATTCCGGACAGCCCAATTTTCTTAATTTCTTCCATAATAAGGATCGATTCACTGAATCAAAGGCTGCCCTGAAATCTATAAAGAGTGCATATAGCGGAGAATTGGCGCGTGTCAGGGCTTTACTTCTCAGAGCATTCATCACAAACAAATTGTGGGTTGTTGAATAGCCTGCTCTGAAACCACTTTGGAAGTTATCCAAAATGCCCTCACTCTCCACCCATTTTTGTAGCTCATTGAGTAAAAATGATGTCAACAGCTTACCAGTGCAATCCAACATAGACAATAGTCGATAGTTCTCAGGTTCAGTTCTAATGCCCTTCTTGAACACTGGTATAAGGATTGCTGCCTGCCAAGATGATGGTATTTGGCCAACACCCAAGATCTTCCTAAATAGAATTTTGAGGAGACAAGCCCAAAAAAGGGAGTTATTCTTCAAGACCACATTAGAGAGGCCGTTCGGCCCTGGGGCTCGAGAGGAATTTAGCTTTTCAATTCTACATTGTAGTTCTTCAATTGAGACCACAAAAGGCGGGATTTTGGGTTTCGTAGAGACTGGATTATCAATATTGCTGCTAATACCACCATTACGCTTTTCCAAGTAGGTGGTCCATTCAATATTACCTATAGGGTTTACCATGTATGAGGACTTTTTCCCTTCCCCTAAAATTGACCAGATTTTCCGAGTATTTCTGCTACAAAGAGTGCTGAACGTATATTGCCAATTGGCCAGTTTCTTCAATGTTTTATGTGTTTTTAGCCATATTCGATAGCCATTTTTCAATTCCCTCATTTTTGTGGCTGTAGCCACTCTGGTGAGTGGACCCATCGTATATCGCTTCTAAGCTTACGCTTCCTGCCTCTAATGGCCCGGTCATAGGTACCCTCTTTCATAGTCTTACCCACCATCGTGTGCACTTTACAGGACCCATGTCGACCCGAGAAATCACTAATCCACTTCTCAATTTGATATATTCTTCTCCGACCAAGAAATGCGGTTTAGGGAGTGATTACTTGTCAAGTGACCCAGGTTAACCCCTCCATCAACGGTTCAGAAACTACCATGCTCATGATCAGTGGATTGTGATCACTCCATTCAATTTCTTTTACCACCATATCAGAAACAATCGAAGCCACCTCCCCGCTAGCAAAAATATAATCAAGGGTACTTCCAGATCTTCCATTACTCCAGGTGTTCTTACCAGGCCTGTCGCTGTAGGTCCGCCCATTGATTATTTCAAGTTCCCAACACCCAAAAAAGCCCAACCAACAATCACCCTCCTTATCCGCAATTGGGTGTTCCCATACACTATTCTTGAATAGAAGCGGGTTATTGCCGGTGCCACCCCCACAATTAATTCGACAGTTTAAATCCCCAGCTACAATAACAAAAAACTTCTAATTGTTTAATTTCCACTCAGCAAACAGTTCATGTAGGGCTTCTTGAATATATTCTCTTGACTTTGCCCCTGGAGGATTGTAGATGTTAATTAACAGCATTTTTTCCCATAAGCCTTTTATACTAAGGGACACTTCTACCACACATATATGATTACTGTTAACCCCTGGAATCTTTTTACTTAAGATCTTGTTTGTTACTCCAATGGCTAGGCTGCCAAAGTATGATGTATTGTATATCCATCCAAAACCGTAGGGGTCATCAACCAGGTTTCTTGCAACAGTATGAATGGATATTTGTTTATAAATGCCAGGGAACCCTTATCCGAAAGGAAGTGTTGGTGGCCATGCGTGTTCCAGCTCAAAATAGAGTAATCTCATGGCTGCTGAAGTACCATAGGTAACGAATCAGCCAGCCATTTCAGAGTATTCTGAATGTCGGCCAGCTGAACCTTCTTTGTAGGTGGTTGGGGGGGTCTGCCATCCTTATTCTTAGGCGCCACATAGTCTTTGCTGGGAAGGGAAGGATCTTCCTTTTCTTTACTAGCATCGATTTCCATACCAATCTGCCTTAGGGATTTCTTGTAAGTCCAGATCAATTGCGCCGATGCTAGGACACAGCAATGAAGGGCTGTGACATTGGGGTTACACACCTCCAGTGGTTCAACAAAAGAGAAGTCTTCCGAGCGTATTACACGCAGCTGAGGAATCTTGTGTAACTTGGCCAGAACTTCAGATCTTGTCAACCACATGTCTCTTTTTTTCTGGTTAAGATTTTTGATTATGCAGATTTTACTTGCGTAAGTGTCCTCGCCTTTGTTAGTGGCAAGAGATGCGTATGACTCCTCATCCACAACATCCCCGTTTTTGCACGGTGTAGAGCATTTAGTAGATTCTCCGATTCGGCTAGCTGAAAGCTCAGATTCCGCATCTTCATGGGCCGTACTTATGGAGTCGTGTGTTATGTCTGGAATAATCCAGTCATTTAGGGACCCTACCCCTTTTTTCGCTCGTTTCTTATTTTTCCGGGCCCTTTTTTTGCTTTTTTTGGATCGTGCAGCCGGGGGAATAGTTGCCGGTAAAGGGGAGGCCATTTCCACCACCGCGTTTTTGGCGGCTTCCCTTTTCTGTTGTCTATGCTGTTTTTTAGTTAGTGGTACTCTCGTACCCGCCTCATCTCGTTCCTCTGGATTAGCTCCATCAACCGGGGCCTCAGGCACAGGGGCACCCTCCGTAGTAAACAGAGTTAGCGGGGCTGATTCCATATTTCTGGTCGGGTGAGGCAGCCCAAGCTGGATAATGGAGTTTGTGTGGATCCTTCCACACAACTTTAATAGAATTTTGAGCGCAAATTGACCAGACGCCATAGAAGCCTGCAATTCCGCTATGGCTGTGCCATTTAAACCTTCAATCTTCCCCCTGCTCCCCTCGCCCGAGTGTTCTAATTCTTCGGGGTCAATGAAGAGATTGGGGGAGGCGGATAATCGCACAGCTGGCGAAATCGGTGTAGGGTGAATGGGGAGTATGCCTGATAGATTGGAGGACGAGTTGCCTGCTTGTTTGGGGCTAGGGATCGACCTATCCCTTTGGTAGTCCTTATAGGCAGGGTTCAAAACCTGCGCTTCAACCACTATTGGACTTTTCCCAGCAGACGTTGAGGGTCCGTTTAAAGTTGCCATTGATTTTTGGATGGACAAACACAAGTCCAGTAGCGAGTTGTCGTCAATGTCATTATAGTTGGTAGAGTCCAAAACACCACTGCCGTTATGAGACGGGGAAAGAATCTCTTTTTCTGAGGCTGCATTGTCCACGGCCGGTGTTACTTTAGGGATATTCTTCCCAAACATGGCTGGGATAGTTCCTTTTCCCGGAATGCCACACTAATATAATAGTTTATAATCAGTTCCCTCAAACAACACTTTCCACCAGTTTTCGCCAGTCAGTCAAGGTCTTTCGGACAACACTTTCCCCAGCAATGATGTTCTTAATTCAGATAATTTGGTACAGTATAATGCAAGGTGTTTGAAGGTCTCATTCACTACTTTGCAGAATCTGCACAAACGGTCCAAAACTGGAGTTACATGTCGCAAATTCATGATTTCTTTTGTTTGAAACAGATTCATGCGAAATTTCATGAATGTTCTTCTCTTGCTGGCGCATGGAAAAATCTCAAAGTATTTCTGTATCGTGTTGTACGCTCTTGCTTCCGGAGCAGCAATATACATACAACAATGCATATTCCTGATTTCACAGGTTTCGCACCAGTCCATTTCCCACCTTTTTTTAAAACTTTATTTGGATTCTGTACCAGTGTTTCTTTGTCTAGATTTAGTTGTGCTAGTAGCTTGGTACACCTACTCTCCCATTCTTCCTGGATCGAGTCGGGTGTTGATCTTTTTTCAGTTTGTTTCAAGATGTTGAATTGGGGTAAATCGTGAGCTCCGATTATCTTCCTGTAGAGGGCCAAGGTGTTCCACGTTACTCTGGCATTAAAAAATAAAAATAAAAAAAGAAATATTCATCACACCAGTAGAGGCTTTATAGTCCCAATTCAGTCATTAAATCTCAGAAGACTGCTTTGAAAAACAAAAACTGGCAAGCACCGTGAGTGCAAAGTTTGATGGTAAGGCTTGTTTAAAGCGAGATCAAAGGGTTCCCAAGAAGGGGTGTTTAGGGTGGGGAGGGGCAGCAACTAGGTGGGAATGTCAATAGGGATTAGTGTGGCCATGGTCAGTCAATGAGTGGACACATAACCCAACAACACCTACAAACTGTGTGTCCCGCCTTATATACCATTTCTCCCTATATGTACTGTAATGCAATACTTTCAGCTTATAGGTGGTTCTGCCACCTAATAGCCCAAACTAAAAATGCAGAGCCACCGATACTGCTGATTGCAACCATCCCATAGAAATGGTCTAAAATGTTGAACTAGCTTGAAATTGCCATGGCTCCATCAATATTACCTTGTTTTGAATTGTAAAGTCGTACCTACTTTTAGCAGAAGCATGTTAAGTAAATTAAGTACTTGAATTTCATTAAATCGAAATCAACCACAGCATTGCCATTAAAGATGTGGAACATTTCGCCACGGAAATGCAAACACATTCAACATGTTAATTTTCATCTATATTCGGTGCTAGAAAATAAATCGGCCAAGTACAGGTATGGTATGAAAGTCACATGCAGATTTAGAGCGCATACATTCTGCAAATAGTGCACCTTTTCAGCAGAAATTCCCCATCGATTTACTGCATAGAATTTTATGTAAGTTCAATTTTAATTCATTAAGTAAAATTCTGTAAAACCCTTGTGCTGGATAGCTGTGTATTCTTTAACATAAAAACGATGCTGATACCTTTATACAGGAATCCATAGATTTGAGAGACAAAGACCCTCTCAGGACCGGCAGCTGATTTCTAACCACAGAGGTCCCAGCGTCCTCGCTCTCTTCCAGCTTCTGTGTGGGCTACCTGAAGGAACCTTGCGGCTTCTGCTGCTGGAGCCGCTTCTCTTGCTGCTTCTCCTTCTTCTATATGGCCTACACCTGACAACGCCTTTTAAGCCTCTGTGTCTCACTCAGGTGTGGATTATTTGCATTAATGATCTGATCACTCCTGTAATATTGTACCGTTTTACCTATCTTCCTCGTCCCAGTTCTTAGGGAATTATGGGACTTGAAGTCCCTAATGGTAAAGTCAGTTTCTCTTAATTCTTCTGTCTTACAATAAGCCATTAGAAAGGTGGGGTTTCAGGGAAAGTTGAACAGGGGGCTTTCCTCTACCTCCTGACCTGCGTTCCCCACATGTGATCCTCCCGCAGAACACCACCCCAAGGGTCAGGATCAGGAAATGTGTGCCTTTCACTGTCCACATGAGAGGGTTCATGTCCAGGTGGGGATTCATGGCTGATTCATCAGACTACCCAGTGGCTAAGCCAGTATGCTACATCACTCAGCAAGGTGCTGCCACTACTGTATCTTCTGTCCAACATAACAAAAGAACATGGAATGTCTGCCAGTGCAGCAGCAGACAAAAGGGCCAATAATCTTCTCTTGACCTTCCAGCAGGATCCGTGCATTGTTGGTTTAAAGGGGAATGTGGAGCACATCCTTGTATCGTTTCTTGGCCCACAGTTTAAAGTCAAGGAGGAAACTTTTAAACATCATGTGAATGAGTATACAGAAAATGAAGCGGGCTTCCATTTGTAAGAGGGCGTTCTGTCTTTATGTAGGAATGCACTACACAGACATGGAACATGAACAGAGAGCCAAAAGTCAAAGCTCGACCACACAGTGGTTGTCTCGACAGCAGCAAAGAAGATAACTGGATAGTGTATATTCATTCTCCTCAACCTCTGTTACTAGTTCAGGGAGCACAACAACAAGCTTTCATACGGTGCAAAAATAGAAGGGCGTGTTAGTGATTTCTCCCCCAGTATGGCCACCCGAATGCTTTGGGTCCATGTGAACTCATTAAGCCTAATGCAGACTAGATTTCTGATTCCTATGTTCTCAAAACATGCCAACTGGGTAGTGATGATGATGATCCCCTGTGATTCTGGCCTAACAAGCGGTCGGTGTGGCATTCTAGAAACCCTAATCTGCTTCCCCCGGCTAGCATGCTGCATAAAAAAGAATTTAGTGCCATGAGGAAGTTCTCTCAGACCACCAGAGACATTTGTAGTGATATACGTGAGAAAGATTACTTTCACAAAAATGAATGAGCATCCTATCCGCAGAAGACAAAGGAGTAAGTAAACATCAGGCCCATCACTTGGATAAAATGCAGTATATTTTTAGATGATGATTTGTGTATAAGCCGGCTATAACCGCACAGATGGAGGGGCACAGGGAAACCTGGTGGCAACTTTGTCTCTATGTGACGAATCCAGGGAATGTCATCCCTTCTCCCCATGGGGCAGCCACACCCTGTGAGACTAGGAAGAAGTATAAAAGGATATTTTGCATGAATACCGCCTGATAGTAAACGATTGGCCTAAGCACATTCGCATCGCACTATAAATTGCATTGAATGAACCTGAAACAGGCTGACTACACCACCATTTTGAGTTATCTGCCATTTTGTTAGCATCTTGCTTTCTGTCCCATGTTTAAAATTGTATTTTTGGCTCCAGCAGAGAAAAATGTACTTGGTACTGTTGCCATAATGAAAAATGTTGAAGCTGCTAAAGTGGATTGTTTGTCCTACACTGAGAAACCTTGGAGTTAAACAAAAGCCGTACTAATCAGTAATTTAGATAACATCTGTTCCAATAGCGCCATCCCCATTGAAACAGCAAAATGGAATGATGAATAGTTGAACGTGCTCTTCTTTCAAAAATCTTTGTTTTCACTCTTGAAACTAAGCTGACTTTAAACTCAAGAACAAATGATAGACAAATATAAGCGAGCAAAATAAGGGATGTTACCGTTGTGTCTTATGTTTGGAAAACATGTGAAATATTTAAGGGAAAACAACAAACTATGTAAAGATGTTTAAACATTAATTAGTTATGTGGAAAGGCTATAAACCCTATGTATATGTATTACACGAAGAGGGGCTGGACGATGTGTCCTGGACTGTGGAAAATCTGTATAAATTCTTGTGTTTTTGAAATGTCCAGCACTCTTTTATCCCACGGTGTTTGCTTGCACACATTGCAGGGTGTTGAGAGCCAGACAGCTGCCTGTTAATAAATTTACATTATACTTTGACCTTGTGACCGGCGTATTTCTATTATGTGGTATTAAGCCTCGATATTCTTTAAACTTTCAGAAGAGCCTGCTATGCAAAACCATCCCTAGGGGTTTGGGCATGAAGGAACTCCGTGGGAGTGACTTCATTTAAGGGAACAAGGACTCCCAGTTGTAGAATGTTTTAAAGTCTTCCTTAGCCCCAGTGTCCCCATGTATTCTATACATACATGAGAACAGATGATAGCATTAATCTAGCGGGACTCATACATGCTTGGTTTGGCAGCAGACCCCTCCTCAAAGAAGGAGCCCCAGGACCAATGGGACGGTATCCCTCAATGTTGAGATTGGCACATAAGGGATAAAGTCCTTACCTGGAGAGAGAGCGAGAGAGAGAGAGGGAGAGAGAGGAGCTCATGTTAATCCAGCCAACTGAAGGAAGCCACACAGAGTGGACGTCACCACTACAGTGCAGAGCCAACGCAGAATGGAGGCAGGACCACAACAGCTATGTGGTGGGCAGATACCCTGCACAACTATGCTGAGCCTAGGTTTTTCAAGGAAACACACCACTCCAAGGTCTAACCACGGTGAACAAACAGCGACGAATGTGGGAGACCAGCTGGCCAGAAAGAAGGCAGCCACGGAAAAGGGTGTCCGGAACTAGCATTCCGTGCAAGACAGAGTTCCACTGCAGACAGAGCCACTGCCTCCCCCAAAGAAGGAGACCACAGACCAGAAGGTATTCGGTGCACATTTGGAGAAGGAAGGAGGGCCGTTGAGCTCTGATGCACTAAGTAAGGGGTGTAACGAAGGAATGGTATCACAAGTATGACACTTACACAAAAGTTACAATTTGTAAAACCTTTATTGAAGTTTCAGTGGGGTTGGAGAAATTCCTACTTTGCCCTATAGCTAAGATGGGAGTATTCTCAACCATTAAATAATAATAAACCAGTCCTAGTTGAGTCCTAGTTGAGTCTGTCAAATCGGAAATGGGCTATACCAACAAAAACCTAATGCATGCCTTATATCTTGTATAAAAAGTGTGAGGAGAACATGTATGCAAAGGAAAGTCAGTGTTCAAATATAAAGAATACATGTGGCTGAATCAGCGTTCCTCCCCATGTTGGACAGCACAAAGTAAGGCAGTCCCTGTAGGCGAGATGACACACTCTGGCTCTTAACACAGAGGCATTTCAAGACGTAGGTCGAGGTCTGCCTAGCCTTCCACCTTAAAGTCTTACTTTCCAATTTCCAAAACACAATTCACTAAAACGTTCACGTCGGTCCCCCTCTGTCAGGCTCAGACCTCTTAAAGCCGAAGTTCACATCGGTCTCCCTCAGTCTGGCTCGGACCTTTCATTTCACAGCAAAACAAGACACTTGCTGGAGTTTGCTTACCTTAGTTTAAATCACCTCCTTTAGGGATTCCCTTTCCCTAACTTATTCTACCTTCGATCTCCCGCAGTCAGGCTTGGATCATTTCCTGATCTCAAAGACTTTCGAATGTGCGTGGCTAATTTCTACAGACCTCTGCAGGACCACTTCGACTTGCCAGCTTTCAACTTACACTCCTATGTTATTTGCCCTGTGCTTCCTGGTGTGGATAGTTCACTGTATTATGCATTAAAGTTCAACATTCTCCTATTACATTCCCCTTTTCTCAGGGTCAATTTCCATCACTTCACTTTTACAGTTCATTCACTTTATCTCTACACATTTTCACCTTTCATGGAGACTTTCGAGTGGGCTACTTCCTTTCGCCAGACCACTCCATTACTCAGTATCACTGACGTTACAGCTATCGTTATTTCAAGGTTGATTTAGAGGTCTGCCTTTCTTTGTGTCTCATCCACACGCGTGCAGTGTTCAATTGTGCAATATAATGTTGCCACTCTGGTCTTTCACGTCGCTTGCCAAATCACTGGCTGTGTGCTTTTCTTTCTTGTCTTTACTGTCTTCCAGTTTACGAGTCAAGGTTAGTACCACAGGTTTGGCCTCGCCTCCTCAACTCTACCGTTCACCCGGGAGGGTCGCTGGCGTCCTTGAAACACAATGCAGCCTTCTTGTTTAGGACTCTGCCTTCTCTGCAGCCTTTGGAAGCAATGGACTCCTGCAGGGAACTTCTGGGGTTCTCCACCCGTGGCTCTCGACCCTCGGTCCATTGCTCTGCTCCAGAAGGTTCGCCTTTGCCCTGGAAGTTCAGCTCTTACTCGTGTTCCTCCTTGCTCAGAGTGTGTCTCTATGTTTCGCCTTTTATCTGTGTGAGGAGAGCTAATTGGTATAAGATGAATGCAATTAGAGTCAAGTGCCTGATTTTGCCTGACCCAATTAGCGGGACGTCAATGTGATGTGTAAGAGTTACCATTATTCCTCAGCCCAGTGTTTGTGTGTAAAGTGGGGGGAGGGGTGTTGGGACACCAGAGCATTTTATGAAATAGGAGGGATCATGGGTACTGGAAAGGGAGGTATACTGTGCCTCGCCACTGGCTTCCTCACCCCCACTCCCCGAAGACCCCTTACCCAGGTGATCCTCCCACACTGGTCCACCCCGAGGGTCTGGATCCAGGGTCTGTATCTCACTCAGGTGGTCCTGGCCACCTGAGTGAGAGATCCCCAGGGACTAGCAGGTGAGACACGCTTTGGTTTCTTACAGGGGTCAGAAATGCGAGACGGACAGAAAACTATATTTTTATCAGAGTCTGCCATTTATTAAATGAAAAGGTGAGATACACGCCTATCTTTCTCTATCCTAACAAGAATGTCCCTACCTGGGAAATTAAACTAAAGAAGAATTACCTAGTGTCAAAGAAGTCTCTGACCCTCACACTAATACAAACACCAAAATAACACAAGGAATATTGGGCAGTCTTCAATTCAACACCATAGTGCAAAAGTTCAAACTTAAACATTTCAAAGAGTAGTCCTTGTGACCAGGGTTGTGTTCCCTTACCTTGACTCAATGCAGGAACACTTGTGGAAAAGTTCTGATTCAACAGAGTTCTATTCCGTTCAACACAAAAGTTTCTTTCCTTTTCCTTCCCTTGGGTTAAGTAAATGTCTCTTTCATAAACATATTTTCAAAAAGACAATGCACTTGTCTTATACAATATCCTCCTTGGTAAGGCTTATGTCTTTCTCACAACACACTTGTTTAAATTCAAAGCAATTGATATCTTCCACGATATCCTCATTGGTACGGTCAAGTATTTCCCACCAAACAAAGGTTCATAAACCAAGGAAAATGTTTTCTTCAGGATATAAAGCAATTGTTAGCATATCACACTTTTTCTTTCAACTGAATACTTTTGTCAGAATAGCAATTTCTTCGTGTTAAGCAACAGTTTGTCAAACAGTTAATAGTGGTCACACTTTTTCTACCACATTTTTGCCACAAATACATTTTTTCACAACTTTGTCTTCTTTTCTGCTCCACTCTTCTGCCAGGACTAACTACAATTGATCCCTTTCCTGGTTTACTCGCCTGGCAGCATAAAAACTCCTACAACTACAATTGTTTCTACTGGTAATATTTTTTCCAAAATTCTCCATACCAGAATCCCATGTGAGGAGGTTTGAATAATGGCTGCTTCTTTCATAATCTCTTGACTCTAGGCAATATGGGTTATAGGTGTCCCCCAATTGATGCCTCACAAAAGAAGAATATATCCCTTGTTGCTTTTGTGTGTTTTTTTTTATACAACTTCTCGGGATATGCCTACAAAATATGCCCACCGAAAATATTGCCATACATATGGGCGTTTGTCTCACCATAGGAGATATTTCTGTGGGAGCGGGGGCTGCAGGGCGGTCCCCTGCACATTTTAAAATAATGCAGGTGTTGCGGGGTTGTCCCCCGCGTGGTCCATGGGTCAATATTGCCACAAAAATATGGCAATATTTTTGTATCGCAATATTTTGCAGGGATATTAACACATGGAACCCTTTTGGCTGTTGGTAGTGCGAGTTATAGGTTTCCCCTAATTGGTGTCCCATAAAAGTGGACTATTTCTTCCTTCTCCGAAGCTCTGGCACCCTCAGTGCTTCACTCCTTCTCCACACACACCGCAGAGTTGCTCGACTGAATGGGAGAATGTCTCTCCTTCAACTGGCTTTCCTTCTCCGATGACGCTTCTCGCCACGTACAATCTGCATGGTAGCACGGCTTCCCTTTCTGCATCGGAACCAGCTGGGCTTCCTGCTGCTTTCACAGCGACCTCAACACTCTGATCTGCTGCAGCTATGCCGTTCACACCTTCCCTCAGCTGCAACTAATTTCTCCATTTAATTGTCATTCTCAGGTTTTTTCCTTTACAACAACCAGACCGCTCATTCTGGTCAATAGCACTTTGGATCCTTACTAATTCTGAGCCCCTCTTCCTCATCTCAGTACCACAGGTATTATGGATCTTGAAGTCTATAGTGGTTTTGGTCCTTCGATATTTAGAGAATTTAGATTGTTTTATAAACTGAGAGTTGCTAGAGTTAGGGAATGTTGAGAAAATGGGTTGTGTCCTAACATTGGGGTTAGGACATCTAATCAGGACAGCATCATGACAATTGAGGATGTTATAGCTAAGTCTTGAACTCCCAATTTACACACTTTATTCTGATTAGATGACTTTTCACAATATCTTCTCTGGGTAGTTTCATGGGAGGGAATTTATTATTTATTGTGCATTTATTAGGTTCTCATACAGTAAGTCAATTCTGTTTCTAAGCGTCCTGAGCAATGACTGCATGCCATTAGGTATTTAGACATTATAGGATCTACATCCTCATTAAAGGATGAATACCACGTCTCTCCTAAAGGAGTCACCACTTCCCCTTGACAGCCATCTCCCCCCATGTGATCCTCCCTCCTAGCCACCCCCAGGGTTAGGATCGGGTAGCGGCTGACTTACCCTGGCCATTTCGTAGGAGATCTTAGGCTGGGGATCAGTGATGACTCTGCAGGATTCATCACAACTACTCAAGAGACTCTGAGTAAGAAAGCCATTCAAGTAGCTCATGGACCACGGGGCCTGATGAAGAAGTAAAAATAACTCACACGAATGGGTTAAAGAATCCCAAAACAAAAAGGGAATTATTAGAAACCAGGATTTAAAGGAATCCCTAAAAGGAGCCGAGCAAGAAATCTATGCCCTAGAAGATGAGTGTAAAGACAAAAAAAGACCTGGAAAGGACACACACTGGAGAGGTAAGACACCCCAGAGAGGCTAGAGCACCAGGATCAGTCCCCCGACTTTGATTCTACAGGACCACATGGGACACCAAAGTTAACTCTTCCAGGGAACGGTGCAGACCCAAAAGGAGCATTTCAAGACTTGAAGTATATTTCAAACCAAGTTCTACACATAGGGACGACGTTTTCAAAGTTTGCATTGAGTTGTGTGGAGGGGTACCAGAGTTTGTCTTTTTAGCTGTAAGGAACTTTATGGCTTATTAAGACTGAAACATTCTTCTTGTCTTTCTCAGACAAGAGAAAGACTTTTTCTTCTTCCTGTTTTTTAGTTTGCATAACAACTTTAGTGACTCATTGGAACTGTGAAAGCAACAGAAAACCTGAGAAAACGAGAGGGGCAATTTCCAGATGCATTGGTTGGGAGGGGGTCAGACACCAGCCAACACCAAGCAGAACACTTGTCTACATTTCTGGTAGGTCAGGTAGATTGCTTAGGTTTGGACACAGAACAGATCGATTTATGTATGACTTTCTGACAAGCCCCTTTGTTTTGATTTATTAGATAGGAAAGCTCTCCCATAGAAATATGTCTAAGTGGGAGATTTTCTTTTACTTTAATACACTTTGAGGTGTTTCTCAAACATGTTCAGTTGTCCACGTCCTATCTCTGATACACCACAGATAGTGTGGTTTAGTGCATTACAAAAGTTAGTTTTATTTTTCCTTCATCCTCAATCTATTTGGTGCTGCCAACTAGCAGAGTCACTCTAGAGATTCAGCCTAAATGTATTTACTATATCTACAACCTGAGACTCTCCTGCATTTATTCTTTACCTCACCTTCATCCTGGTCTGTCGTTTTCTCCCCTTTTTCCCAGTCGCTCACAAGAGAGTACAGTGTTGCTGGAGAATATGCTTTTCCATGGCATCCTCTACTGCCATGAGATCAAGCCCCACCACCCAACTAACAAATATCAGGCAATGAAGACAGTATGTGCAGGATTCCTCACCACTTTGTGTTTTTCCTTTCCCTGCTAAATGGCATCACTGAAATAAATGTAACGCCACCAGCAGACATTTATTTGCTTTTGGTGGTAAAGTGGCCTTGGTAGGAGAGAGTACCATTTGGTCAGGCTGTGCTGAGCTAGACACAGGGGTTTGGGATGTTTGGGCTTGCCAAGAATGAGAGCAAGATCCGATTTGCCTGCAATAGCATGACTGGTGATAAGCTTGTATGTTATCTGGCACACCTTCATCATCATCAGCAATGTAGGGTGCCAAGGTAGCAACGTCTGTGGCACTGGGTGTGGCTTCTCTGTACAAATGGTTCTGCCACACTTTGCAGTGCATGTGTATAAATTTGGTGCCCAAGGCACTCTTCTTTGGGTTACCAAGCTGAACTGTCTTTTTACTGAGGTTTCATATTACTTTGCATTCCTCCATCCTGACAGTCCTATCAAGCTGAAGTGGGGATCATTTAAACTAAATTCAAACACCAAGTGATAAGTCTCTGCCTGCCCTAAACCCTCCATGTGTGCAGACATTGGTGCAGTGGCCCCTCTCTCCTCCTGATCCATGTCCTCAGGAACCATCTCTTACAACTCTGCCTGATGTTCTTAAGTCTTCTGCACTACCATGACCCGGCTCTTTTTCACCCCACTGTCCCCACTACGGCTACTTCTCCGTGCTACTGTGGTATCACAACCTCACAGACAACTCCAAGGTTTATATAATGGTGCAAGTTCTGCAAGAATTCTTAGACTGTGTGAAGGTATCATGAAGTAAGACACAGACAACAGATTCAACTTTCTAGTTCAAAGCTTTCTTATATGTCAGGAAGGAGTAAGGACTAACTTGCCCTATACTAAAGTGGAATTTCCCTACCTAAAGAAAACTCTGTGTCAGTAAGTTCAAATAAAAACTCTGTGTCCAAAACCTACACTTGCCCTCACAACTAACTGTATAGGGATGTTAGCAGCACTAGAAATAGTGTTAAAAAATAATGTTCTGAGCTTCCTCCAGCTCTTGGCTTGGACTCAGTGTCCCCTTTTCCAAGTTCAGAACAGTTCCAAAAAGACATTGGGGTTCCCTTCCCCAAGAGATCAACACAGTTCACAACGTCTTGGGGTTGCCATCCAGCTTTCAAAAACCAATATCGGTTCAAATCTTTAGTCAGCTGGGTTTTCCAATAATTCACTTTGAATTCTCTGCTTCTTCACTTTCAATTCACTTCAACAACTGTGGCCAAACGCAAACCTCTTGACATTTGATTTCCTTGGCTTTTCCCAAGTACGGGTCTCTCGGTCTAGGCACAGTTGTCGGACCATACGGTCAACTCATTACAGGTCACGCAACCAATACCCCTGTGCACTTCAATATGCTTTCTGTATTCATCTTACTTTTGCCAACACAGGTTTTCTCTCTCTCAACCTGTTGTTCCTCGGAATCTTTTATCCTTGGTCAGTGCTCAATTTCACATCTCATATCTTTCGTAGCAATCGTTTATATTGCCTACCACTTGTGGCTTACACTATCGTTTCCAGCTTTCTGGGATTGCCACCATTTGTGTCTCACACCTCTCATTCCGTGGTAATTCCCATCAGTACCACCTGGCTTTGATTTACTTTATAAGTGTTCATTATGTGGCTTTGTTGTATACAGCATCTTAATATATTCTTACTGTCTTTCAGTCACTTCGTTATTCAATAGTATGTGTTTCAACTTTCAAAATCACTTGTAAATGCAGCTTGTTCAGAATTCAAATATACTGCCTTTGGCCTTCCACAATACTTATTGCAGTATTTAGCTTGTTCAGCATTAATACATTTTTGTTTCCAATCCTCAGAGTTCCCCGGTATGAGTGTTCCCTTTTTGTCACTCACTGGCGCTATGCGGCGGCTGCTACGGGTTTCCCGGCGTCGCTGCTCTGCTTCGCTATGCTCTGCCTTGCTGTAACAACATTCCATGACAGCAAACGCTGCTCGTTGTAGCTTCCGTTACGCGTAGCACCGCTCTTTCCAAGCAGACGCTACCGAGAGCACCACTCGTTCTTTTGGAGACTTGCAGTGATTGGGTGGCTTTGGTGCTGCCTAGCCAGTGTGGTGAGCACCGGGCAGTGATGACTTCAGGGTCCCAGACCCTTTCACAGCCAGCCTTGACCCTAGCTTCTTTTCTGCACTCCTGCTCTGCGCGGCTCCTCTCGAGCCTGCTCCTCTCCTGCCTGCTTCACTTCTCTAGACCGTATCCTTCTCTCCAGACCATCTCTCCTTTTGTGTTGGGTGGTTACACTTTTTAGACACCTGCGACTTGAAAAATGACTGCAGGTGTGAGTCCTTAATGTTGATTGCCCGAACATGATAAAAACTATTAGCTGGACAAGCCTGGCTACAACTAAACTCCTCCAAGGAGCTCTTCCTCGTCTCAGTACCAAAGTGGTGTGTATGGGAGTTTCAATGGATGGAAGTGTGCATAACTCCCGGTTGTTTCCTCCTCGTCCCAGTATTTTTTTATTTATCATGTTATAGCCGAGACAAAACAACTTTTCATAAGACAAATATATTCATCACACATTTAAAAGAAGTAAAAAAAAGAAGTAAAAAAGGAAAGAATAAAAAGAGAAATGAGAGCAGAAATTCATTGAGATAATGCATTATTAAAATTTTAGAGTGTCAGTAAATCTAATTTGTGCAATATTTTGAACACTTCATTAGTTAGTAAAATCTCATGCCCTGCAATTAATCTTTCCCAGAACTCATGTGTGTACAGACAGTCCTCTCTGTGGACAAGGCATTTTAGGAAGCTGATTCTTAGGTCTTCAGTGCCAGTACAATCCTTCATAATATGTTTTAGGGTCTGTACGATGTTCATTTTGCAGAATGCACATGAGGTAGATTCTGAGGATGTTTGCTTTCGAATCACCCTTACTTCCCCAGCAGATAATAGGTTCAAGCAAAACCTCCTAAAGTTCGAGTTTGGAAATTTCCTAAGGTATTTGGTGAGGTAGCACCTTGGCTTGTCTAATTCAGACAATGGTTTCACAGCCCTATACTTCTGAGCCTGTGATATGGTGTTTATCCAATCATTTCTGAGCATGGTGTTTTTGATTTTCTGTCTGTTGCTTATAAGTTCGCCTTCTGTGCAGTGACTGCATTTTAGCATTTTGCAGGCTTCTCTTCTTAGGTGTTCTAAGTAGCTTTTGGACTCATTAATTAGCTCTGCATTGATGTTTTCAATTAGGCAACCTGACCGGACAAGCAGTATTGACCTAAACAAAGGTAGGACCTTCCAGTCTACTTGGGTTTGCATAGAAGGAAGAACTAACTAATATCTAAGGCAGTAGCCTGGAAGGCTCATGGGTAAGCCAAGTGCCTTTTTCCATATTCGGCCCTCCAGCTGGGCCCAGTTTACATTCTTGGTCATGGGATTGATTTTGACACCATAGAGCAAATTGCCTTTGATTTATAAAACTTTATATGGGGCAGAAGAAGAAATGACAAAAGGAACACAGCAATTTCTTCATTTGGCAAGTTAGCTAGTCTGCCTTGGTGTCTAAGGCAAGCTCAAATGGAGACAACCTGGAAAAAGCCCTCAGTTTGAAACCCAGGTATGTGATTTCAGTGGCAATCGGTACTGTTTGATTGTTCAGTTTCCAGATGCAGGGGATGTTTATGGGGTCTTTTGAATCTATTTGTGATTTGGCTGGATTTGTAGATAAATTGTTTGGTTTTTTTCATAAATCCCCAGGGCATTTAACATTCTCTGTAGTCTGATGGGTGCGTAGTCTAAAGGAACTAGGGATCTGCATATGTAATCCAGGTTAGTTTTTCTCCACCGCCTCTTTGACTGTTTAGGGCATATTTAGTTGAACTGTGTATGGGACATTTTGGGTGGTAGAAAGAGAAAAAGACTGACAGTAGCCCATAAAGGCATGGCAAATAGAGGGTACACTTTTACAGGGGAAAGGGGGATGATATGTCTCACTAAAAGATGTCCTGTCTGCACTCCCCAAGTGCCCTCCACCCAAGTGATCCTCCCTCGCATATCTACCCCCAGGGTCGGGATCCAAAAGCGATGGCATTTACCTGGCCACCTGAGAAGAGGACCTACGGGAGAAGAAGTGAGGACGCCCTCAGACTCCTCAAAACTGTGTCTCCTCCTTATTGGTAACCACATCCTCCCTCTGTACTTCAACTACCAAGTCACGTCTGACTGACGTGACTCTGTCCATGGACCAGCTTTTTTCACTCCTTCCCTCCTCATCTCCATTTGCCCTCTTTGTGCCTCCTCATGTTCCATTTGCCCCCCCCAAGTTTCCATTACCCTCCATGAATCTCCCAATCCCCTATCTGCATCTCCCTTTCTGGCCTGCTCCTTTATCCCCTGACATGGAGGTTGATTCTTAGTACAGCTCATCCTCTCTGACCCCCTGGGGAACACTCACCAGATACAACAAATTCCCAAAAATACTAAACACAAAATGTGCCAAAATAATGGGAATTTCTAAAAGGAAATGGGAGTCTGACCTAACCCCAAATAAGTATAACAAATAGACATGGTTGTGTAACAATATTCATGTTAAATGTGTGTATTCATACTGGAACCAAATTATCACTGACAACGAAAATGATAGTTAAAGGTTTATTTAGATTGGAAAAGGTTACCCATCATTTTTAGCCAGTGATACTTTGGTCCCATAACTATAAACAAGAACAAAACAGTTTGCTCTAAGGGCCTTTTTTATTGAATAATTGATACGTTTTTGTTTGTAAATATATTACAAATATATATAGTTGTTATTAGGAGGTTGAACAGTTGGATGACAAAGTTCCTAAACCATCAACCAATGATTAATATCCATTGGTCTGGCAGTAAGTATGTTTTAGCTTTGACCTTTTATTAATTATAACTGTTGTTTACACTTCTTTGGGGTTGAGCATAAAATAGATAACAATACTGTCATTATCTATCTACCCCTTTTACTTTTTTCGCATCTAGGCTTCAGAGAATTTCTTTTATTCCTGCGCTGGATGGTGTGTGGTTACGTTTATCCTCGGAGTCTGTGATAGACACAATGACAATATCATGCTTACAAGAACAGGACACATGTTTCACATTGACTTTGGAAAGTTTTTAGGACATTCACAAACATTTGGAAGCATAAAAAGGTTAGTTGGACATCTATATGAAAACATTTTAAATGCTAAACCATGATTGTTGTTATCATGCTTGCATGGGGGCATGTTTTGAACAGCAGTATACAAAAAATGTTCTATTTGCCACTGAAATACCATTCCATGTGTTTTGGAAGGATGTTAGGCTATTCGGATTATTTTCCATGTTGAGGTTAGAAAAATGTTTGTGATGAGAACCAATGATGACGTTGCTGATCTTGATGTTGAAGGTTGAGGATCACACTTTTAAAATCGCTTCATTATATTCTATTCCAATATGAGCAAAAGGTAAGGATGGGGGAACCATCCCCATACGTGTTCTGAAAAGGTTTGCGGGTCACTGTGTCAAATGTTTTGTGACCAACAAATATTTGTAGGTCACTTTTGAGGGTATGACACACCCACCAACAATGTCCTTATCCCTTCCACTGCTCCCCATGGCCTCCCCTCCCCTCCCATCCCAAAAATAAATGATATTGGTTTTCTACTTCCAGTACGAGAGTGCTGGGATAGGAAAAGGGTTTAACGTGCTCCACTGCCTTTCATAGCACTGAGAGGCCACATTAAGGCAACAGGGCATTTTTTACTCCTTGGTCACCGAAAACATTTTGGTACAAATCTCTGGAAATGTTTGAGAAGTTCATTGAAACATAAGTCATCTAAAATGTAGGTGATTTGCCAAATACTGAGGGCGAAGACAGAACCCTATGACTATATTACCACAAACAAATTATTTTCCCTTTCAAACCTATCCCACTTTCGAATAACTCTACCACATAGCCGGTCCCAGGTGGACATGGCCACTTTAACCCCATTTTCGTCCCTCACGGTCATGGCCAGTAGCCAGATTGTCCGGGTCATGATCTTATACCATGACCCAGACAATCTGGCCACTGCCCATGGCCACAGGCTATACCTCAGTCACCAAAGGTATATCACTATTTTTTATTACCTACATTATGATACTTGTCAAAAAATAAAACCATGCTTTCAGGTCCTTGCCAATGCTTCTTACACGAGTTTGCTTGAAATCGGCCCATGTTTAATTTTTTTCAAAAGTGTCAAAATGTGTGTACATACAATAGTCAAATAACTTAGCCCCCACTTGACAATATCCATTCAGACTTTACACACACATTCAAGGTTGGGTCTATAATCTTTATGAAAACTTTTGTCCACATTCGTCAAACGGCAACAAAGTTATAAGCCATCTAAGAGACCCCCCTCTAATTTAGCCCCCTCTTGAGAAAATCCCACCAAACTTTACAAAAATATTTATATTTAGATTTAAAATCGTTTTGCAAACCGTTGTGCAGATTCAAATCGCACCACATTTAAAAGCCTTTACAACATTTTGGGACCCCCCCTTTAATTTTTCCCCCTCTTCACAGAATCCCACCAAACTTTGCAAAACCCTTCTGAATCTGGTCTGAAATAGACTGCCAAGATGTCATCCAGTTTCATTGACTGGTGCCATAGTTATAAGCCATCCAAGAATTGCTTCTCACCAACCCTATAAGTGTCCGCGAACTTCACAGGACTGTTCGCGAACATCCGGACCGTTTGCGGACTTTTATGGTGGAAAACACCCATTTTTTGGCTTCTTATGGCCATACCCCATCCCATCCTCATCACCCCTCACTTCCCCAGAGATTATTTGATAAGTTTGACAAGTGCAATGTTGTGTTTTTATATGTTTTTACGGCGATGTCTGCGGACACCGGCGGATGTCTGCGAATCCAACATGGTGGGCATTTCCGAAAAAAATCTGACACACTTCACGCTAGGGGTGTCACGGTATTCGTTTTATGATGGTACGATAACCTTCTTGTCAAATGACGGTATATCATGGTTATCGCGGTATAGCAGGTGGAGTTAACTAATCTTAACAAATATTTTCTAAAAGGTCATAAATTCAGATTTATCAACCCACAAACAAAATCAGGCACCCAGGGCCAGAATTGGGCTTTTCAACATACTGTCCACTGAAATGCCACCCCTTGCTTCCACCAAACACAAACACGTGTGTAGAGTAGGAGGAGGGGGGGGTGGGGAGCCCTGCTGCGACTGGCAAAGTAAACTGAATAGCTTTTCTTAAGTGGTCATTTAGGCTTTTAGCTCCCCCACTGGCTACTGGTGAAGATGAACATGTTGCCACCTTGATAACCTGCATGCCACAGATCAATGGAGGCTGATGGTAGTATACGCTTGTGCGCATACACACACATACTCACACAAACACACACACACACACGCACGCACTCTCTCTTTACGTTACAGCCTTTAGTTTACTTGTGGGCCAAAAGGTGTTCAGTAATCACGGACATGTTACCCTTTGGTATGGCAGCAGAGAATGCCCACAGAGATTAGTGAATTTCGCAGTGTGACTTATATGTAAATTCAATGATAGAGTCAGGGAAATCCCCCCATTGTCATACGTTTAGCAAACATTATCCAGTATAAATATATAAACCCCAAAGCCGCCAACAAAAAATAAAACGTTTTCCTTCTTGGCACTGTATTTATTCTTCCTATTGCTAACATATTAATTTTGTGTCAGGCACGTGTGGTTTATGGAATGGCATTAAAAACTGCTCCATCTGAAACTACTTTGCAGATGGTACATCCAACAGTGCAAGACCAAGATTGCGCAGCACTTGCTTACTGCAGCCTTTACAAATCAGATTGAAAAGCAAACTTAACGGTATAAATGGTATACCGGTATAAACTATGTGACGGTTATTATTGTTCAATGAAGTGGATCACGGTATACCGTTATACCGTTGCATCCCTACTTCACGCTTTTCCCCATTTAATCAGTGGGTGTGTCCGATGTCCGCGGACATCATGTCGTCTTCTACGCCAATCGGATGCTGTCCTCGAACTGAACAGGCAAATGGGTCCGCGGACCGAACCCACATACCACTAATTTCTTGGGACCTACTTTTTGGTTGTTTAAAAAAATACTACTGTACGGATTTCCACTGAATTTACAAAAGCACGCTTTCGGGACCAAGCCGCCGCTCATGCGCAAATTTGATGAAAATCTGTCCCGCGTTTTGGGTTGTAGGCGTGAGCAAAGTTTTCATTGATTGGTGCCAAAGTTCTAAGCCATCCAAGAATTGCTTCTCACCAACCCTATAAGTGTCAGCGAACTTGCCAGGACTGTTCGCGAACATCCAGACGATTTGCGGAATTTTACTGTGGACAATACCCAGTTTTTGGCTTCTTATGGCCATATTCCATCCCATCCTCATCACCCCTCACTTCCCCAGAGATTGTTTGATAAGTTTGACAAGTACAATGTTGTGTTTTTTTAAAATATGTTTTTACTGCAATGTCCGCAGATCCAACATGGAGGGCGTTTCTGAAAATCTGACGCACTTCACGCTTTTCACCATCCAATCAGTGGGCGTGTCCAATGTCCGCGGACATTGCATCGTTTTCTAGGCCAATCGGTTGCTGTCCATGGACCGAACAGGTACACAGGTCCGCAGGCCACACCCAGATTATCACTAATTTTTTGGGACCTACTTTTTCGTTATTTTTTTTATTAAACTTCTGGACAGATTTCCACCAAATTTACAAAAAGCACACTTCGAATGGATTCTGTCCTCCCACGTATTCCTCATCTTGTGATATTTGTTATCGCCAGCTTCGCTACTTTGCACACATTTTTTTGGCAGAGGCCGCTGTGCACCAGGTCGTGTCGTCGATTGTCCCTCGAATAACTCCATACCGTGCCGACGTCACTGTTGGTATAAGTAGCTTGAGCCGCGCCCGTTGACTTCAGTTCCGTTTTTCCGATTGCTTCGCTCTCGAGAACGGTGCGCTTAGAAATTTTCTGTCAGAAAATGTCATCATCATCTACTGCTTCTACACCCAAGACTGGGTTCAAGAAGTGTATCTGTTAGGACACAACCTACCTATAGGCTGCCCCCGAGGGATTCCCCTGGTCATGCTCGACCCTGGAGGTTCTATCCCCGCTATTGCTGGTGGGATCCGCAGGTGCCTGGAGCGCCGCCTCGATCAGGTGCATTTTCGCCATGTCCCGGGCTCCGCGCATGCGCAGCTTGGCGGCGGCATAAAGCTTGCGTTGCAAGCCTCACTTTCGTGCCGGAGCCCCGCGCAAGGAGGCGCTGCGTTCCTGGCCTCGTTCTCATGGGGACTTCCCTATAGTGCGGTCAGGTCAGGAACTAGTCGCGTCTCAACGTGGCTTGGTTTCTGTCCCACCGCTTCGCTCCTGTGATCTTCTGACCCACTCTGTTCCTGTTTTGTTTCCCTGCCCTGTTAGGGAGGGCTCCTGTTCCTTGCTTACTTCCTGCCTGGTTTGGGGGTTGGATCCCAGTCCTGTCGGCTCTTGCTTGGGGTTCTGCCTCCCTCTTCTCCTTGTCCCTTCCTCCTTGCCTTGAGCCCTGTTCCCTCACCGCCCCTGGTGCCTGGTTGGTATCCCTTGCCTCGAGGTTTCCAATTCAGTTGTCCTTCCTCTGCCTAATCCTGCCTGCTTCTCGCCTCCGGCTTGGACATTTGCTCAAGTGTGTTGACCAGCATCCGGACCTGACATCTACCAGCCCAGTACTACGCTGGAATGGCCTTCCCTGTCAGTGCTTGCACTGTTCTGGCACCACATTAAGATCCATGGAAGTGCCTAAATTGTGGCGTCAGGAGTTGGTTCCCCTTCAGCCCTGTGTCATTAGGGCGGGAGTGGGGCTGACTTCTGGCGTCATCATTCTTCGTAACATCAATCAACCGACAGACTGGCATCACCTCAATGCGCATCTCCTGGAAGCTCAGGTACGCAGCGTCCCAGGGACGTACATCTTAACAGATTGAGACGCCTTACCACTAGTTCCGATTCCAAGATGGACGACACCCAGGAACTTCAAGAAGAGGTTAAGGCCATGCGACTGGAGATGACTGCTCTCCGCCAAGAAAACGAGACCTTACGGCAGATGGGTGTTCATGGGGCCAGTACTACCCCCCAGGCAGAGGTTGCCATGGCCCATACAGTACCACTGAAGTTCGATGGTGATCGCAGATGTGTGGCCGAATTCTGCAACCATTGCAAGATCCATTTCATGTACCGGTCCTCACAATTCAGTCAAGACAAGGCTAAGATTGGTTTCATTCTGGGAAACTTGACTGGAAATGCCCTGGCATGGGTAGCACCTTTGGTCGCAGCTAACAGTCCTATTCGTAGTGATTTTAGTGAATTTGAGAAGGCCTTCTTGGAGGTTTTTCCAGTCTCCCAAACTGGCTTCCTCGGCACAGAACCAGTTGGTGGATTTAAGACAAGGATCAAGCAACATCATTACCTATATCAGTCGTTTCCGTCAGTTAGCCACTGATTCCCTACGGCCGGAAATAACCCAGAAAACTCTGTTTCGGCGAGGACTGAGGGAAGAATATTAAGACGAGTTACTCCATATAGCAGAACCAGATACCTTACAAGCCCTCCAGGACCACGTGTTAAGGATTGACCATCGATTGACGGAACATAAGGGTGAGAGGCGACGGTACAAAAGAACCTTCCCAAGACCTCTGCCAATGCCAGTGGGAGTACCTGGCACTTCGGAGACCGGTTCAGAACCTATGCAGTTAGGTGCAGTAAGAGGACTCATGACGGAAGTTGAGAAGAAACACCGGATGGATCTACGGTTGTGTCTATATTGTGGAGCTTTAGGTCACTATTTAGGAACCTTTCCCCTGCGACCCTTGAGGAAGTCATAAAACTGAAGGGCCTGTCGTGTATAGGGAAGGTGACAAAGGGCCTTTCACCTACAACTGTCCTTCCTGTTTCTGAAGCAGTCCTGCAACCCATGCAGCCCGTGGTCCTGATGATATTAAAGCTTGAAGTATCCTGGCAGAATAAGTCAGTGGAAACATTCGGTCTCTTGGATTGTGGAGCTCCTGGTAATTATTTGGATCTAGATTTTGCTGTCAGGAACAGCATACCTCTTCTTACCAAGGAGTGTGCCACTTTGGTGGAAGTCATCAATGGAACTCTGTTGGCTTCTGGACCAATTCGACAACATTCTGGGGCTTTGCAGCTCCAAATCAATGGACATCAGGAAATAGTATCATTGGATATGATCAGTTCACCTGTGTATCCCATTGTTCTTGGGTTACCTTGGTTATTGCAGCATAATCCCAAGATTAATTGGGGGACCCGATCCCTGACTTTCAATTCCACTCATTGTGATCAAAACTGCCATATAGTCAGGCCTGTTCAAAGGCCCCTAACAACTACAATGAACATTGAAGGAGACATAGCACCTAGGGTTTGCTTTTTGGAATCAGTTCCGTCGGAGTATGCTGCGTTTCAGGATGTGTTCTCGGAACCCGGGAACATACTATTACCTCCCCATAGGTCCTCTGATTGTTCCATCGAATTGCTACCTAATGTGGTAATTCTGCACGGAAAAGTTTATTCCTTGTCTCCCAATGAAAGAGTGGCACTTCAAGAATACCTGGAGGATTGCCTGAGTAAGGGATACATCACTCCCTCCAAGTCCCCGGCAGGATTTCCACTGTTTTTTGTTAAGAAGAAGGAGGGCTCTTTGTGTCCCTGTGTGGACTATAGACAGCTGAACGACATCACACGGAAGGACAGATACCCACTACCTTTGATCCGAGACATCTTAGAATCTCTGCACATGGCTCGTATCTTCTCCAAGCTGGATCTTCGTGTGGCCTACCATTTGGTATGGATTAAACCTGGGGACGAATGGAAGACGGCTTTTAAAACTCCATCTGGGCATTACGAATATCGGGTGATGTCATTTGGCCTGTGTAATGCCCAAGCCGTCTTCCAGCGTTTCATGGATGAGATATTTTCGGATTTGATCAGAATTACTGCCTGGGTTTCCCTAGACGACATTTTGGTGTTTTCTTCTTGCCGGAAGGATCATGTCTCCCATGTGAACGAAGTGCTCAGTCGACTGTCCTCCAACCATCTTTTTGCCAAGGCCGAGAAATGTCTTTTTCACCAAGACAATATTGAGTTTCTCGGTTACGTAATCAGTTCTTACGGCATTCAGATGGATCCTGCTAAAGTACAAGCTGTTCTCGAATGGAGGTTGCCTCACAATGTGAAATCCCTGCAATGCTTCCTGGAATTTGTCAATTTTTATCGACGATTCATTCCTCGCTTTTCCCAGTTGACGCCCCTCTGACACACTTAACAAACAGCAAGATACCATTCGTATGGGAGTCAGAGGCTACGGCAGCATTCAGGAGTCTTAAGGAAGCTTTTAGCACTTCACCTATTTTGCATCACCCAGATGAACAGAAACCATTCATTGTGGAGGCTGATGCGTCCAACTTCGCTGTGGGATCAGTTCTATTACAAAGGGACCAAGATTCAGGGATGGAATTCCCTGTGGCGTACTACTCCCGCAAAGTGAATGCCAGTGAGCGCAATTATGCAGTTGTTGAGAAGGAGTTCCTGGCCATAAAAATAGCATTTGAAGAATGGCGACACCATTTGCTGGGTGGAAGATATCCAGTAGAAGTCTGTACTGATCACCGTAACCTGCTGTATCTTCGTTCTTTACAGTGTCGAACTTCCCGCCAGGCTAGGTGGGCCTTCTTTTCCCACTACGACGTCACCATTACTTACATTCCCAGTACCCAGAACTTGAAAGCGGATGCACGTTCCCGCACTCTTGAAGACAACGTCGAACGAGACCATCTGGACCAGTCCCTTCTAGCCTCGAAGCATTTTTTGTTACATATCTCATCTTTTCTGTGTTCTGTTGCTCGAGACACTTTGGCCAGCCCTGAACGATTAACCTTGTTGAAACTGCCTCTTATCAGTGAAAAGGATGGTATGCTCTATTACAGTAACAGATTGTACATTCCCACTATCGTGCTACGGTCTGCCATCTTACAGGGATTTCATGATTCCAAGATCGGAGGACATCGAGGCGTTCAATCTACCCAAGAGCTGATAGCGAGGAAATTCTGGTGGCCGGGGTGGGCTGGCCAGACCAGGCATTATGTGGAGAGCTGTCTAGTTTGTGCCCAGGTGAAGATACCACGAAGAAGACCTTTGGGGTTATTGCAACCCATAGAAATGCCACCCTATCCTTGGCATACCATTGCTACAGACTTCATCGTAGATCTCCCTCTGTCTGCAGGCAACAACTGTATCATGGTTGTCATTGACTGTTTTACCAAGATGGCCCATTTCATCCCTTTTTCTAAGATTCCTACTGCAGTTCAGATGGCACAGGCATTTTTTCACGAGATCTACCGTTTGCATGGGCTTCCAGAGAATATACTTACCGATCGTGGATCTCAATACATTTCATCTTTTTGGGGTCAACTCTGCCACCACCTTGATGTTCAGTGGGCCCTTTGTTCTGGATATCACCCACAAACTAACAGCCAGACTGAGCGTACAAACCAGACTTTAGAGCAGTACCTGCGCTGTTACACCAACGCCACCCAAACCAATTGGTCCACGCATCTGGATCTAGCCGAGGTGGCTTGTAACAACGCTGTACATTCAGCTACTGGAATGAGTCCGTATCAATGTACTTTTGTTTTGCATCCCAAGCTTTGCCATTGTGCCCTGTTCAACCCAGTGCCATACCTTCAGCTGATCAGCTTGTGACCAGTATTCAGGAGATCCATTCCTTGGCTACGAATGTTCTTGCTGGGGGGCGCAAATGCATGAAGGATCAGGCAGACAGACGGCAGAGCCGTGAACCCACTTTGCGGGTAGGGGATCAGGTATGGCTTTCTTCCAAGAACTTACCCGTCCGTAACTTGCCCACTAAACTTGCTCCACGCTACTTTGGTCCTTTTCGGATCATGAAACAGATATTATCTGTGGCTTTTCGGTTGCAGTTACCATCCTCCTGGCCGGTCCATCCTATTTTTCATGTTTCTTTATTGAAGCCTTACCTACCTGAACACTATGGTCATTCTGGGTCTCGCCCCTCTGCTATTGATGTGGAAGGCACACCTGAATTTGAAGTACAGGAGATTTGTGATTCACGTATCCGACGGGGTGTGCTCCAGTTTTTGGTAGACTGGAAAGGCTATCCTGCCTGTGATCGGACCTGGGAACCTCGAAACAATGTGCATGCTCCCTGTCTGGTTCGTGAATTCTATCTTCATCATCCCTGGAAGCCTGGGGCCCCGGGTCCTTCTGGAAGGGGGCATAGTGTTAGGACACCACCTACCTATAGGCTGCCCCCGAAGGGTTCCCCTTGTCATGCCCGACCCTGGAGGTTCTATCCCTGCTATCGCCGGTGGGGTCCCAGGGTGCCTGGAGCGCCACCTCGCACAGGTGCATTTTCGCCATGTCACGGGTTCTGCGCATGCGCAGCTTTGCGGTGGCGTAAAGCTTGTGTTGCAAGCCTCGCTTTCGTGCCGGAGGCCTGCGTGAGGAGGCGTTGCGTTCCTGGCCTCGTTCCCACGGGGACTTCCTTATAGTGCGGTCGGGACAGAAACTAGTCACGTCTCAACACGGCTTGGTTTCTGACCCACACTTCGCTCCTGTGATCTTCTGACCCGCTCTGTTGTTCCTCTTTTGTTTCCCTGCCCTGTTGGGGAGGGCTCCTGTTCCTCGTTTCCTTCCTGCCTGGTTTGGGGGTTGGATCCCAGTCCAGTCTGCTCTTGCCTTGGGGTTCTGCCTCCCTCTTCTCCTTGTCCCTTCCTCCTTGCCTTGAGCCCTGTTCCCTGACCGCCCCTGGTGCCTGGCATCCCTTGCCTCGGGGTTTCCCATTCAGTTGTCCTTCCTCTGCCTAATCCTGTCTGCTTCTTGCCTCCGGCTTGGACATTTGCTCAAGTGTGTTGACTAGCATCATTCAACACCCTGCTACTACATCCCGACCTGACATCTACCAGCCCAGTACTATGCTGGAACGGCATTCCCTGTCAGTGCTTGCACTGTTCTGAACCACATTAAGATCCAGGGAAGTGCCTAAATTGTGGTGTCAGGAGTTGGTTCTCCTTCAGCCCTGTGTCATTAGGGCGGGAGTGGGGCTGACTTCTGGCATCATCATTCTTCGTACTATCAATCAACCGACAGACTGGCATCACCTCAATGCGCATCTCCTGGAAGCTCAGGTACGCAACGTCCCAGGTACGTACATCTTAACAGTATCGACTGCGGTTCGAAAATGTCGATAACCGATCCTCACCGCATCTGTCTTTGGTGCCTGGGTTCAGATCATCGAACTGGTGACTGTGGCTTCTGTCAGCTAATGACAGAGTAGGCCCTTTGTGAGAGGAAAGGTAAACTAGCGGTGGGGTGGGAGGCTTCAAAGGCCACTTCAAAGGCCTTGTCGGAAAGACATATAAAATCGCCCGATTCAAAAGAATCGGAACATCACAAAAAACACTCTATGAGATCCCTATCTCGTAGTAGATCGAGGCGCTCGTCATCTTCATCTTCTAAAAAAGTTAAATGGAGACATAGATCTCCCTCATCATCATCTAATACATCGACCGAATTGGTTCGATGCCCTACTAAATTGGATTCCCCAAGAAAATGGGAGTACTTTAGAAGAAAGATGATGGAGGTCCTTGAGAATGCGGCCTTGACCCCTCAGAGAAACCCCAAAAGAGCCAGACCCCGGTCGCTCCATTGGACGACACAGGGAAGTCGGGAACTACTGCGGTAAGGCACAGTAGTATGGGTGAAACCCGTAAAACTCGAGTCGACAAATCATTGAGGAATCCTCGAGAATCGAGTGTTTCCCCGACACCACATAAGAAACAGAAGTTGACGAAAACATCTGCAACTTCGTCGACCCCATCGGCGCTGACAGCTTTGTCATCGAAGCCTAAAGCGTTTTCCATGCCCATGTCGAAGACTTCATCAGGGTCGTCGAAGATTCCTTTGATACCTTCGAAGAATCCCTATATTGCTTCGATGAAATCTCAGGAGGAAGTGAGGAGATTTATTCCATTGCCAAAATCAGACTTTAAGTCTATATCTTCGATTTTTGAAGAAACTAGCTCTGAGGATGAGGTAATCTCTCCTTTTGGAGTGCAATATGGCACTAGACAAGTTCCAGAGGAACTAATAGACCCAGAATCTAAAATGAGAGACCGGTGCGACACTCACCTGAGCTAGAATTTGCAAGACCTGACCCTGCAGAACATGCAGATTCGGGGTACAGGAGTTTAATGAATATAGTGGTAGAATATATGGGCTGGGGGAGAGCCTCACCCACTTTTCAATAGGACAATATGACAGACATAATTTTTCGAGGTCCTCAGAAGGATCCAGTTCTCCCCTTCCATAGGGCGCTTCAGAGAACAGTGGAAAAGAACTGGGAATCTCCTGACAACATTGCTGCGGTAAACAGCAATTTACCTAAGAAGTATAGAACTTCTACTTCTGATCCCTAGTATTTGAATAGAGATCCCACTCCAGAAAGTCTGGTTATTCAGGCTTCAACTACCTCGAGATAAACTGCATATACAACCATCCCTCCGGATAGAGCGGACAAGAAGGTTGATGCTTTGGCCCGTAAAGTTTTTACTTCGGGTAGCATGGCTTTAAAGTCAACCAATGTCACCTGTATCCTGGCCAGGTTCACACATACCCTGTGGGAATGCATTTCGGTGACGGCTGAACATATTCCAGAAGGCGAGGAAAGGGAAGGCTTCCTGAATATTGTCAAAGACAGGAAGGAGGCAATGGGGGAATGTCTCCAGTCTGAACTGGATACTGCTGAAAGTATCAGCAGATCCATGGCTTCAAGCACAGTGCTATGCAGATTTGCGTGGTTGAGAAAGTCGGGTTTTGCACGAGATGCTTCTCAACATGCCTTTTGATGTCTAGAGGCTGTTTGATAGTAAGGCTGATGAGAGCCTAGAAAGACTACAGACCTCAAAAGCGGCAGCTAAGTCCCTTAGTGCCTCCAAGCGACAACCTCAGAAACCCTACTCGGGCTCATCTTCCTGGAGGGGTCATCCTTTTCGGTACTACTCTTCTTTCGGTAGAGGAAGAGGACAGGCTTTTCAAAGGGGCAAAAGAAATGTCACTCGTAGTGGACGAGGAAAGACTAAAAAGCCATCTTCAGTAACGGCATCTTTACCCTCAGCCGCTCCTGCAGCCGCCTCCAAATCACTCTGAGGCCTTATCATACAAAACACCAGTGGGAGGCAGAATCTCTCAGCATCTGAAAGGATGGTATTACTTCAGATGCCTGGGCACTGCAAAGAGTAGCTCAAGGTTACTGCCTTGCCTTCCTAAAAAGGCCTCACGATCATCCACCGGGAGCCAACTCGGCCAAAATTCCAGACCCGCTCCTCTTGCAGGAAATTTTAACCCTGCTAGCGAAAGGTGCAATAGAACATGTACCTTTGGCAGAGAGGAACAAGGGTTGGTACTCCCCTTATTTTCTCATCCCGAAGAAGGACGGAGGTTTGAGACCCATCTTGGACTTAAGAAACTTTAACAAGTTCCTCAGGAAGGACAAGTTCAAGAAGGTAACCCTTTCTCAGATCCTTCAGGCTCTCCAACTCCAAGACTGGTTGGTATCATTGGACCTTCAGGATGCTTACTTTCATGTGCCAATCCATCTCAAGCACAGAATGTACTTGAGGTTCGCAGTTGGCGGTTCTCACTATCAGTTTTGAGTCCTGCCATTTGGGCTGACCTCCGCCCAAGGGTTTTCACCAAACTGATGGCGGTTGTGGCAGCGAGTCCCAGGAGAGGGGGGATTCACCTCTACCCCTACGTGGACGACTGGTTAATCAGAGCACGTTCTCCCAAACAAGCTCAAAAACCTCTGTCGATCACCTGTCACTTCCTTCACAATCTGGGCTTCTCCCTCAATTTCAAGAAGTCCCACATGATACCATGCCAAAAACTCCAATTTATTGGAGCATTTTTGGACACTTCCTTGGGCAAAGCCTCGCCTTCCGAGGTAAGAGCTCTCCACATTCTGCAGATGGTAACAACATTCCAGAAGAAAGCCCAGCTTCTGCCGGCCTTCTATTTTCTGAGGTTGCTCGGTCTCATGGCGTCCTGCATTTTTCTGGTGCCAGAGGCCAGGTTGAGAATAAGATCCCTTCAATGGACCCTCAGAACTCAGTGGTCCCAGTTCTCGGGGAGTATGTTGGATCTTCTGCAAGTCCCGAGCGCAGTTGCTCAGGGTCTACTATGGTGGGCTTGCAACGACAACATCCTCAAGGGAGAATCTTTTTGGCAACCATGGCCGGAGATAACAGTAGTAACGGACGCCTCACTCACGGGGTGGGGAGCCCATACCAACGATCTGACAATCAGCGGTCGTTGGTCTCCTTCGGAATCCAAACTACACATCAACCTGTTGGAGCTGAGGGCAATCAGACTAGCGCTGAAGGCCTTTCTACCCTCTGTAGAGGGAAAGAATGTCCTGATAATGATGGACAACACAGTGGCCATGTACTACCTCAACAAGAGAGGAGGTGTAGGGTCACTACCACTGTGCAGAGAGGCAATGCAGCTCTGGTTCTGGGCAATACAAGAAGGAATCTCTCTATCGGCAGTTCACCTAGCCGGGGAGCAGAACACAGCGGCAGACGCTCTGAGCAGGCAAAGCACAGTCTCCCACGAATGGGAGTTAGCTCAGGAAGTCCTTCTGGAAATCTTCGCTCTTTGGGGAACCCCTCAAGTGGACCTGTTCGCAACCACAGTAAACCGGAAGTGCGAACAGTTTTGCTCAAGGGAATTTCCACCAAGAGGAGCTTTAAGAGACGCGTTTGTGGTGGACTGCGAGTTTCCTCTACTGTATGCGTTTCATCCAGTCCCAATGATTCCTCAATTAATCAAGACTATGAGAAAGTTCAGGAAAACCATGATCCTAATTGCCCCAGATTGGGCAAGGAGGACGTGGTACCCGGACCTTCTAGACATGTCCATCTGCCCTCCAATACATCTTCCGCAAAGAGAGGATCTTCTCTCGCAATAGGAAGGTCATGTTCTCCATCCAGAGGTCAAGACACTCAACCTTCGAGCATGGTTTCTGAGAGGTTGAGATACAAGGATTGGGATCTTCCGGATGACGTAACGGAAATTTTGCTTTCGGCCAGGAGGCCAGCAACAAAATCCTTGTACAAGTGTCGTTGGAACACATTCAGTAACTGGAGCAAAGATAAGGATGTGGACCCTTTTCAATGTAACATACAAATGGTGCTTTCTTTCCTATTGCATCTTGCCAATCTGGGGCACCAGATTTGAATAATTAAAGGATATCTTGCTGCAATGTCCATTTTCAAGCGCTCCTCAGAAGAGGTTTCTTACTTCAAAATCCCATTAATCATTCAGTTCCCGAAAGGACTTACCAATGTATATCCACCAGTACCGTTTCATGTCCCAACTTGGGATTTAAATCTAGTTCTTAATTTTCTACCTTGTATACCATTTGAGCCTCTGCACTGTTGTCCATTGAGGCTTCTAACACTAAAAACTGTCCTTCTTGTAGCATTAACATCAGCCCGCAGGGTTAGTGAACTACAGGCTCTCTCATGTAAACCTCCATATACCACGTTTTACAAGGACAAGGTAGTTCTTAAGGTTAAACCATCTTTCTTACCGAAAGTAGTTTCTGACTTCCGTTTGTCACAAAAAATAATTTTACCAACATTCTATCCTCCTCCTCATTTGGATAAAGAAGAGGAGAGATTGCATAGACTGGACCCCAAAAGGGCCTCAGTTTTTACATTTCAAGAATGTCAAAATTACATCAAGATGACCAACTCTGTGTGGGTTACACAGGTCGTAAATTGGGATTGGAGGTGACAAAACAAACTATATCCCGCTGGATCATTCTAGCTATATTGTAATGTTACAGATTAGCAGGAAAAGACCCACCGGATGGACTACGGGCCCACTCCACTAGGGGAATGGCTACTTCTGCGGCTTTGAAGAGGGGAGTCTCTGCAGCAGATATTTGCTCAGCTGCAACGTGGGCTTCAATGCATACCTTCATCAAGCATTATTGCTTAGATGCCTCCTCCTCTAATGAGGGTTTATTTGCCAAGGTGATACTTCATTCCGTCCATGAAAACAATAACTAGTACTCCCACCTCCAAATTGACCACTGATATGGGAGTCTATCACAAGATGAGGAATACGTGGGAGAACACAATCCATTCGAAGAACAAATTACTTACCAACGGTAACGTTCTTTCGACTGGATGTTCCTCCCCCGTATTCCTCATCGACCCTTCCAGCCTCTCCCACAGTACAGTTAACGTTTTCTTACACTTTCCTCTCACGCAGGACCTATCAGTCACCGGGCACGCCTGGGTGTTCCTCAAATATTTCCTCAAAAAAACAGAACTGAAGACAACAGGCGTGGCTCGAGCTACTTATACCAACAGTGACGTCGGCACGGTACGGAGTGCGTAGAGGGGCTATCGAAGCCACGTCCATGAGCACAGCGCCCTCTGCCAAAAAAAAATTTGCAAAGCTGGCAATAACGAATATCACAAGATGAGGAATACGTGGGAGGAACATCCAGTCGAAAGAACATTACAGTTGGTAAATAACTTGTTCTTTTGGGACCAAGCCATCGCTCCTGCTGCAAATTTGGTGAAAATCCGTCCAGCGGTTTGGGCTGTAGGCGTGAGCAAAGTTTTTTTTCCATTCAGTCTACGGACCCCCCTATAACTTTCCACTCCCTTGACGAAACCTCACCAAAATTGCCAGACAGATTCAGACCAGGCCATATACCTTTTTTGCAAAGTCTGGTGAGGATTCGTCCAGGGGGAGTGAAGTTATAAGCCGTCCAAAAAGTGCTCTTCCTATGAGTTGAGCAACTTAACCATAACCACAGGCCGTGTAAAAAATATATATATATATATATATATATATATATATATATATATATATATATATATATATATATATATATATATATATAGAGAGAGAGAGAGAGAGATAATAAGATAATAAAGAGCAGCTGACTCTCCCATGTCAAGAAAAGTAATTACCAGTGTATACCACCCCAGGGCAGTTCTTGTATTAACGGTCTCTAAGAGGTTAAGATACTACATAAATAACATTTGTCAAGTACTCGCACATCCATTGGTAGCCTCACATAGTCTTTGTCCCCAATGGGGCTAAGTTAGCTTTGGAGAGCGATGGGTGCAGGGACCTCCTTCCCATGGGGTACGCAAGTCCTATAGCATTCCTATGGGAGGGGGAACCACTGATAACAATTAAGCTACTTGGGCAGCGTCTCATTCCAATATCCAGTAAGCCAGATTGGGATCCCTCCGTTAAATACGAATAGCGTCATGGGGGCTTCCCCCATTATGGGACAGTCTTTTACAACTTATGATGTCCTCTCCAATTATTGAACGGCATCTATAGACTGTTCTGAGCCAGTGGGCACATTCGTTTGAGCGAGTCTCTGGCTTCCGCCTGATCATTGGGACATTTAGGGACTCTCTTTAAAAATATACCTCCTTCCTACCAGACCTCTTCATTATTCCTCACCCCATACCATGTCCTAAACTGTTCTATAGCTTTGGGACATTGTAGAAGACCTATTCTTGCGCCACTGTGGTCTGCTACCTTGTTTTCCACTCCACGACTTACCACCCTGTGGACAATGCTGACCCCTATAGTTAGCCTTTCCCGTGCCAGCCCACTCAGGCATTTTTGCTGGTTTATAATGCAGTTTGTTGGCTATGAGGGAAATGCCATGGCCAGGTTGCTTCGAGGTCCACTCTTTTACCGACCCTCTGGGTGGCAGCTCAAAGTAAGCGGGGTTGGGGGGGGGGGCATTTGTGGCAGGTTGAGTCTCAGCCTTATTTGGAGTGTGGTTGGACTGCTTCATTATTGATTCAGGCCACCTTGAATTGGCCTCGGTGATTGGGTGAAGCTCCTCTGGGATTCCGCCACCTATACCTCCTGGCAAGAATCTGCATTAGGAGATTCTTCATAGCTGCCAGTTCAATAAGGACAAGTGAGCATTGACAGCCCTGTGCTGGTTCCTTGAAAGTTGGAACAGGAACAGCAGTGAAGACAGAAATAGATGGTATTCCTTGCAGGGACCCTACTTTGGGGAGATTTACACACAGGAGGATCCCCTTCCCAGCTATCAAGCCCCTTTCATCAGCTGTATAGCAAACAGCGTTTTATGGTGGTGTTAGAAAACAGGTTCTGGGTGACAATGTCCTCCTCCCTTGCAATCCTCTTTTCAGAGAACTGGGTATGCCCTTTGAAACAATAGCAATCTTGGTTCCCTCTAAGTTTGTGTTTAGAAGTGTTATTGGACCCGCACTGCCAGGTTCATTTATACAAGTCATCAGGGAGTTAATCAAGTTCTCATGGCAGCCCTAAAGGGATGCTGACATGCATACGGGAGACAGGGCAATTGCAATGGTAGATGTAGGGTTTTTTAGTACAGGGACCCCTAGCATATCACCGCAGTCCAACGCCACACAGCACATCAGGTCCAGTGAGAACACACCGCTTTTCCCTGGGCTAGCTGCAGAGTGGGCTAAACCACCCTTCCCAACACCAGTTGTTTCTGCTGCATAATCTTGCCCTTTGTCACACTTAACAATATTGCCCTCTTTCGTGGTCTCACCTATATTGCTCCCCTTCACAATCGTAGTGTTTCCCAGAAAGTGGTTAGTTTCATTAATTCGGTTGTCGGCATCACCTGTGATCATACTGCAGGTCCCCACCTTCGAAGCATCATGGTCGGGGACCAAGTTGGGTGGGTCCTGCCTCCTTCACTTTAAGATTAAAAATATCCCCTTGGTTATACAGGTGCAGAAGGGCTTTGAGTGATGGGGGGAGGAAGCGACAGACTCTATGATGGACGCTACCGTCAGCATGCCAGTACAATTGAGGGATGGAAAAAAGGAATATAACCAGGGCAACGTCCCAAGGCAGTAATGGCAGTTGAAGGTAAACCCCCTTATTGCACTCATTACCTTGTTCCTGTGGATTAGCAGACCGTCAGTGACCTTCACCCTTTGAGATGCAGAATGTTACGGCAGATGGACAAGCAGCCCCTTTGGTCGCTTAATACCCCTTCGGGAGCTCAAAACCCTGCGCCCTCAGTCCCTTGCGTGCTTCGGCCCTGGCGGGGGATGCAGCTAGTAAAGTAGGTGAGGGGGTGTGGGATGCAGCCCGGTCCTGCAGTTTATGGTGTTCCTCCCGGGACAGAAGGAAGCAGAACCTCAACCCCCTGTGCCCTTGATCGCTGGCAGACTTCGGCCCTAGCGGGGTGTGAAGCTGGTAAAGTAGGTGAAAGGAAGGGAACCCAGAGAGTTGAATTTGGAGAACCTTTGTCTTGGGCAAGGGAGTCCAAAGACTACAGTGTTATGTATGAACTTTTGTTGCGTTTCTATTTGGGGAAGGAAGATCCTTTTTATGTTAACTGGGATATTTTCAAATCTACAGAATCTGTAGATTTCAAATCTGCTCTGTCCCTGCTTAAAGGAAGTTACATTGGAACTGTGTTGAACGTGAGTCATAGAACTTTCGAGGAACTTATATTGCTATTACTTGAACATTTCTTGAACAGACCGTTTCTTACCACCCCCAACAGTGTCATACTAGCTAGAACCCCTTATGGCAAAAATTGATTATTGCAGTGCTCTTTACTTAGGTACCAGCCAAGAGAACCTGAACAATCTCCAAACTACCCAGAATAATGCCATTCGAGCAGCTTTGAACATCCCCCGTAACCACCACATTTCAGAATCCAGAACCAACCTAAAGTGGTTATCTGTCAAGCAGAGAATATCCTTAAAAACACTTGCCCTCACACACAAATGCCTGGCCAACAAAGCCCCAATCTACCTGTGCAGTCGGCTATCTCGCCACTCTACCGCCCGACCATTAAGAACTGCCCAGACTCATTGTCTATCGATCCCCAGGTTTAAGCTTCAAAAAGCGGGGGGCACCAGCTTCCCTGTCCTAGCCTCCAAACTATGGAACACCCTCCCCGCTACTATCAGAGCTGAAGACTCTTTCAATACCTTCAAGACCAAAACCAAATCATGGCTCTTTGACCAGCAATAAGACATGCTCTGCGTCTCTGTCTTACATACTCTAGCCCGTTACTATCTCTGTACACCATAGGGTATATCCTCTGTTAATCCTAGTGGCACTGTAATCTATGTACGCGTGGCGAGGGAGCCGTGCCTCCAGGGTGCCGGAGAAGCGCAGCCTGCATTCTGCCGGCTGGGTTCAAGTGAGTGTTTGTTCCCTGGGGCCTGTGCCGACCCCAAGGGTGCCTGAGGGGGTAGGCGGTGAGACCCTGACCTCAACCCTGCATTTCCTGGAGGAACCGCCTCTCAACGCAAGGCTGCCCGGTGAGTCACATGGAAAATGTGAGAGAAACTCTGAAGCGTACATTTGGATGAGAGCGAAGCAGGAGAAAGGCACGGACAGTAAAAGTGGTACAGAATTGAAAGAAAGAGTAAAGGCTGAAAGCGCAGCTGATAGCAAGAGTGAAACAAAGTGTAAAGGCTAAAAGCACAAAGCGAAGCAGAAAGTATAAAAGCGACATAACAGAGCAGAAAGTAAAGGGAAAAGCAGATTGGAGCGGAAGAGAACAAAAGACTGATCGAGCAGACAGAGAGATAAAGTTGAGAAAAAAACAAGGGTGCAAGTGGCCCATGATAGGAGAAGAGAGGGGAACGAGTCACGGAAAGGAGCCAGGGGCATAATAAAAATAAAAACAGAAAAAAGGGTGCAAAGTAGCACAAGGTGAGTAAAGGACAAGGGCCAGGGGTGCAATAAGACAAGCAGGAATAAACAGTGCAAGTGTTCACTGATGGAAAACAAAGGGGTGCCGGAAGCATCCGAAGTAAAAGGAAGAAAACAAAGAGAGGGGCAAAGGGTCAGAGTGGTCGCGCTCAGGAAAAGCAAAGAGCTTGGCGTTTTCGAATGCCTCTGATTCTACCCCATAAAAGGATAGTGTATGGAACAATTGTCAATAAGAAAAAGGTACATCCTGACCAGCTGAATTTGTGGTGTGAATTAGAGGGGCCTAAACCTGGGAAAGGGCACCTTGTGAATTCAAGAAGGAACTGTGAGATAATATGTTTTGTGTTTGAAAGCTGGAAGAGGCCTAAGCTTGCATACATGCCAACATTCTGTGACCAAAAATCTGTAGGAATCTTAAAGTTTCAAAAATAGTCAGGCGAGGAGGTAATGATAGGAATAGGGCGCGTCAGCAGCCCATTGTCATTGAATGCGCCCGCCGCCGCGGGTGCATTCAATGACAATGAGGCGCCTGCCACGCCTTCTGCCATCACGCCAGCTCGGGGGAGCCCTTGAAAGACTCGCCAGAGTTGACGTGGTGGGGGGCTAATGGCGTCTTTTGTGAAAGGCACTCGCGGCGGAGGGGCGCCCTTAGCCCACCGCCGCGGGCGCCTTTTACATCAAAGGCCTGCATGCTGCACCTTCTCCCGCTACGCCAGCTCGGGGAAGTCCTTGAAAGATTCCCCCGAGCTGGCATGGTGGGGGCTGATGGCGCCTTTGGCCAAAGGCACCCGCGGTGGAAGGGTGCTTTTAGCCCACCGCCGTGGGTGCCTTTGACATTAAAAGCCTGCATGCTGCGCCTTATCCCACTACGCCAGCTCGGGGAAGTCCTTGAAAGACTCCTCCGAGTTGGCGTGGTGGGGGGCTAATGGCGCCTTTTGCCAAAGGCACCCGCGGAGAAGGGGAATTTTTTAGCCCACCGCCGTGGGTGCCTTTGACATTAACAGCCTGCATGCCACGCCTTCTCCCACTACGCCAGCTCGGGGAAGTCCTTGAAAGACTCCCCCGAGCTGGCGTGGTGGGGGGCTAATGGCGCCTTTTGCCGAAAGGCACCCGCGGCGGAGGGGCGCTTTAGCCCACCGCCGTGGGTGCCTTTGACATTAAAAGCCAGCATGCCGCGCATTCTCCCGGTACGCCAGCTCGGGGGAGCCCTTGATAGACTCCCCCGAGCTGGCGTGGACAAAAAAAAAATGTAAAAAATTTTTTTTTTTTTTTTACAAAAAAAATCTGTATTTGGTGCCAAAAAATCGGTAGGCGGTAGGACTGCTTAAAAAGCGGTATCCTACCGCCTAAATCGGTAGGGTTGGCAAGTATGAACTTGGGGAAGGGAACCCTAAAAGGCCCAACTAAGTTGGATACCTGCTAGCTTTCCTTAAAGTGTTGAAAGGATTGAAGCATGGGGAATGGAACCCAGAGAAGCTTTCAAAAGGAACTTTGTTAAATTTTTTCCATGGTGTTTTGAAAATTGAATAAACTGAGTACCTTGTGGTTCCCTTCCCCAAGCTTCAAAGACACTGAAGGTAGTCAGAATAACTACAAGGGCCCTGTGGAGAAGGTCTTTCGAACAAACAGCAACTGGTGAGAAGACCACCTGAAACCAACTTTGGTTTCCCACTTTTTGTTTAACCACTTTTTTTCCTTTTTAAAAGACTTCCTATCACATTTTTGTACAGAGTGATGGCAACATAGGTTTAGACACAGACAGAGTTTTATTTTGGACTATTAGAAAACGACGGTCATTAGAAACATCCGTTAAGGGAATTACCCCTTTAGAGTTAAGGCCAGTAGGCAACCCAGGGATCTTAGTAAATAATGGTTTTCAAACAAACCCTTTTGAGTCTGTCTCTCTCTTGATACCACACCTGTCTCACAATGGCAACTGCCATTCAGGGGAACAAGCAGTTCTTGGCCACACCAAAAAGGCTGGTACTTTCCACAGTACCCTTCTCCCGCCTTCTCCGGCTCCTTGGAGACACGGCTCCCTCGCCACACAATGGCAGCTTTTCTCACTGTGCCGTCCTTCAGCGTCTCGGCATCCCGTTCTCTTCTGGTTTTCCGCAGGCCAGGTTGGCTCTTCTGCTGCTCTCTCCTTGCACAGGCTTCTCACTCTTCTCTGTGCTTATGAACTCCACCTTTTATACATCTATGAGCCTCTAACAGGCTGCCGGTGTACAGTCTCAGTCTCAATTGCCTGACCACAATCAATCCAATTAACAGGACATGCCTGACTTTGAGCTCTGCTGTCTTCAAAACCCCTCTTCTTCATCCCAGTACTATAGTGGTGTTTCCTGTAGGAAGTATGTACTGTTCTTCTTCTTTGCAGTACTTTGGGTAACTTCAGGGGTGACATTAGGATATGAACAACAATATCCTACAAAGACTGAGGGAGGGTTTGATAAGTTAATGTCATGAAATGGAGGGGTTACCATGTCTCGCCCTCTGACACTCTCTCCCCAATCCCCTCCGCCCAAGTGATTCTCCCCCCTAGTCCATCCCCAGAGTCGGAATCCAAAAGCGATGGCACTTCCCTGGTCACCTGAACAGAAGATCACTTGGGAGTAGTTGTGAGTGTGCCTTCAGGTTTCTCACAAGGTACATGTTTTTTCCCAGTGAGATTTCGGCCTCTACTTAGTGTTTCTTTGTCCCAGTCATGATACTTAAAAGTCTCTGATGTAGTGGAACATGCCATGTAAGCCATAGTGTGGACGTCTCTAGGGAGTTCCTCATGGGAATGGGAGACCTTGTCCCCAAAGGGAGAGCCTTTACTGGTCCTCCTTGCTTAATCCCCTAGGGAGGGTATTTCTCACCTCCCTAGCCTCACAGGAAGGGGCTCCCCCTTGGGGAGAAGTGGCAAATTCCCTCAATTCGTCACAGTGTTTTCTTCAACCTTTTACTATACAATGGCTTGCCTCACCATACCTATCGGCTCATCTCACTCCCTACTCTTGCCCTGGCTGCCTACCATCATTATCGACTTACCTCCTTGCCACCTCTCGTGCCCTTTGCGCGCTCTCTCGTTTCTGTTCTCTTCATTCCCTTACTCTGGAATGCTCTTTGTCTCACCCTTTGTGCTACTCCCATTCTATCTCTATTTAAATCCAGCCTCCTAGCTCTTCTCCTTTCTGAAGTACCACTTACATAGCATTCACACCACCACATCTCCCTGTTCTCCTCTCCCCCTACCTCTCTATGGCACTATCCCTCACTTCTTCATCCTTAAAAGTAGCCCTTCCTCCCCTAATCCTGTTCCTATATCAAGCTCTACTGTCCTTGTCCCTGGTTCATGTTTCTACCTCCCCTGCATCCTCTGATCTTATATCCACATCATCTCACCCATTATTAAGGACACTGTAAATCAATGTTACGTTTTGTAAGCATTTTTTGCCATAAATGCCTTGTTTTCATTAAATAAATACATGTTTGAGAGGTTTCTTTTTTTCTGGTGGCCCAAGATGCCTTCAAGGTATTAGAATTGTTTCACACTGATTGTGTAGTGATTGTTCATTTATCCTAGCGACATCTGTATGCCTTTTTTATTCCTCGAAAGTTCTGTTTGTGGTATGTTTGAGATATGTGTTGAATACTGGCTTGTATCATGTGTGTTTTAGGAAAGGAGGTGTGTAGCACCTGCTTGCTTGCTGAGTGCTGGTGGACTTTCATGAATGGGATGGAGGTCCAATGCTGGTGGTCGTTCTTTCTTTGAGCCAGACTGGATGTGAACATAGACCCGGAAACAGCTTATTCCGAGTCCTCGCTCTCCTGTATTGTTCACTTTCCTGTATTCTGTAATTTAATAAAGACTCATGTTGTCTACACTACCACTCCTGCTTGGTCTCCTTCATTATCTAAAGGCCTCATTTTGCAATTTTTCTTGTGGTCAGTGGATTTAAAGCTTGATATCTCGCGATATCGGTGTGTTTAAGAAGTGGAAATTTGTCCAACGTAGGTATTTTTTTAGGGGAGTGGAGAGAAATGGTGTTTTTTTTAATTTTGATATGATGTCCAATTTTGTTTGTCAGAGAAAAATTAATTGTGGGCTATGAAATTTTCTAAGGTCTGGGTGAAAGCCTGTTTTGTTAGGCTATCGGCTGCTCAGGTGTGTTCCCGTAAAATGCATGCCTTACCAGTTCCCCCTTATATCAGAATTCTAAAAATGTAGACCTACCTGGCATCTTCCACCTCTTCTGTCATTCTCCTCTTTCCGCACTACACCTGCACCGCCAATGCAAACTTTGGGCAAGCTTTACCCTGGACTTATTGTTTGGGTGCTAATGAGGTCCTGGTCACTTTAGCACAGATATGCTTTCTGAGAAAAATGATTTCTCTGCCCCAAAAGACAACAAGCATTGGCAATGCCAACAGATTTGGCTTTTGAGTAGTTCTGGGAAAGGCATTTTCCAGGCACTACCTTAATGGTACTGACTGGATTCAGTAATGATAGTAGTTGCAAAATGGTGCAAGTACCTGGCTATATAATAGTGTCTAGAAAATGCCTGTCTAATGCCTAAACACACATCACAACTTGTTTTTTACAGGCCTTCAGTGATGGACACACACAATGCTTATTATTCGAGTGGTTGAAGGGAGACCTCCTTAGGACATTTTTATGACACTAAAAGCGCATTTACAGCTCCATGTAAAACATTAACTCTAAGAAGACTGTCTTGAAATAATACAGACCCACACTGAATGCAAAGGTTGATTTTACAGCTTGGTAAGATAGCTCAAAAAGATTTCAGTAAGATATGTTTTGGGCGGAGAGGGGTTAGAAGTGTTGGAAATGATCATAGGCAGAAGCCTTGGGTAAATGACAAAGCAACACCTACAATCTCTGTGTCCCTCCTCATATGTCCTCTCCCCTAGCTGTATTTCAGTGCAATAGTTTTGACTTGTAGGTGACAATTTAGTGCTTCTTAATACCCAACACTAAATATTGATTCAAGTCAGTCAAAGAGTTTATTCGGATTCATGATCCATTAAACACAAAAGAACAATAAACACAGTTCAATGCAATCATTAAAAAACCCATCAATAAAACGAGTCTTCATAGTTCATTACAGTTAATTTCATTTGCAATAAATTCTGCAACACATATACAATGCAATACCAAAATACCTACAACCAATATAACAACATGTGAAAGCTGGAGACAGGAGTCTCATTCCATGACAAGAATAGGAACAGTCGACAAAGGGGTCAGATTGAGCTTATTCGCCTAGGTGCCGCTTCCTAAAATACATAGCTCTCTTCAAAAACGAAAGCAGTGCCCAAGCAGTTAGAAGGGTATCTGCACTAAGAAGAAACAAAATGGCAGGTCTGTAGAAGCGAATGTTTGCCTCACTTAGGACTGGCAGCAAAGTAGCTTGATGTATCCCCCTATAACCCAGGCAAAACAATAACAGGTGTGCCACATCTTCCTTAGAAGAGCCACACACTGGGCAGGCCACGGAATCCATATAACCAATCCAGTTGACTGTGTTACTCCTCAGAAGGAGGCAGTCAAACCTTGAATGGGTAATTAGCCAGCAATCCTTCCCTGTTGTACCCCACAATAAGTAGGGTTGTATTTCATTAACCCTGCTAATTGCTGCATGCTCTCTATCAGCAGATAACACATGTTCCTGAAAGGATCTCTTTACCTTGAATACTTCCCCTCATTACATGTTTATAGTTTCTCAACTGGGTCTTAGTCAATAAAGCATCTGGGGGGGGGGGGGGGTAGATCTTATGTTCCCATCCACCAGAGCTTTATCGATGTAATGGAGCCACACAATTTTTATCCAAACAACCCTGGCCATAACGCCCCTAGTTATAAAGGGGCACAGTGTGGCTCGTTCATTCCCCCAAATCCTAACCCAGAAAATGATCGGGGCAATGGCCCACTGGTCCTCTCAAAACTCCATGCCCAGCTCTCTATGGATAGAGATGCAGGCAGAGGAGTTGGGAAGCCCCAGTAGTCTCCTAAAAAACAACTTCTCCTTTACTTGAATGTCGTGTGTCTTTTTTTAACAGCCTTCGACTGGGACAAATAGATATTCAGCACGGCATCCAGTGGCTTACCCTCACAACGCGAAAGAAAGCATGAGATTCCCCGCGTTTGTTGTGTATATTTAACTAGTTGTTTTTGTACGTGTGTCTTCCCTGTCAGAGCCTCAGAGAACCTCATCCCAAGTTAATCCAAAACCTTCACCCTAGGGATAATATCTCTGTTACATAACATAGGCCTCATTTTTGCGGTTCTCTTGCTGCCTATGCAGGCCATTACGGCTGACTTCTTACTATTGATCTTCAACCCCGAGATGCCCATAAAAGATTTATATGCAAATATAAGAATTTGCAGGGCTCTTGGGGTCCTGGCCAGCAGCACGGCATCATCCGCGTAAGCCAGCACAGGGAAAGCACAACCCCTCAAAACCAAGAAATCCGCCATTATCTCCATCAGGTTCCTAGAAAGCCTATAGTTATATAAGCAGAAACAAACGGGTGCAAAGACGCATCCTTGCCGAACACCACAACCCACAGGCCTCATTGTCTCTATGGATCTCTACCAAGACCTTCAAAATGTCCCCAGGGCAGCCCAAGGACCTGAGCACGGCCCAAAGTTTGGATCTGTCTACCTTATCAAAGGCTGTGCATAAACTTGAGGTAAACCCCCTCACCTTTGCAAAAGACTGAGTTGGCCAACAACAGGTACAGATTGAGACTATGTTCTAAAGTACCAACTCTGGGGCGAAAGCCTAACTGTACGTCGGACAGAACTGCCTCCTCTGACAGCCAAGATTAAATTAACCCCAACAAAATTCTCACAAAGATCTTAAAAGACATGTCCAAGAGGGAAATCGGTCTGCATGAGGTTGGACAAGCTACATCCCTCTTCTAATATATGGGGAAGATAATGGCTTTTTTCCAGGACAGAGGGTAGCTACTCGACTCCATGCAGGCATTAAACACTAAGGTAAGGAGTGGAGCCCATAAATCAGGGGGATCCTGAAATAGGTCAGAGGGGATCACATCGGAACCTGACGCGTGATTATGTTTTTGTTGACTAATAGCTCTGGCCACATCCTCCAGCCTAAACTTCAGAAAAGACTGACAGGCATCTAGTCTAACCCCTCCATTACCACCCTTGAACAGGTTCCCAAAATGCTCTATCCACGCTTCCTCCTCCACATAGGTACCACTGAACCTTTCCCTTATGGTCCCCGAGTTGTCCCCCTTCACAAATTCCCTAAACGCCTTCTGGTCATTACTTTGGGATGCATCCAAGAAGCCCTCCCAGGCTTTGCTTACGACCTCCATTTTTCTTCTCTTCAGCTCCCCCCGATATTTGGCTCTAGCCAGAGCAATCCCAATTCTAGAGCACACTGGCACCTTGAGAACCTTCAACAGGTCACTCTTGGCAATTTTACAGGCCTTGTCAAAAAACCCTATGGATGAGACCGAACCATTCCTCTTACAGGGAGCCGTAGAGGACTTGGAAAAAAAAACATTAGTGTCACAAATTGTTCCACAATCTCCCCCGAAGGCAAGGACTCATCCATAATACCAGAAAAAAGGGCTACATTCTCAGCTATTGTACATATATGCATGTTGGCCTCCTTGATCTTTGCCCACTTCATTCTTCGCGTACCAGGGGCGAAACCTTAACCGGGCAAACTAGAGTGTCCTGACAGCACCCTGACAACATAAAAGAAAAACATTCGGCCTCATTATGAGTCTGGCGGTAGCCGTACCGGAGTAATTTTTATTTCCGGCACGCAGCAATGGGCAATTACTGGGGCATTACAACCCCTGCGGACCTGTTAATTGCCCATTGCCGGGCGCCGGAAAAAAATACTCCCCATTCAGAATGGTACCGATGCTACCGTCAAGGTCTGTGAGCGGGTGCCATTCCGCCCGCCAGGTCGGGGCGGGCGGGACGGCACCCGCCCGCAGACCTTGACGGTAGTTTGCCAGTCTGGAAACAACAGTACCAGCAAGCTTACCGGTACCGTTTTTTCCGGACCAGCAAGCTTGTAGTGAGGCCCATTGATTATTTTCTGGTTCATTTAAATTGTTGCCTTGAAGAAAATGCAGATTGCTTAGCTAAAAAATTAAAAGCTGATGCACCTATAAATGTGCTAATCACTCATTTATCTCGGGGGGGATAGCTCAAGGGCAACGTGCTCACCTTGAAAGCAAGACGACACAGAGCAAAACAGGTTTGATCCCCGAGTCAGCACATAGAAACCTCTGGGGATTAAGCGTGTTATATATAACCTATCATATTATATCATTTAAACTATGCAGGAGGTCTTGTCAAGTACAAGTATCATTCAAATGCTCCATTCCCACTCACCATTGTAACCTGCACTCTTTCACTATAAAGAGCTACCCACATGATTGTATTATGGTCCATTCCCCAATCAGAGTAATGTATTCTGCCCTCTTCTAATAATATAGAATTGCCTGGCCGCCCGAAGAAATCCTGGTGAAATCCTTCTCCAAAGTAGAAAACAGAACGTGAACACGAGAACCCCCTGACCTAGGAACCAGTCATTGCAAGTGTGATCATGTGGGGAACATGGCCCCTGAGAACCACATGCGACAGATCCGACAAACGTGGTGGCCCGAGATAAAGATGGGATGAGCTGAGCCGACGAACATCTGAGGCGTCCAGAGTGAGGAGAGTCCCTGGCCGACAATATCAAAGGACGCCCTCGACGTGGTCATGAGTACAGGCGGGACCAGCTGTGAGCAAGATGGCGCCCCCTGCAAGGCAAACCAAACCACTGGACCCAGTGAGGGACAGAGCATAACAGAAGCGCAGCGGAGAAAGACACGGCAGTCCTTATGAGGCACACGGAACCCCCGGACCCGGGAAGGGACGGAGAACAGTGGGACTGGAGCAGGAAGGTATGTCGCGGGCCCAGTGATACAACCTGATCCACAGCACCCATTGAGGGATAGAGAGAACAGAAGCGAAGGACGGAGAACAGTGGGACTGGAGCAGGAAGGTATGGCGCGGGCCCCATGATACAACCTGATCCACAGCACCCATTGAGGGATAGAGAGCAGCGGGAATGGGGCCGGCGAAAGTGAGGACGGCTGCTGATAGAGGAGCCTCAGATTGAAAGTACGCCCGCCGGTGATGAGGAGGGGGATCCTGGGGCACCCGTCTGTGACAATGAAAACATAGGTCAGAGGGACGGGGCCCAAGGCAACTGCGTAGCGAACAGGAAGGAGGTGGTGAGGAACTCAGTCTGGGTAAAAACCCCAGCGGGAACTGTGTGACAAAGAACCACGTGGGCTGTTGGACTGTTGGACTGTGTGGAGTAATTGACAATTGAGCAGTGGTGATATACGCATTTGGATATTGGACAAAGGGGAGATTGAGCGTGGCAGTGAGCCCCCCTTCCCCAGTGAGGGACACAGAGGCAGAGAGGATTGATCAGCTCAAGACCCACGTGGGCTGTTGGACGGTGTGGAGGAATTGACAATTGAGCTGTGGGTATATACGCATTCTGGAATTGGAGAAAGGGGAGATTGAGCCCCGTCCCCAGTGAAGGACACAAAGGCAGGGAGAGTGATCGGCTCGGTGGAGCCACAAAGGTGGTGAGTCCCTAAGTGGGGATAAGCCAGGTGGAGAGAGGAGACGTCTAGGGACTTGGACTGGAGGTAGGGACAACAGAGGCTGCTGAGATGGTGAAAGGCCAGCAAAAGATCGACAAATTCACTGACCCTAGAAGTGGACAACAAAAGCAGGAAGGTGGGGACTCAGAGCCTGCAGGGGTGGCAGCAGCAGAAAATGGAGGCCATGCAAGCCACCAAGACCTCGCTGGAGGAGAGCATCAAGGAAGTAGGGTTGGATGTGTCCCTGGTGAGAGCGGACCCAAGGAAGGTGTGCAAGAGGGTCACGGATGTGGAGCAGAGGGCGAGCACCGTGGAGGATGACCTACAACAACTTAAAAGCCAGGTAGCGGGCCTGGTGAGGGCTACAAGGACACTTGAAACAAGGGCGGAGGATGCAGAAGGACGGTCCCAGCGCTGTAAAATACGGTTAGTGGGCATCCCTGAAAGAGAGGAAGTACCTTTTGTGGAGGACCTTATCCTTTAGACATTGGGGGTTAAGGGACTCTGGAAGCTCTTCACTGTAGAGTGGGCCCACAGGGTGCCAGGAAGAGCGCCGCCACCGGGAGGGCAGCCGAGAGTGATAGTTGCCAAAATCTTAAATTTTCGCGACAGGGATGCAATTTTACAGGAGTCTTGGAGGAGGGCTACTATGTAATAGGTAACACTAAACTGTGAATTTTCACTGACTCCACACTGGAGCTACAAAGCCAACGAAGAACCTATGATGCTGTGCGAAGCCGACTACGAGAGCTTAACTTCAGATACATGATGTTCTTTCCAGCTAAACTTAAGCTTGTGGTGGAGGGGAAATCCTGTTTTTTTCGTCATCTCTGGAGGCGTGGGACTGGTTGGAATCTAAGCCACAACGTCCTACTCCCAGGGATCATGGAGCGGAGGGGGAGACATGAATTGGCAGCTGTACTCATTTCGGAGGGGCGTGGTTGGGTGATGCGAACTGGAGTTGATAGGGCAATAACTGCTTGTTCGTCCACAGGGGAGAAGGGGGACGTAGACAGTGCGACAGGGGTTGAGAACAGGGGAGGGATGAGGGGGAGGTTGGAGACGTTAAGAAGGAAGAGGCAGAGTGGGGGGAGAGGAGAGGGTAGGGGGAGTAGTGAAAAGTAGGTGAAGTTGGGGGTATGAGAGGGGGAGGGACTACGCAGGGGAATTGGGAAGATAAGGAAACAAGACCGAGAGGAGGACCTGGGGATGGGAAAGTAGCAGAGGAAGGAAGGTATGGGAGGAAGGTAGGAAGCTGCTAGACCGGGAGGGGGCTGCAAGCTATACCTGGTGGCCACAAAGGGGATCATGGATTTCAAGATTGGCACATGGAATGTTTGGGGAATAGGAATGAACCGAAATGAAACAAAGAGTGGGGGGCATTCTAAAAAGACAGGGAATTCAGGTAGCCCTGATACAGGAGACGCATCTAACTAGGACCGAAATGGTGGCCCTAGGGAGACGATGGGAAGGGTAAGTGACTGGTACTTCATACTCATCGCAAGAGAGGGGAGTGTTGATTTGGGTGGTGGCAGGAGTGCCGTTACAGGTGGAAAAGGTTTTGATGGACGAAGTGGGGAGGACAGTAGTGCTCTTGGGGAAATTTGAGGGACAAACAATATGTGTAGCAAATTCGTATGGGCCAAATATTGATGACAAGGAATATTTTCCTTTGGTATTAAAAATGGTAGGCGCACACAAAGAAGGCCTGTTTGTTTGGGGAGGAGATTTCAATTGCCAATTGAAAGTGAATTTAAATGGTGCTGGAAGGTCAGGGCCCTATAAGAAACAAATGACGGTGGCACTACACAGGCTAATTGAAGAGCTAGACCTAGTGGAGCTGTGGAGAGTGGCACATGGTGAGGAGATGGGGTTCTTGTATCAATCAGGGGCACATGGGTACTATTCTCGTTTGGACTATCTGTTGGCGGATAGAGAAAGGTTTAACCTATTTGAAGGGATGGAACATTTAGGACGCACCTTATCAGACTCCCCCTTAGACGGGAAAGAGGTACCCGCGACGGTTGTGGCGCATGCAGGCGATGACGCTAAAGGATATTGCTTTCAAGAACGAGCTCCGGGGAGGTATAGAACACTATTTTGAGAAAAATGCATGGTCAGTGGCAAACATGGGGGTATTATGGGAGGCCTTTAAGGTAACTATAAGAGGGGTTTGTATTTCCGTGACAGTAGGCATGAGAGAAAGGTTGCAGGTAGTCCTGCTGCAGGCAGAAAACAAGTGGCGGAATTGGATAAGGAAGCGGCAGGAGTGGAGCAGGTGGGTGGCAGACTGGCCCAGGTTCTGTCATCCTATAACAAGACCTTGGTCGACCTTGCATATTTTGACAGTAGCAAACGAGATGTACGTTTACATGGGGAAGGGGACAAAGCAGGAAAACTACTGGCCTAGTTGATAGACGGGGAACGTCCACGCTGCACTATAACCCAAATCAGGGATGGAATTGGCGAACCAGTGGGTACCCGAGAACAAATTAATAAGGTGTTCCTGGAATTCTACAGGGAGCTATATACGAGTGAAGGAGCATATGTGGAGGAAGATGGAGACGAGTTGCTCCGTGTGATCCAACTGCCAAGGTTGGGGGCAGACCGGAGGGAAGAATTGGAAGGCCCAATAGAGGAGGAAGACATACGCTGGGCATTGCGATCAATGAGGAAAGGTACGATGCTGGGTAGTGATTGGCTCCCAGTAGAATTTGTTTTGCGGATATGTAGACCTCCTGGCCCCATAGCTCAAGAAGGTATATGAGGAGGCACTTGAGTGCGGTATCCTTCCGGAATCTATGAGAGAAGCCATTATAACGGTCCTGCTGAAGGAAGGGAAGGACCCTTTGGATTGCATGTCGTATCGTCCCATTTCATTGTTGAATGTCGATGGGAAAATATTGGGAAAAATCTTGGAAAATAGGCTAGCAGGAGTGGCTCCCAGACCAATGCAGATTTATTGGGGGGAGGAACATGAAAAGGAATATTGGCTGACTGCATCATGTAAAGGACCAAGTCAAAACCCAGAGGGGGGAAATGGCGCTAGCATCTTTCGATGCCATGAAGGTGTTCGATTCCCTGGAATGGAGTTGGTTATTCCGGGTGCTGGAGAGGTATGGGTTTGGTACGAATATTTGTAGATGGCTGGCTTTACTAAACAACAGACCATTGGCACTGGTGAGGACCAATGATTGGGTATCTAGACAATGGGAGCTAGGCAGAGGAACAGGGCAGGGGTGCACATTCTCCCCAATTTTATTTGCACTGGCTGTGGAGCCACGCGAGGGGTACATCCGACAAGAGATGGGGGGAAGCTGGGATTTTAGTGGTAGTGGGGGGGTGAGACACGTAGTATCACTCTACGCGGACAACCTGTTGTTGTACTTGGGCAATCCTCGGGATAATCTCCCAATGTTGTTGGAGATGCTGGGGCATTTTCAAAAAGTATCGGGTTTTCGCATAAATAAGGAAAAATCCCTCTGTTCCAATTGGGAGGACTTTGAGACATTAAGGGGAAGGATCTGCCCGACTGGGGGATACAATGGGAGACAGAATCATTTACATATTTGGTATCCGTATATTTCACGAAATGGAGGAAACATTTGTACACAATTCGTGGAGGGTGCTATCTAATATAGGATACTCGTACAGTTTTGGATAGGATTACCCCTCTCCCTCATGGGAAGGGTGGTGATATGTAAAATGATGATACTCCCAAGACTGCTTTACTACTTCATCAATATATCATACGTGGTCAAAACATTTTTTTTTTATGTTGAATGGTAGAATCGGGGAATTACTGTTGAACACAGGAAGGATGAGGGTATCACTGACGATGCTATGACGTCCAACATTGGAGGGCAGTATCCGCTTACCAGATTGTGAGGGCTATTTTATAGCAGCACAACTGCAGATAGTGTTGAAATGGGGGCATGCCAGTGGAGAGGTCCTGAAAGGGCTGGTGGGAAATCTACCGAATCGCCGAATGGGGGTAGAGCTGTTGTGAGACTCGGTGGGAAACAAAAGGACAATAAATGTGTTTCAGACGGTCAGAGATTTATTGCGAAAGTACATTCAGGGGAGGCGATCTAAGAGATTGTACACTGGGGCCTTACCTTGGAGCTCGGACCTGAAGTTAGGGCAAGCTATGGGGAGGGTTGGGGTTGCTGTGTGGTGGGACTCCTTTTCGTGGGAGGTTTGCGGCTGATGTTCTCAGAATGGTGTGTAACATATGGTCTCCCAAAGTGGCTGTTCCTGACATATGGGTGGTAGTTAAGAGACTAGCGGAGCTATGGGAGGGAATACCTGATGAACCAATGGCCAGCCTGTTAATGCAAGTATTATTCGAGGAGGAAGGCGGAAAATCTCCTGCATCTATAGGGTCCTACAAGAGGAGGTACCCGGGAAGGAATTGAAGGTCAGAGTAAATGGAAGCGATGGTGGATCCCAGATATCTGAAAAGGAATGGATAAAGATCTGGGAGCAGGTCCAGAAGGTGACATGGAACACTAGATTTCAGTTGGTTCAGTTTAATCTGCTACACAGAGTGTATGTGACCCCAACTAGGCTCAGAGTGATGAAGGGGACCCTAAGTGATGAGTGCCCGAGATGTGGGGGAGAGGCCCATTGGGACACTGGCACATGGTTTGGGAATGCAGAATTATCGCAAGATATTGGGAAAAGGTTGTCAAAGCGATAAACAAATTGTTAGGGACAAGGCTTGAGTGCAACCCAAGAGTATGTGTCTGGGTAATTAATTTGGAAGGGTAGAGACATAAGTCGCAGAATAAGTTGGTTAGGTTCCTACTGATCTTAGCTAAACACTGAATGGCTATTGCCTGGAAACATCCACAAGGCCCATCAGTAACGCTGTGGCAGGAGGATGTCCGCAGATGGGGGATGGCGGAACTGGAGATACTACAGGCTAATCAAGACATGACAGATGAAGAAGGGGTAACAGCAGACTGGGGTCATTTATTGAATGACCTGTGCATATCTAAAGATTTGAGGCCACCATGAGGCACAGGAGGGGTAGGAGGTGGGACAGAGGGGAGGGGGAAGGGAAGAGAGGGGATGAGATATGCCACAGAGTGAACTCCAGAGGAACATGTACAATCTCCTGGTCTGCTATTCAGGGGAAAGATGGGGGGCTCAGTGAAGAGGAGACAGGGAGGAGTCGGAACAGGGGTCAATGGATACTCGGTCAAGTGCGAGGGGGATTAGGGTTAAAAGTGGTGAAGGGGGATGGGACAGGAATGTTGGGATTGTTTACCTGTTGGTTTATTGCAAATGCCAATAAAGAGTGTTTAAAAAATAAATAAAGAACAGCCTACATTAATGCATATTGGTCCAGTCCCCACTCAGTGCTGTCTGTCCTGCAGTCTTTCAATAATAAAGAGCTATCGGAAAAGATGCACAACTCAGGATGAAGAGTTGTTGAAAAAGCATTTGCCAGCATGAGGACCTGCTGAAGTGCACCTGTGGAAATGGTGCCTCAAGGATAAACGAGCACAGAGCTAAGAGATGTGAGATCCTCCTAAGTGCAGGTAGGGCGCTGCGATGGTGAATGAGGGCTGGAGTGGCACAGGAGTGCCTGTCCATGGGGAGCTGCAGACTCTTTCATGACAGACCATGTCTGGCCCATGTAAAGGTGAGGTGGCAGGTGGAAACTTTAGTAAAACAAAGTAAAAGTCAGAGACTCGGCTTTCCTGATGCCGCCGACTTTCACTTTGTTTAACTAACATTGCAAATAGGTTCCGGCGGTGGATTAACAGCATTAATCCGCCGCCGGGACATATTTGCAACGTTAATAAAACAAAGTGAAAATCGTCGGCGGCTTCTGGAATGCCAAGCCGCTGCCAACATTAAATTGCATTTTACTTTTTTTAAAACACGTTATTAAATTTGTAATAAACAATAACAACTTCAAATAAAGCAAACAATGTCTCACATCAATTAGTAACAACCAACATTTCAAAATATCTTGAGCACACACATTGAGCATTCCAACAAAATAACCATATCATGTGAAAAACAATAATCTTACTGACAAGTATACACAGGACAACACAAAAGGCAACACAAAGGGGTAAAAGAAGAAAAAGAAAGATTGAAGGAAAGAGAGAGAAAAAAAGAAAAAAGGAAATAAAAAAACTTGCCCATCCCAACTACTCTCATAATTGCCACACCTATCATTACAGTCCCACCAACATATCAACCATAAAGAGCCTCAAATGGTCCCCATAACATCATGAAATCCTCCTCTTTATCTTTATTTTTCAATGAAACCTTGTCATATTGTGATAAAACTAGCAACTCTCTCAACCACTCTTCAACATTAGGTTTTTCCTCGTTTTCCAGATCCTGAGGATTAGCTTAATTGTCACCATTATGGCCCTGTCTATCCAGCAAGTATGCTTTCTAGTACGCACACATCTTTCTTTATATAAGAGTAAAATTATGTTTGCTGCAGATCTTTGCAAGCGTATTCCAAAAATGTAATTAATCCTATCAATTACATCCTTCCAAAACAATTGCACTCTCGGGCATTCCCACAGTAAATGCAAAAGAGTACCTCTACAATACCACAATTACCAGCATAATTCATTTCATTGCAACCCCAATTTAAACATCTTAACTGGTGTCCAATACAACCTTCCAATAATGTTCTGCCGAATCAAACGCAAACCCGTATCTGCTTCCAAGTTTAAATTCACATTAGGAACATCCCTCCAATCCGTATCAGAAACAACCCTATTAACATCATGCGACCAAGCCTTCTTCAATCCAGTCCATGCTGATTGATGTCTCGGTTCTATAGACATGAACTGCATGTATGTTCGTACACTGTATTCTTGTCCTTCCAATAATTTACTAATCTCTGGTTTCTTTCCGATTGAGCCACTAAATCTAAATCTAAAAAATTCAATGTTTCTCTCCTCCCCACCTCAATGGCTCACCACCACCATTTCTCTGTGTCATCCATCCCATGGTCTGCTCTCCTCTTTGGCAGTCGAACGCTGAAATAAAATGGCTGCCCTCCGTACAGACACACAGACCGCAGAATCAATGGCATCCTCCTGGCATCATTATCTGCACAGCCAATCAAGTCGTGTTTACATTAGGAGACACTAGAACACCACCCACAAATCAGTATATGGACAATTTGACAGCCATTTTATAAAACACATAGCTTTAACAAAACTTTATTTGTAAAATCAAATACACTAACATATGGAACATAACCTAAAAGAGGCAGTAAATATTTTAAAAAGCATCAATCAAGTCAAAGAACTTTAAAATAACATTAACAGATGACAGCCATCTTGGAGGTAAAAATGGCTGACAATCCACCACACATTAGAAATTGAACCAAAGAGTGCAAAAGGAGGTGTGTCTGGAAGGAAAATGGGTGGGATTGGGAGGAAACTCCAATACATTTCACTTAGCAATGGCCGTTAAATGGGTGGTACACATAGACAAACTACCATGTATCCATCCTCATATGCCAACCTGAATTGAAAAGCATTACAACAAACCTGCATCCAAAGCCCCCTTTTAAAGCCCTCATGTTAAAGTTCTTATTTTAATCACAATAGTTTTGGCTTTATACGTAGCGTTTTCAACGCCACTCAATCATCAAAACTAAAAAAGAGTCACATGGGTGTCCCCTGTTCTGGAGGAGGACTCAGTGGCCCCAGCACCAACCAGTTAGATAAGCAGAAAAGAGGGAAAGGGAAGCTTTGGAGTGGAATACAGCGCACAAAAAAGGACTGCAAAAAAGTTACCCATATCCACTAACGTCTATGATGACTTGATTGGCATGCTATGCTATGCTGTGTGGTAATGTCCCAATGTCCTGGTTTAAGGCCCTTGCTTTAGTTAGGCCTGTCAACTCGGGCTGCAAGACATCAGCTTCTGGTACAACTGTTCACTCATGTGATTACTGCCCAAATGTTCTCCTCAGAGAATCATGTAGCTTGAAAACAATGGCACAACTGAGGGATCATGAGGTTTTACTTGTGGCAGGGTAAAGGCTCCTAACAACAGCATTCCATTGGCTTTAGCTGGACTGGCTGTGCTTCCAATTGGTCAGGGGCTCAGACTGTAAAACGCTTGCCGTCCAGGTCTTCTTTTTTTATCTTGGGGTAATCAGATGTAACATGTTTGATGTTCTGGACATTCAAGCGGAAGCTTATGTTTCAGTTTGTTAATTAAGAATTACATATCTCAGACATGGAACTGGATGCCAGTGGCGATAAATTGCCATTGTAGAGAGAGTTTTTTTTATTTCATGGCTGATGAAAGAATATCACGAGTGCTGAGGATGATGGGTTGTTAAGATGGATTTCTGAACTCTGTCCTGGAGGGGCAGAGGTTCACAAGGCCAGCATAGTTTCTTGGAACAGGGTAACCTCTGGACAAGCCAGACCAATCACGGTAGCGATCACGGCGGTCAAGACTAGGTCTCAAGAGGGGTGAGGGTGACTGAAAGCCCGCAATGAGCACACAAAGCAAGGACACTTACAAATGACTCCAAGCAGGTGTTATATTAAAAAGATATACACATTTATTACAAGACCTTTGTAACATTGACCGTAGCGAGAAATCACAATAAAACTCAAGTAAACCAACACATACCAAACCAATACAATATATATACAAATACAAACGAGTCTAACGAGTTAGACGCACGAAATGTGTAGACCACCTAGATGGGGAGGAAAACAGGCAGTGCGAATAATAATTAGACCCAGTCCGCCTTCAGAAGCACCTAACTAAAAGGAAGTCCAAGCCATACGAAGAGTGGAGCCTGGTGCTCAAAAGTACCTGCACATGCTGGTGCCAACGGGCAAAAAGGGGAGTCTCTTCGAGGGAATCAGGCAATTTAGTTCGGTGAACAAATGAAGATGAACAGAGCTGCGTGACTCAAGCGCAGCCTCCACTGTGGGCAGAAGCCGAGCACGAGTACGAAAAGGCGTTGTGTTAGACACAGCGGGGAAAAGCTATGGGCTCCTGCAGGAGGGCGACCAGTTCCTAGCGACGCTACTCACTGGTCCTGGATGCAAGCAGATCCAGGCTTCTCCGCGTCAGTTTCAGTGCTGACAGGTTCAGATACAAGCAGGGGACGTCTCTGCGTTGTGTAGATTCCGCAGCAGCAGAAGTTGAGTTGAGGATGTCCCAAACACAGTGAACCTGCACAGTTTGTTACCACAGCAGGGCAACGGAGCGGCCGGGTGTATTTCAGCCAAATGTACACTACTCACTTCAGACCTGGGAATGCCAAGTGTACGAATCGTGTGAGAGTGACAAGGACGCGTAATACAACACAACCTGACGGCGATAACAGAGCAAGACTCCTGGGTAGGCTGGTCAGTCTTCTGGATGGTGCAGACACACTTCCTAAAGCTTACGTGCAGGAGATGGTGAAGATGCCGAGAATAGTTGTTCCCACTATTCCAAGGGTCGAAGTACCAGTACAGGCCTTCTCGTTCGATCTGAGGTAGAAAGGGTTTCACAAAGCGACAGCAGTGCAGAGGAGCAGTCCTTCAGCGGGTCACCAGCGATTCCTCGGTTCAGCCTCGTGATTGCAGGATACTTGGCTCCTGTATTCCTTTGTTCGTGAGAACTCAGGAGATCGACATGGTAGTGGCGTTTCCAGCCCCCTCTTATCCACGGTTCCCTTCGTGCCAAAACGGAGGGGACCCAATGGGAGATCCGCTCATAAAACACTCACACCATATGTGGACCTATCACGGACCACGGGGGTCCCAGGCATTCACACCGCCCTAGACTCTCTGGCACCCAGGATGTGTATTGGGACCTGGCATCCCAGCCCCCCATCCTGGAGGCACACACAAGGCCTGTAGAAGCCCGCGAAAGCATCTGTGTTTTGCGGGAAAGCACATGTCCAAATAAGGAAGGCCCTGGGTCGGCTCGACCTGGGGGAGGTGAAGGGGGCAAGACGGTCAGCGGACAGGACAAAGAGCCTCGTGGTCTTGCCATTTTGGGAGCCAGGCCACCATTTTGGGCTAAGCGCGAGAAACGCGCTTAAAACGCCAAAAGGAGCTCAAAAACACAAGAAACGATCGCTACCACCAGTCCCGTCCGTGATTCACTTGCACCGTTAATTTACAATCCAAAGAGAGTATCTAGGGCCTGTAGAAGACTAGAGACCCAAGAGAGCAATAACTTAGCTTACAGTGCCCTCTCGTTCCATGTTGCGCGAAAACTGCAACATGATAAAGAAACTATGGAAAACAACGTTTCCCGGTACTGACTGTCTTAAGGGCATGTCAGTTTCCCCGTAAGAATGGAGCGACAGCCCAGAGGAGTGCGGCAGAAGGCTGCGCTTCTCTGGCAAAGTCTAGATCATGGTGAAAACAACAGCAAAAAGTTTAGGGGTTGCCACATGGAAGGAAAATTAGCCAGTGTTAAGAAATCTTTCCTAACACTCGCCCCTCCCAGACTATGTACAGGGGGAACTAATCCACCCCTGGATAAGTCTTGTGTTCAGGTCGGTTAAACATTCTGGACAACCCATCAGCATTGCTATGTTGGACACCTGACCTATGCTCAATAGTGAAGTGGAAGCCTTGTAGACTTATGGACCACCTATGCAACTTCGGATTCTCTCCCTTCATGTTCATTAGCCACTTTAAGGGCTTATGGTCAGTTTGCACAGTGAAGTGGGTCCTGTAGAGGTAGGGCCTCAGCTTCCGTAGGGCCCACACAACAGAGAAACATTCTTTCTCCACTATGGACCATCTGAGCTCTCTGTCCTAAGCTGGCGACTAATAAAACCAATAGGGTGTTCCTTACCCTTCTCATCTACTTGCGATAGTACAGCTCCTATCCCAGTGTCAGAGGCGTCCGTCTGCACAATAAAAGGTCTTTGATAATCAGGGGCCCTGAGGACAGGGGCCTGGCACAACGAGTCTTTTAAGCCATTGAAGGCCTTCTCACACTCGTCGGTCCAAGTTACCTTCTTGGGTTTCTTCGGAGTAGTGAGGGCAGTCAGAGGGGCAGCTATGGTGCCATAGTCTGCCATGAAGTTGCGGTAATACCCCGTGAGTCCTAAGAAGGCTCTCACTTGGGTCTGTGTAGTGGGGGTAGGCCAGTCTTGTACTGCTTGTACTTTACTGGGAAGAGGCTGTATCCTCCCTCCACCTACTTCATGTCCAAGGTAAACCACTGAGCCTTGTCCAATCTGGCATTTACTAGCCTTTATGGTCAAGTGTGCTTTCTGAAGAGCCTGGAGCGCAATCCCGAGGTGTTTCACATGGTCTTCCCAGGTGGCACTGAAAACTGCTATATCGTCCAGATATACAAGACAGAATTTGTCCAACCCTTTCAACACATGATTCACAAGCCTCTGGAAAGTGGCAGGTGCATTTTTCAACCCGAACGGCATTACCCTGAATTGGTAAAGGCCGTCTGGAGTAGAAAACGCTGTCTTCTCCTTGGCATGTTCTGCTAAAGCTATTTGCCAATAGCCAGCAGTGAGGTCAAACGTGCTGAGGTACTTGGAGGCACCCAAAGTATCCTCCAGCTCATCTGTTCGAGGCAAGGGTGTGCATCTGTCTTGGTGACAGCATTCAGAGCCATGTAATCCACGCAGAACCTCAATTCAGAAGTGCCTGCCTTTAGAACCAAAACCACAGGGCTGGACCAAGGACTACTAGAGGGTTCAATCACCCCAAGGTCTAACATCTTGTTGACCTCGGTCTTAATGTAAGACCGTACTTTGTCTGACATCCTGTATCCCCTACTTTTGGTAGGTACACTGTCTCCTGTGTCTATGTTATGTTTGCACCAAGGTGTCAAACCAGGCGACTGCGAAAACAGGGGGGAAAACTGCCTAAGCAAACTTTTCACCTCAGCCTGCTGATTAGAAGTCAGGTGAGGGGCCACTCGGACGCCGTCAAAGGAGTTATCTGAAGGACCGCTTTGGAACAGGTCGTGGAGAGGTTCAGACTCCTCTTCCTCAACATCTGAAGCCAGTAGCAGTGCTGCGATTTCGACTCTTGGGACGAAAGCCTTCAGCCTATTTACGTGGAACACTTTTGGAGCCTGTCCAGGCCTTCCAAGGTCCACTAAATAGTTAACCTCTCCCAGGGGCTCCGCCACTGTGTAAGGGCCTGACCATTTGTCCTGTAAAGCTCGAGGCCTTATGGGATTCATGATCAGGACTTGCTGACCAGGTGTAAAGTTGATGAGGGAAGCTTTCTGGTCGTACCAATGTTTCACCAGCGCTTGTCCTGCCTTCAATTTATCACTAGCCAAGCCCATCAGAAGTACCATCCGTTTTCTGAGCCCCAGCACATAATCTACTACGTTGGTAGTAACAGGGGGAGTGGGCATCTCCCATCCCTCTTTGACTATAGCTAAGGGTCCCCGTACAGGATGACCGAACAGAAGTTCGAAGGGGCTGAAGCCAACACCCTCCTGTGGTACCTCTCGGTAGGCAAACAGTAAGCATGGTAAAAGAAGATCTCATTTCCTTCTCTGAGGTTCTTCCAGAGCCCCAATCATGCTTTTTAACGTTCTGTTGAAACGTTCCACCAGACCATTGGTCTGGGGGTGGTATGCAGAAGAGAACTTGTAGGTAACCCCACATTCTTTCCACATAGCCTGCATGTACTTTGACATAAAGTTGCTGCCTCTGTCAGACACAACCTCTTTAGGGAAGCCAACCCTAGTAAAGATGCCAAGTAACGCTTATGCAACTGACTTGGCAGTTACAGTTTCAATGGGATGGCCTCAGGATATCTGGTAGCATAGTCGACTAGCACCAAGATAAACCTATTGCCTGAGGATGTCTGCGGGTCAAGGGGACCAATGATGTCGATCCTTACCCTTTCGAAAGGTATTCCCACAACTGGGAGTGGTACCAATGGAGCTTGGATTGTTGAGCCATTCTTACCAGATAACTGGCAGGAGGCACAACTCCTGCAGTGACTTTCTACTTGCACCCCCATCTTGGGCCAGTAGAAGTGCATGGATAACCTTTGCTTGGTCCTCTTAATACCAAGGTGACCAGCAAGGGGTACTTCATGCGCCAACTGCAGGAGGAAGGGTCTTACAGCAAGGGGAACCACCAACCTCCTATGGTCTCCTTCTGTAGACTCTGTGGGCTCACTATACAGGAGTCCACCTTCCCAATAAATCCGATGCGTCCCAGGAGGTTCACCCTCAAGCTGAGAGCAGGCCTGTCTCCTTAGGCCTTCCAGAGATGGACACTCACCTTGGCCTTTACTGAATTCTTCCCTGTCAGGACCACCTTCTACTAACAAGTCTTTTCGTTCCGGATGGTCGTTGGGGTCAAATACTTCAGGCATCGCCACCTCCTCGTCAGGCCTGGGCAATTGACCAACTTCCTCCACCGCAGTGGTAGGCGAGTTCGGGAGAATGCTCTCTTTTCCTCGTCTTGACTTGCTTACTCCTTTCGCCTTGGATTTCCCCTTCAGCTGGGGCGGCGTATTGGTCTTGGCCAATGCTGCCCGTTTTTGAGACCGGGTGCAGGGTCTGTCGGCAGTGTCTCCTACGAGCCCTGAAGCTCTGAGATTATTGCCTAACAAGTCCTTTCCTGGGACGTTTCTCTGAATGCTCACTGGAATCCTGACTGCTGTACCATTTAAAGTAAGATTTACAGGTATTACTGGAAACATGCGAGGTGGGCCGTCAGCCAATTTAGTGGGCATCAGAGTAGCTCTGGCAACTTCCTCTGAGTGTACCAAGGTAGAATCCCCTACAGTTCGACTGCACCCACTATCCCTAAGAGCTGGAGTATCCACTCCATTGATCAGCACACTGTCTTTAAAGTAGTGCTTGGTATTATCTGGAATCCTAGCATAAGCCTCTGCGACTTAAGGCTCCCAGGAACCCAGGGAAACTAAAACTACCTCAGCTTCTATCCCGCTGGGGAAGGAGTCTGAGTAGAAGGATGCTCCTGTAATCTCTTCTTCCTCATAGGAGGAGAAGGCCAGATTAGCGGAGTGGACCCCCAAAGGTTTAACCTTACACCGGGGATCCCCCTTCACGTGGTCAGTTGCTCCACAAGCAAAACAAGATCCATTGGGTCTGTTTACATAGGGAGGCTTATTGTAACCAGAGTTCTGTTTCGGAGGCTGACCTCCACTACCCTGTGAGTTCTCTTATGTCTTACCCTTAAGAAGATTTATCAGATTCTCCACCCTCCTTATCTTTGGACTTTTTCCCTTCCTCCTGCTTACCAGGATGAGTTTTGTCCTTATGGGACACTCAATGTGACACCCATAAATCTGCGGCAATGACAAGCTTCTTAGGATCTATCTCCTTCGAAGATGCAAAAATATGTTCCAGCATGACAAGACTTATCATGCCTTCAAAGTTAGAAACCTTATAACCTTCGACCCAGCCAGTCAAGTTTTTTAAGGATTCGGTTACATAAGATACCCAAGTACCACCTTCTTTTTTCTTATACTCTCGGAATCGTTTTAAATATTGGGCAGGAGTCTTTCCAAACTTTAAAATGAGAGTTTGCTTTAACATTGCGAAATCCGCTCGCTCAGCCTTCGACATTTCCATAATGGCACTACAGCCAGAATGGGGCAGTCTGCTGAGTAACCAGGCAATCTTATCAGCATTGTCAACTTGTTGAGCTTCGCATGCATACTCAAACATATTCAGCCAGTCCATAATGTCATTCTTTTCCTCATACACACTGAGCAGATCTTTTGGAAACCGTGGATGAGAGGAGGCCCCAGACCGATGTCCACGACCCTTGGATCCATTTGCATCCTGAAGCTTGGCCTGTTCCAACTGGTGATCCCTGTCTTTCTGTTTTTCGGCCTGTTCGATTCTTAGTTTGGTTATGTTGAAATCAAGCTCCTTCTGCCTAAACAGCAGCTCTTGCTTCTTGAATTCAAGCATGGCCTCCCCATCGATACTGGCAGAGGAAACATTAGACATCTCATCCTCCCTTTCCTCGTGGTCACGGTGGGCCAGTGCAGCAGTAGAACCGTCGGTTCTACCAGTGAGAGCAGCCCCACCTCCTTCCGCACTGTCCTCAGAAGTTATAGCGTCAAGCTGCGCTTCTTGCCACACCACGATTCTTTGGATCATATCCATTTTGGTGCCTTGAGAGGAGACACCTCTCTCCGCACACATCTTTTTCAATGTTTCGGATTTAGAAGCATTTAAAGTTAACAAGGTATTTGTTTCCATACTGTTAGATAGGACTATGGCCTTTTAAAAGTTATACTACGACAATTCACTACGTGTCCTGGTAGGAATAACTTGAAATGCCTTTGCTCGTGCGCAACACTGGATACCTTAATTCGTATCCCACCGCTGCCACCAATTTGTTAAGATGGATTTCTGAACTCTGTCCTGGAGGGGCAGAGGTTCAGAAGGCCAGCCTAGTTTCTTGGAACAGGGTAACCTCTAGACAAGCCAGACCAATCAGGGTAGCGATCGCGGCGGTCAAGACTAGGTCTCAAGAGGGGTGAGGGTGACTGAAAGCCCGCAATCAGCACACAAAACAAGGACACTTACAAATTACTCCAAGCAGGTGTTATATTAAAAATATATACACATTTATTACAAGGCCTTTGTAACATTGACCGTAGCGAGAAATCACAATAAAACTCAAGTAAACCAACACATACCAAACCAATACAATATATATACAAATACAAACGATTCTAACGAGTTAGACGCACAAAATGTGTAGACCACCTAGATGGGGAGGAAAACGGGCAGTGCGAATAATAATTAGACCCAGTCCGCCTTCAGAGGCACCTAACTAAAAGGAAGTCCAAGCCCTACGAAGAGTGGAGCCTTGTGCTCAAAAGTACCTGCACACGCTGGTGCCAACGGGCAAAAAGGGGAGTCTCTTCGAGGGAATCAGACAGTTTAGTTTGGTGAACAAATGAAGATGAACAGAGCTGCGCGACTCAAGCGCAGCCTCCACTGTGGGCAGAAGCAGACTGCGAGTACGGAAAGGTGTGCTGTTAGACACAGCGGGGAAAAGCTATGGGCTCCTGCAGGAAGGCGACCAGTTCCTAGCGATGCTACTCACCGGTCCCCGATGCAAGCAGACCCAGGCTTCTCCGCGTCAGTTTCAGTGCTGGCAGGTTCAGATACGAGCAGGGGACGTCTCGGCGTCGTGTAGATTCTGCAGCAGCAGAAGTTGAGTTGAGGATGTCCCAAACGCAGTGAACCCGCACAGTTTGTTACCAGAGCAGGGCAACGGAGCGGCCGGGTGTATTTCAGCCAAATGTACACTACTCACTTCAGACCTGGGAATGCCAAGTGTACGAATCGTGTGAGAGTGACAAGGACTCGTAATACAACACAACCTGACGGCGGTTACAGAGCAAGACTCCTGGGTAGGCTGGTCAGTCTGCTGGATGGCCCAGAGACACTTCCAAAGGCTTACGTGCAGGAGATGGTGAAGATTCCGAGAATAGTTGTTCCCACTATTCCAAGGGTTGAAGTACCAGTACAGGCCTTCTCGTTCGATCCGAGGTAGAAAGGGTTTCACAAAGCGACAGCAGTGCAGAGGAGCAGTCCTTCAGCGGGTCACCAGCGATTCCTCGGTTCAGCCTCGTGGTTGCAGGATACTTGGCTCCTGTATTCCTTTGTTCGTGAGAACTCAGGAGATCGACATGATAGTGGCGTTTCCAGGCCCCTCTTATCCACGGTTCCCTTCGCGCCAAAACGGAGGGGACCCAATGGGAGATGCGCTCATAAAACACTCACACTGTATGTGGACCTATCACGAACCACGGGGGTCCCAGGCATTCACACCACCCTAGACTCTCTGGCGCCCAGGATGTGTATTGGGACCAGACATCCCAGCCCCCTATCCTGGAGGCACACACAAGGCCTGTAGAAGCCCGCGAAAGCATCTGTGTTTCGTGGGAAAGTACATGCCCAAATAAGGAAGGCCCCGGGTCGGCTCGAACTGGGGGAGGTGAAGGGGGCAAGACGGTCAGCGGACAGGACAAAGAGCCTCGTGGTGCCATTTTGGAAACCAGGCCACCATTTTGGGCTAAGCGTGAGAAACGCGCTTAAAACGCCAAAAGGAGCTCAAAAACACAAGAAACGATCGCTGCCACCAGTCCCGTCCGTGATTCACTTGCACCGTTCATTTACAATCCAAAGAGAGTATCGAGGGCCTGTAGAAGACTAGAGACCCAAGAGAGCAGTAACTTAGCTTACAGTGCCCTCTTGTGCCATGTTGCGCGAAAGCTGCAACATGATAAAGAAACTACGGAAAACAACGTTTCCCAGTACTGACTGTTTTAAGGGCATGTCAGTTTCCCCGTAAGAATGGAGCGAAAGCCCAGAGGAGTGCGGCAGAAGGCTGCACTTCTCTGGCAAAGTCTAGATCATGGTGAAAACAACAGCAAAAGGTTTAGGGGTTGCCACATGGAAGAAAAATTACCCAGTATTAAGAAATCTTTCCTAACATGGGTGTCATGATGTTTTACACTTCTTATAATGCATTCTCTATTACCTTAGGGTTCAGGGTTGTGCAGGTAATCATTGACTTAGGGAGTTTTTTCTTGGGCGTGATTGATAAGATATTTGCACCAACGCTTCTTTTGCCTCCATGCGTCGATTTTATAGTTTATTTAGACCCTGATGATTGCTCTTTACTCTTGTGTGATGCGGGATGTGCAATTTTGGTATTGTGTTACAGAGTTCGTTTTGTGACGAGAGGATGGGTTTGATTGTAAAAAATAGGCTTTGGCAGAGGACTTGGGCTGTCTGACGTAGTATGTGCTAATTTCTGGGTTGACTGAGAAAGAATTGTTGTGGTCGTCTGACCCCAACCATCCCTTCTTGAGGGAGAGATTTGTGTGGACCTACCATGCCCAAACAGAAGGTCTCCTTGTTGTACATTGCTCGGTTGCTGCACATCTAGATACATGACATAGGAATTCCTGCTCATAGATCATACATACAAAGTGACTTCATGGCTTTCCTCCCTACAGCCAGTCTCCTGGCTCAGACCCTCAGGACTCCTTGGATTAGGCCAACAGTGACGTGGCATGACCAATCAGCCTACTCAAGATGGCCTCTTTATAAATGTCAGTCAAAGATGATGAACATGTAGTTTGAAAGCAGGTGGATTGAGTCGTTCCCATTTTTGGAGCCTGTTTTAGCTAGTAGAAGCATTCCTGAATTAACAGAACTGCAATGCATAGGCTTTTTCTGATTCTCACAGACCAGCCCTTACTGCGGGCCTCTGTATCTGTCATGAATAGACCACTCAGACACTGGTCCCTATCGTCCAAGTGGAGACTGCCTTATCAATGCACTGTTAAAGCACACCGTTCTAAGATGACGCCCTTTTTGTCTGCATCTTTTGAGGCTTTTGAATGTCCAACGTGGTGCTCTGCAGCTTACGCTTAACGTGACCGTGTTGCCACAACAGTTATCTTATCAACAGCATTCGGAACCGGCTGAGACCGTCTCAACGCTAAGGCATTGTTAGCTCAGTGCTCCAGTTATTTTTCCTTGTGCGTGATGATTTTGCTCTATTGCCTGCTTGCTTCCTATCATTCCTTGTGTTTCGTTCTGCTCTGGTTCTACGCGTTCTTCCGATTCAGAACCTGAAAGTATCCCCCCAGCAGCTGACAACTCAACCTTTCAACTGCCCAACTCCCCCCTAGTGTAGGGGTCGCAAACGTGAAGCTCTATAGATGCTTTGGACTATGACGCCCATGATCCATTTTGGCTGACCGTGCTGGGTACGGCTGATGGGAGTTGCAGTGCAAAACATCTGGAGCTCAAAGCTTCCAGATCCCTAGTGCATTGAGTATAGGTAAATCGAGTAATTGCTAATAATAAATAAAATAAGAATGATAGCAAAATATGTGTTATACAACAATTGTGACAGTAAGTATATGCAAGAAACAAACTGTTGGTTAATGGAGACACCAACTTAATACCACATAGACTCTTATAAGGGCCCATGGAAGTTTCATTAAGATATCAAATACCAGGAGGGGAGGTTTTACCATTAATGCTGAATGTTAAAATCTTCTTTAAAATATTTAAAAGCTAATCGCTTTAAAGGTCTTCTCTACTTCCGAATTTTGAGAACTGGTCGACCTTTGGTTTTAATATGGCGTATTTTGTAGCTCAATTGTATAATTAAAAAAAAAGTGCACTATTGGTTGGGTTATAGATGTCCTTAGCTGAAAAAGTTGAAAAAGAACAATCGGGAAATTGAAACCCCCTCCTTATAAATTGGAAAACGGGGGGACGGAGTAGAGTGGATGTTTCGTCTTTGATTATATCTGCATCCCGTTCCCGGTTTCCCATCAACTTTACCACGCCAGTGGCGTGGGAACGTTAGACGAGGTTAAAGTTTTCTTGCACATACCATGGGTATTTGCTCCAGTTACTAAATAAAGGCGCAAGACATGACATGTGAAATACAGCGCGCGAGGAGAGTAACCCTGGGATTCCTGGAAGGAAGGATGAGTCGCGAGCATTGATGACACTGTACTTCATTAGTGCCTCGCTGTCTATCCGCAGTTGATGCATGGAGGGGGGTGCGGGGGCGGGTCAGTCAGCGAAGTTTCCCACGCTGCGACCGGGCTCCAATTAGATGGTAAACATTTCCAGGAAGTGAAGCTTGTTCGCACGCGGAGGATGCTTAATTACGTGGATATCTCCATCCACGTTTGCCGTAAAATGCAAACGTGCGGATTTATCCAAAGGAAAACTAATGCTCTCTGAGGGCACAAGGGTGGTGTGAGGGGGAGCGACATGACAGCTTAGAAATGATCCCCGTGTTTCCAACAACGCAAAGTCATTAATAAACATGCTATATTGGACAATTTACATGATGGCTGACCTATCTGAAGGGTTTATTTGTGGGCTGCTCCATATTTTTGTATCTGCGACAGATTAATTGCTAAGAGTTTTTCAGCCATTCTCCACTGAGTTGATTTTCTGACTAAAACAGGTCATTGCATGGGAGCCTTTAATACGAATATCTCTCCGACCCGTTGAGAATGAGCGGCAAGCTGCACAGCTAAAGCATGGGCCCGTCAGTGAAGTAACCCGCAATCAGAAGAGAGCATTCCACATTTGGAAGACTTAGCTGCCTGAGAAAGTTGTTAGCATCCCGATGATGTGTACATGGCAGACTTTGCAATTTTTATAAATGTGGCATAGCATAACACAACCTGCCTAAGCCTAATGTATAAACACACTAGCAGATGTACCGGTTCTCCGAACGGGTTCTGTAGACAGACATGATAACACTGATCCTGTAGGTCACTGTTCCGATTCGCCCATCACTTGGTGTGCTTTTCACCCTGAAGTAAACGGCACTGAGAATGGGCATGTATTAACTGGCTGACATACCCTGAGCAGACTTTGAGGGGAGGCGAGAATTGGTGTGCTGCTGCACACTGGGCCTTCTGGGCTCACTCCCCACCCGTCGCTTCACTCTGGTGTGGTGCAGTTTGTTGTGGTGCAAATAGCTTGGAAACCGTGCATCCTTGGGCCTGGACCTCAAGTTTTGTTCCTAGTGTCGGGCTGGTCCTTCTACGACCACATTGATGTTTCACCCAGGGGAGGAGCTCGGGTTTCGGCACTGCCAGGTAACCCCAGCTGCCCCTGGTTTGGCTCCCTGGATTCAGAGCTCTCTCGCCATACTGCAGCCTCCCCTGTACTCACAGGCCCAGTAATTTGCCAGTCCTCCTTGCTCCAGGCCTTCTAGGGTATCTCCAGATCAAGTTTCTTCCTCTTGGCCTCTGAGTGAGCTGGGGATGCTGGAGGAAGCACAAAGTGTGCCTGTCCGCTCCACCTTTTATACTGGCCTGGAGAATTAACAGGAGTCAGGTGTGAGTGGTTGTCCAGCCCTGCCTGACTCTGCCTGACCTGGTTAACGTGACAAGATGCAGACTGCCCATAAGAATACATGGAAAAGTGTTTCCTATGTGTAATCTTCATAGCTTCAGTTTGACCTTTCTTTGTCTCAGTGCTTTTGCGAGAAAAAAACAGTGGAGAGGATTTATGGGAGTTGTAGTATTTCCAAGGGGTTGTAGGAAAATTATAAAAAATGCTGTTAGGAGAAGGGGAACCATCTTGGTGCTGTAAAACATGGGATGATATGTGTGTTCTCCTTATCCTGGTTCTCCTACGCCTCCCTTTTGTGTTGGTACCTGTTGGAACTGGGGAGGGGGCAATGTTATAGGACTCAAAAGGGGTTTGGTAGAAGAGGGAGGTGTTAAGGAAAGAGGGAAACATGCCTCACCTTGGGACTCCTGCTCCCTCTCTTGTCCACTCCCATGTTCGGACCCAACAGCAATAATCCCTCCCTAGCTACCCCCTAAGAGAATCCCAAGTGGGTGGATAGGGAAAAGCACTTGGGTTTTTCACAGGATGGATAATGTTAGAGAAAAAGGACCTTTAACTGTGGTTGATTTGGCTGCTGACCTCGTCTGAGACCGGAATCCCAGGACCAATAGAATTATGCCTATCCTTGCACGGAGAGACATAAGGGACAAGACCCTTACCTGCTGTAGAGGAGCCAATGCGGAACAAGATGGCCACTGGCAGCAGGCCTGTGGACGCATCCTGGAGGCAGGACCACGACTTATACATGGTTGACAGACCGCTCATAGATAGCCAACTAGCACAGGAGCGCTGGACTCCCCAATATCCAAGGTCTCAAGAGGAGTGAGACTGACCCATGACTGAGGCGGAAGACCGGAGTGCAGAAATTGGGCACCCAGAGGAAGTACCAAGGAACTGATTACCTAAAAAGCCCAGTTCCAGCGTGCAAGGAGCGCTCGCCTCACCGAAGGAAGGACACTGTGTAGAAGCAGGTATGCAGTTCTCGGCAGGGAGAGGGAGGAGGGTGGTTGAGCTCCGTGGGGCTTCGACTGGGAGCCAGAGTGCTAAGAAGGCAAAGACTAAAGCAAATAACAAAAGGGGGGTGAAGTTGAAAGCCACAACTTACCAGTCCTTTCGAGAATCAAGAAAGCCAACACAATATCAAAAGGAAATGCACTTCAAAGCTATAACCGGCAAGGATTTCGGAGGAAAGACAGATTAAGAGAAATACTGAGATGGGTTCAGAGAAAGGAAGCAACCCAAGAGACTGGAACTCGCACTAAGAAACTAGAGGTGTCCCAGTTAGATGGGTACATTTTTATATATTGAATCAAAAAACACAACTTCTGCATGTGGCAAATTAGATGCCATAGGGTGAATAAAAAATAGAAGGAAATCCCACCGCTACATGTAGTCCATGCAAGCAAATCAGCTGTTTCGACAAGATCGAATAACCAGTCTTGTTGCAGCAGCCAACATATTGTGTTTTCTCTGGTTGCTCTTTTACGATTAATAAATCTTAATGAATTTTGGTATTCCCATACAATTGGTGAGATGAGTGACAGTTTCCTCTTCATCTATCCCTATTAAATAGGCGTTACACCATCCGCCATCTAGGGCCAGGCACCCCCATTAGGGTCAGGGTGTTCTTCCCTCAGGGATAGACAGCACATTGTTTTTCCCATTGTTGTTCGTCTCAATCATGTGTCCTCTAAGTTTTCAGTAATTTTGTTTCTCCCAAAGAACCGTTTATGTTGTGATACGGTACTGTTTGCTTAACGGTTAGGGAATGCAGTTATTTTCCTGCATTGTCTTTAATTTACCCTGTTGTTATTTCCTAAGAGCCCAGTCTGTACTAAAATGAAACTTCCAGTATCTAAAAACCTCAATTTTAAGGCAGAAGGTCTCTGTGGGGCCAAAAGAACTTATATTGGAACAATCTGAGATGACCCGAGAACTAAGCAAGAGACAGTAGTAGAACAACTGTAAGGGCTACACATTCAAGTGACCTTTTGTTTGCTGGAACTGTGTAAAAAAGACAAGAACAAAAATTTGATGGATGAGCCAGGAGTATGCCTGCTGTAATTGTGTGGTAAAACATAAGATGTTTTGTTTTCTGGACCTGTACGAGAAACCCAGGGAAGTCAAGGGAACTATTCCCAGAGACATTGGTGGGAGTGGGTCATGCATCAGCCAACATAAGTCAAGCAAGTGGGAGTAAAAAAAACGTGTCTGGGTTAAGTTTGGGTTTCTTTGTTAATGGTAGGTTCAGTTAGAAATGCAAGATAGGTTTGGACTGATGACAGCTTTACGTTTTGCACAACATCCTGACAAGTACCTTTTGTTATTTTCCTAGTAGAGGGAACCTCCACAGTAGCAATTGGTCTAGGTGAGAAGTTTCTTTTTAACTTTAATAATGCTCTGAGAGCTGACACATGTCCAGTTCTCCGCATCCTTCCTCTGACATATGTAAGGAAGGCATGGTATCAAGTAGTAGACACAGACAAAATCGATACAAGTTTCAAAAACCTTTATTTGGTATTTTGGTTGGGGTGGTAGAATTCCAAGCTGGCCCTAACTCTAGAATGGGTGTAGTCTCGACCATTAAACAAATAACAAAACAAGTCCAAGTCAGTCTAGTCAAATTAAAAAGGTCTATGCTAAAAAAACAAACCTTGCCCTCCTTCTCAAAATGACAAATGTGTTAAGGGAATATAAAAGGAAAATAGTGTGTCAAAAGAAATGTCAGAATGGCTCCAGAAACAACTCCCTTCCCCACGCTCAGCACCACGGGGTCTTGAGATTTTCTTAAAAAGAATAAGTGTTTGGCACAGTTCTATCAGTCTTGCACACTTTGGCTACTGGTACAATTCAACAGTTCAGGCTTGGGTTTACGTTTGACCATTACTTTCCCACAATTCAACACAGGCTTCCCTCCACCGTGCTCAAGCCTGCTTCCATTTTCACATTCACTGTTCAACACAGGCTTCCCTCCACCATGCTCGAGCCAGCCTCTCTTTTCATCTTCACCTTCTCGCTTCATCACAGTTCTGCCCAGGTATCACTCTGCCAGCATCAAGCTTGTCTATTGAACATTTGACTTTATCACACAGTTCTATACAGGCTTCCATCTGCCGGACTCGAGCCTGTCTGTTAACCTTTTCACTTTATCACACAGTTCTGCATAGGGTTCGATCTGTTGGGCTGGAGCCTGTATTTCTCTCTGTGGGGATTTCCTTCCCCACGTTTTGTCTTAGTGTCTTTTCAATGCTAAAGACTTTCGAAAACTGCTAGGATTTTATGTAGACCTCTGCATGACCACTTCGACTTCTCTTTAAACAATTCAGCAATCCACAATCTTCCTCAACTTGCAACAACAATGCCTCTTTGTACTTCTAGTTTCTTATTCTCTTTACTTTTCCCTCTTGGCCGCTTTCAATGTTCACATGCAACACCAATACTTCTTGGTATCTATAGTTTCTTATTCTCTTTACTTTGCCATCTTGACATCTTTCGAAATGCATATATTTTGCCCACTTGCCATATTCAGAAGTCACATACTTCAATTTTCATTTAGTCAACTTTCTTTCGGGATCTCGGTTACTTTCTTGCCTTTGGTTCCTGTTGTAATACACCTTTAACTCATAGAGACTTTTGATTGTGTGATTTTGCCTCACAGGATCACTCTGTTACTTTGTATCATTTAATTTTACAATTCAGCAATTGTCCTTTCCATTACACGTTTTACCGGCACACATGCAGACTTCAACTTTAGGGTTACAGTTACTTTTGCATTTAACACAAACCAGGCTTTTGTTGCCTTCGATAACTCACCTATCATGTTAATTGGTCTTATTTCATTAACGCTCTTCATGCAACAGTCAAGGGCATTACCAACGAATCCTCTGCTCTTCTGCAATTCCACTGTTCTCCCGGGACGGTCGCGGGCTGCGTTCAGGCACCTTGAAGGTTTCTCTCTTCCGCTCACTCAGTTTAAGTCTTGGAACACTTACTGCTGCCGAAAGTGTGGAATTCTCGTCTTGCTCTCTCTTGTTCTCCGCAACTGCTGATTAGCCCCTTGGCCTTCCAACTTCCATAACCTGGTTCGCATCAACCCTGAAAGAGCTGTGCTTGTGTGTGCCACCTTTTATCCTGACAGGGAGTGTTAACAAGTGGCAAGTGTGTATATTTAGACACTGCCTGGCCTCATTACAGGGACAGAGCCATTGCAAGTCAGTTAAGGTAATTTTTCTGGCCTCCTCCTTAAAATTCCTCAGCCCAGTAGTGATGTCAATGTAAAGTGGGGAGGAATTATGAGAGATGTAGTTTCCCATAAAATAAGCAGGGATAGGGGCTAGATGGGTTGTGGAAAAAGGGGGATATCTTTTCTCACCATCGGGTGCTTCTCCCCCACTCCCTGAGGACCCCATACCCAGGTGATCCCCCCTTGCTTGTCCACCCCCAGGGTCAGGATCCAAAAGCGATGGCTTTTCCCTGGCCACCTGAGTACGGGATCCCCGGGGAATAGCTTGTGAAACACCCTCTGGTATTTCACACATACCACAGCGCCCTTTGGTGTTACAAAATGGTCTGAAAGAAATATAGAATATGTACCCTCTACTGATGCATGTATGTATTCCTAGCTATCTCTTAGTGTCTGATTCTTCAAAATCTTTGAAATATTTCCTGCCTTCAATTCCTTGGGTTTTACCTTGCTAGTATACTTAAAACTATGGAGGGTCTGAGTTGTAGCTTTCCAAAGGACTTTAACACCCCCTTCCCTTACTCTGGATTTACTCCTAGTCAGTCTCTAGGATATAGCCCTCTGCAGGTTCGCTCGCTCTCTCTCTCTCTCTCTTTCACTTCGCCTCATGGTTTCCCTCTCTCTTCTTCTGCTGGTTTGTCCCAAGCTCTGTTTCTCTCTGGCTCCCCTTCTCTGCTCAAGTTCTCTTGGGCTCTCTTCCTCTGTTCCTTCTAAACCCATGATACATTTTCGATCTGTACCCCTTCTTAATTGCCGGTCTCTGTCCATTTTTATAGGCAAGTCTATTAGTTTGATTGTCTAATATATTTCTTAGGGGGGTTGCCCCCCCTGGTTTCTCTAAATGTGCCTTCCGATTGGTTATCCCCCACTGCGTATCGGCTCTTGTTGCATACCATGTGTATTTGTAGAGCACACATTCACCACCAGAGGGATATCTTGACGCTATTGACATTAACAGATGTTTATTGTTACTCAACTCAATAGTTATCAACTTTGTTTCATCCTCATTGTATATGTTGGCCTATGCCCAGTCGCTTTGCGAGGAAATCTGTATTGCAAGGTCGCGACCTTAAGTGAATCAAACCTCCATTTTAGGTTAAAGCCGTCATTTTAGTTTATCGTGCAAAGTCACCCTGTGGCCTAAAATGGCCAACCTGTGTTCTCTGTGTTCTCTTGTTCTTGCTCTAACCTCTTCAACCTCTGTAGGAGAGTTAATGTCCAACCTGCCTGCAGGCTACATGTTAGGGTCATGTAGACCTTGTCCTTTGTTGACCTCGGGATCAGGGGATTACTTGAATCGGCGATGTTAACCTACAAGTATACAAGAACAATAACGCTATTTGAACACGACATGCGAAACATCTGTTTGACCTGTATTAAAACAAATGTGTAAAGAGTGTAAAGTTAAATCCAAAGAATAATAGTGTTTGTTAGCAAATTTATTAAAAAGTAAACCGCATGCACGAGATATGTAAATTAGGAACGAACCTGGCGCAACCCTAGCCCAGTGCATGATTAACTTGTAGGAGTCTGGACATCGTTATAAAGAAACTGTATAAGTATGCTGATGTCCAGCTAGCAATTCCTGTTCACTGCTCACATTGAACCCTGCTGGTGGTCTCTGTGATGTACTGACGGCCAAATAGCTATTTGTGTACTTTGTTCTGTAAACTGTACAGAATTGCAATAAAGATTCTGGGAATCTTTACAAGCTCGTGTCAGTGTATTTCTCTTTGCATGGTGTAAAAGCCTTAATATTGTATTTTCTAATTCCACAAACTCAATGGTTCTTAGCTTATCAACCTTATCAACAGATGAGGAGATAAGTGGACCTACCAGGATTTAATACTTTGACCATGAGGTCAAAACAGGGCCATCTAGTGGATGCATTAGTCCACTGAGCCATAGAACCGGCATCCTACCTATTATGCTTAACTGTGTGCTTAACTACACTGTCAATTGTTGTTCATGAGCTGACCTTCTTCTGTGTAAAAGGGGATCAGATTGCTTACCTGGCTGGGTGCCCCAAGTGGTAGTTGAAGGAGAATGCCTAATTGGGGAGTGGCCGGTACCTCTGTGGAACAATACATTGATTTTTTCAGTTCTTCTCTCTTAGCTTTGTCGATTCACAAGTGGTGATGAGCTGTTGGAGCGACCACAGCCAGACGCACCCTATCTGAGCTGGCATGTTTAAATACATGGCTCCAGCCACGCCCCTCGGAATTTGGGCCCACCCCATCAATCTAAACTGAGTGATGTACCACTGACGGCTGCCAGGCTATCATCCAGTCTCCTCACCTAATCAAGCTGTGACTGCTACCACTGCCGAGCGAGGACGCGCCCACCCTGCACAGTCAGTTCCACAGGCGCTGGCCAAGGAACTGCTGAGCCCTTTGTCAGTGAAAATAAGCTTCTTACATGGTGTTTTCAGGAAGGAAGAAAATCCCTAGTGTATTATCTTAGACAACTGTAATCCATTTTGCTCCAAGGAAATGGGAGCCTTCCTGGAGGGTTGTTGAGTGCCCATAATTGGGTCCTCCATGTGTCATCCGGTAGGAAATGGCCAAGAAGAGAGGTTTAACAGGGTCCTCAAGGGAACCCTAGAGGCCAGCCTTAGTATGGTGTAATGACTCTAATAATGTCATCATTCTTTTCCCAGGAATAGCCTCTCCCCATGTGGCCAGTGTGAGAAACCTGAGGACATCCTCACATTTTCTTCTGTTGGATCCTCAGCTCAGGTAGCCAGGGCATGGCCATCGCCTTTGGATTCAGACCGTGGGGGAAGGACAAGTGTGGGAGGATCACCTGAGTAAGGGATCCTTGGGAGTGGAAAGAGGATGCCCAAGGGTGAGACGCAGTATTCGCTTCCTCTTCCCTTATATCCATCCCCCAGCTCTCCCTCAGCCTTTGCAGAACACTATTCTACTTTTCCTGACAGTAATATACCGGACTTAGCTATTATCCCTATAAAACACTACAACTCCTGCAATCCCTATTTCTCACTTGCTTGTCTAAGTACTGATGTACCATGAGTTCATATGGGCTGTATCCATTTTGTCTCACTAAAAAAGTCAGGCAGGGTCCGGCAATCCAGCACAACCAGACACTCCTGACTTCACTTAACTCTGCCTGGGAGTATAAAGGCAGAAGTTAGAAACAGCATTTTAAGCGAGCCGGAACTGCAGAGTGGACCTGGAGACCCCAGAAGCAGGAAGGAGCAGAGGAAGCTGTGGAGAGTGTCCAGAGGAGAACAGAAGGGCAAGCCGCAGACCCAGTTCCTGTGTGGGGGTTACAACGTAGCTGAGAAACTGTCTCCCAAGGGCCAAAGAAAGCAGACTGCAGCCTGCTGGCCTTGTCCACTGCAATACTCGTTTCCCCTGGGTACGTGAGGGGCAGGTGGTGACACCCTGACCTCAACCCAGAAACCCCAGGGAGTTTCCCAACAGCGCTGCTCTATTCTGGGTTAGTCTCATGACCAGAGGAAGAGAGGAACCTGGTAATCATGAGTGTGGCTGGAACAGGAGAAGGAGGCATACGTTTAATGAAAGAGCATTCTGGGATTTGCAGTGAAAGCAAAGTAATGCTGAACTTTAAAACTGTAGTTTTGAAATACATTTGACTACTAGGTTCGAGCCCGGTAGAGGGAAACCTAGAAGAAAACGGATTTTATTGAACTTTTGTGTGTGAACCTACAAGAGGCATTGGGTTAAAAGAGCAAAGTGTAAAGAAGTTGAAAGTCAAAGTGTTCCTGCGGAAGTCTGTGAAATCCTTGCACAATCGAAAATCTCTGACATTACGGAAAGGTCTGAGACCGACTGAGGGAGACCTGGAATGTGAATAACGCTTGGGGAAGGCAGCCCCGCCGGCATTGTGATTGAAAGTTCTGAGCCCGACTAAGGGAGACCTGTGCTGATTTGAGACTGTATTTGTACTTGGGGAAGGGAACCCCCTGACCTGTAATTTGAGAGATCCAAACCCGGTCAAGGGAGACCCCAGTTGAAAGGTAAATTTAACTGAAACCAAGTAAATTTGTCATGGATGACCCAATGGGCCCTGACCTTCAATCTGAACTGAATCTTGCGTGTCTAAAGCCAGAGTGTGTCACGCAGCGGAAGTGGGTCACCTTACCCTGTGAGGTTAAATGTGGAGAAGAGACTTTGCTTAGTCACACATTTGAACACTGATTTTTCCTTTTATGTATTTACATTTCCCTCTTCACATTTATTATCTTAGAGTAAGGGCAGGCTTTAGGTTTTGATTAGTATAGGCCACTTTTATTTGATTAAAGACTGACAAGGACTGCGTTTACTTTGAGTTGATAGTCGAGACTACTTCCATCTTAGATGTGGGCTAGATTGGAGTTTTCCGACCCCATCCATATATTCAAATAATGGTTTTGAAAACTTGCAGTCCTTATCTCTGTCATACTTTTGATACCATGAGTCTCTCTCACCAGGGAAAGGCATATGCTACCTAATCCTGATGGTGGGCTTGGCTATTTGAGGGAAGACCGCATGAGGGGAGGTTACCCTCAGGTGGTTGGAAAGACATAATCAGATGAGACATGGTATATCCCCCTTTCCTTTCAAAGACATTCCCTCAATCCTTCACGCCTTCATTGTATACTATAATCACATCTTGCAATATCCCACAAAGGCTAATGATAAAACCTTTAAGGATTTACGACTGAGTAAAACAAAGTACTATTATGAAGAAGAGGACTGCTGAAGGAAAGATCTCTCAGGTGAACTGAAGTGAGCAGTCTAGTGTTTTGACAAATCTGATTGGTTCCAAACAACTCTCTTTCCCAAAGTGGGTGTTCAAATGCAGTACAGCTGACAGGTAAGGGTCAGTTCCACCAAGTAGCTGCTATTGGGGAAGCCAAGCTGTCAGCCAGACAGTTGAGCATCGAGACACCAGACGAAAGCAGAGAATTCTCCTCAGCTCAGGCTGGGATCCTGTAAAGTGAGAACGAGCGAAACAGCGGCACAGAGAAAAGGGAATGTAGAGGCTGCACTGGCGACTTATCCCCAAAGGAACAAAAAATGTTGAAGTGGGACACAAGGCAATGGAGAAACTTCGCACCGGTAAGGGAAACCGGAGTGTTGGGCAGACCCCCTTCTGGCACAAAACAGCGTTACCACACCACGAAGAGAAGCCGAATGCGAAGAAGGACCTGAGCAAGGTCGGAGAAACCAGGGAAGCAATCACAATGTCGGTGAGCCCACGGTGGAGGGTTGGAACGCCGGGCTGTGGTCTGAGAGCATATTCCCTACCGAAAGTGGGAAGCAAAGTTCCACAGTTTGCATCTTAAGTATTCCTCATAGTCCCAGTTCTTGAGGGAGTTGGAAATACAAGTACTCAAGTATTAATACCATTGAATGATAACTAATTAGAGGAACTTGGGGACGTACCATACCCCCTTTTGTTCTTGATATTGAACATTACAAGAGGCCTGGCAGGAGAGTATACCAGGCCACCTATGAGTCTGGGATTTGCACCCAAAATACAAGTTAACCTAAAGAAAGTAAGTCCTGGCAGAACAGTCAACCTGGCATAGTGAAAGTTTAAAGGCTCAAGGGAACATCCATGCTCCTTTGAACTGTGTACATGAAAGAGCTGCCTGGAGAGTATACCATTAGTTCTAAGAAGTGAAGGTCAGGTGAGGAGTTGTACACAAGACATAGAACCTTTATTTTGGACATCCTGACAAATGACAGATTCATTAGATCATTTGGAAGAGGCAGGGAAACCCCTTTCAGTCACAGGGATACAGAGGAATTTCCCCATCCCTTTATTTTAATAAAAGTTTATAACATCCAAAATGACAACCTTGTGTCTGCTTCTTATTCCTGATTCCTCACAATGGGCAGGTCTTGGGGAAGGGCAGTGCAACAGATGCTATCGAGCTATTGCACCCCATTCGACTAACAGCCTTCATGGATATGAGGGGCAGATTAATAGGGACAAGTTTAAGACTGTGGTAGTTATTTAGTAATAGCTGAGGAAAGTCTAGGAATCCTGACAATGTTTGGGTGAGTATACAAGAAAAGCTGGCATGGAGTAAGAAGTGGTACGACTGCCACAAAGTGGTGCAAGATCAGACCATGGCGGCTATTTAGTAATAATGGAGGCAAGTCCGGGGATCCTGAGAATGTGAGGGCGAGGGTGCAGGAAAAGCCCACATGGAGTAAAGAAGTGGCATGACTGCCGTAAAGCTGTGCAAGATAGAGAAGTACAGGTTAGACATTGGATACATGTCAGGTTACCATATTCTCTGCACCCAGGGGGTTTTAGGAAGTTCTCGGTGCCTCTTCAGATATTGAAAGTGAAGGGCTCTTCTGTTATGCCAGTAATGGGAGAGTGTAGAACAAGGACAGGGTGGCACTCGTTAGATCCCCCCATGCAGGCATGCATTGGGAAAAGAAATGAAAGTAAGGGAACCAATTTGGGGAGAATCATGGGAGCAAGAGCGAAGAACAATAGGCATGCCATCTCCATTCCCTGTAGGCTCAGGTGCTGAGTTTCTCCATGAATAGGAGAGGTGTTAAATCCTGCCTATTATCTTTAACTTTAGTTCTTCTGGTGTAGCATCGTATCTCCACAGATCGTCCACAGGTGGAGTTCTTAATTAAAAAGGATTTCTCTCGCTTTCCGATTTCCCACTCCTCTTATGTCAGATTGCTTAACAAGGTATTCTGTGGTGGTTGATGAAGACTTACACGTTTGGACCGCCATTTTGAAGTCACACTAAAGCAGACTTTGCAGCTGTGGCCAGGCCAAACCTATGGCTTTATCAGAAGGGGTTAAGACTACTCTTCTCTAGGGACAGTGGGAGGTGGACAGAGAAGCCCAGAGGCAGCCCTAACCCTGAGGAGGAGGGGTGGCATCTACGAGAGGCCAAATCCTAACCTTTATGTCTGTTTATTTGATAGCAGTATGCCTTTGGCTAGCACCATGCCCCCACAACACAAATGCTTGCCAGGTTTTCTCAATTTTTTCTTGAGTCGGTGAATCCGACCTGCAGAGCATAAGAGAAATTCCAGTACCCCACTGAGACACCCAAGTAGCAGCAGAGTCTGAGAAACCTGTGAATGACAGAAACCCTCCAATGAAGCTTGCCATTGGCGTTACATGACAGCAACCTGAAACATTGGTGAGAGAAAGAATGCCGACAGACTACTAACTCCTCATCAGCAAGCTGGATCGCATACAGACCCCTAGCAGAGGCATGCACAAGAAAACACCAGCGGTTACAACCCTAGATCACCAAGGACATAGACACGGCACAAGGAACACCCAGCACAGGGCTGTGCTTAGTCAGGAATACATCCAGCAAAGAGCATAAACAAGTACGTTGAATGGGACGGACTGCCATTACACAACTGTGGAGGCCCCACACTGAGAAAGAGGCTTAAACCATCTAGTATACCTTCTCAGCCCGATAGCATCTTTTGGGTTGGATTACAGCAGAAAGATTGACATGGGAATACTGGACAATGGCAGAGAGAGGGTAAGTATGAGAGATGAGACAGGAAATAGGAAGGGGTGGATTGTTTGGCTGAGGTGAAAGGAGGAGGAGGAGGAGAAAGCGGAGGAGGAGGACGACGACCAGGGACCAGCAGGTGGCGGAGGTAGTGCAGTATGGAGGATATTGCTAGAACTGGTGAGGTGTTGGTTTAGTGAGTGCAAGGGTAAAGTTGTGTGAGTGAGCGTGCATGTAAAGTGAGTGAAGCAGTCTAGTGTAAGAAGTGTTTGTGAAGTAACCTAGTGTGAAATAAGGGTGTGTTGTAGGGAGTGGGAGGAGGAAAGTAGTAATAGGAGGAGAGTAGTAAGGGGAAGAGTAGCATGAAAGGTTGGAGGTGAGAGGTAGGAGAAGTGAAAGATCTGAGGAACACAGAACTCGAGTGTAGAGTAAGAGGAGGTGTAGGTAGAAAGAGTAGTGGAGACATAAGTGTGGGCATGAGTGAACTTAGCCAAATCCAACTGAGCAAGTGCAAGGCACCATCCCTATTCCCTACTTAGAACACTAATAACTGGACAACGTAGGGAGAGTTAGGAAGCCCTGAGAGGGTTAGTCTGCATTCAGAGAACCAACATTACCAGGAGCCAGGAATTAAACTGATTAGCACTACTGAACGTTACCTCTACTGAGTTATGGATACCTGGCATAGGGAGGGAAGTCCATTAAACATGAGAGAGAGAACGGGCTTGCCCTAGGGCCCACAGCATCACAATAGATACCCTTGAACTGACTGTGAGGCTTAGTACAATTGTTTAGCCATCTGCGACGCAGCACACAGACCCACTGCAGCAACCAGATGTCTCCTGTGGGTCAGGATCATAATGTGCTGCACTCAGATGACTCATCACACCTGATAAAGCCAGCTACTAGCAGAATACGTAGTTTATGCTATAATCTGTCATTGTGAGGAAATATATATAGGCAGCACCATTAGGAAACTTAGAACTAGAATACGAGAACACTTATCAATTATCGGAAGTCAAGATACTAACCTACCACTTGCTCAGCATTGGCAGAGGAACCATCAGCTGAATGACAAGAAACTGCTGAGATTTGTCGGTCTCAAAAAAGTGACATTAGGGCCAAGAGGCAGAGACCAGGAATTGAAACTTAGACAAGACGAAGCGAAATTAATTTGCAAATTTTGTACAGTGGAGAGGGGCCTGAATTCTGACAATGAAATGGCCTCTTTTTTGTAATGTGAAACAAATATGTAACTCTCAATCAACATGAATGATAATGGTCAAGTGATACAACCCAAAGAATGTAAAATGGTTATGTATGGTATTAGGTTACATGCAACATAGGTTATGAGAATTAACCACACAAGGTAATAATAAATGTATGAAGTGGCAGTATCAGGGTATTGATTGGCACCCCAGATGCTCCCTAACCACAATTAAAAACACTAATTGCACCTATTCTCCTATTCTTTACCCTATAGTACAAGGTACCACCATACAGGCACATCAGCCTATAACATTGAGAACCCAAAGTAACATGAAACCAATAACCAGTGAACAACACATTAACTATGACCAATCCAAGGTTTGCCCAAAATATGGCTACCGTAATTGAAACCAAAAAAGGACTATTGGGTATGACGATGTAACAATTTGCACTTCAATTTTCAAACCAAATACATCACGATAAAGGCAACAAAACATTATAACCACTTAAATCAAAATTAAATGTGGTTTTAGACTAAAAATTAATCACGACGCGCTGGATGATGCAATATTGTTTAATTCACTTTTTAAACTGAATTCAACAAGTTATGAGCACCTAAACTTTCTGTTTTTATTTAAACTTAAATTTCGACCCTGAAAGGAACTTTTATTTTTATAAAAAATGCAAAAACAATGCTTCGTTTTCCACTCGAGCAAAATATGGCCACCGTAAGTGAGAGGGGAGTAGGACCAAGTTGCTAGGCAACCTAAGTGTTGATAGCAAGAGCACGGCAGGGACACCGGGCGGACGAGGACACTTTCCCACGAAACCTGACATTGGAGGTAAGCGTGCATGAGGGGCTCCGCCGAGGGTTTTCTTTTACTTTTATCAAAATCACACGCGGCTTCACGTGGGGACTTATTCACAACCTAACAATGAGCCTTACAAGATTCTAAAGCAGGGTGCAATGTTGTTACGTCTTTTGCAATCCAAAGGGAAAATTGCTATGTTTTAAAGAGGCTAGCGCCTGACATGGTACATTTTGTTTTCCTTAAACTGTTACCAAACTACAAGAAGGACTAAATGAAATATTTAAATTCACACAATTCAAACCGCCACGTTCTAAAGAGGCGAGCACCTGACATTGGAACCTCATGTTTTCCTTAACTGTTACCAAACCAAAAGAGGGACTAGATGCAACTGTCCTGATTAATTTCCATTTACATTTTAGAGCCTGGGATTTAACACGTGAATTCAGAGCAAAGAACTAAAAAGTATTTACTTTTCAAATAAGCACCATGAGGTAAGCAAAAATAGATCGAACCAAATACCTGTCACGCCTCCGTTAGCTTCCCCGTTAGTACAGCACATGTCTTTACAGGCTGCCAAACAAACCCCGTCCCACTTACTTGTCTCCTCCTGATGGCGGCGAGTGGGCGACACCTCATGGCACTCCTTTGGTATGCTGCGCCACGGGCGGTCTCCCTTCCTTCCTTGGCGAGTGCCGTGGCGCCTTTCCACACTGCGCCCGCGGTACCAGCTTGGCTTGGGGGCTCATCACGCGAATCATCACGTGACCGGGAAGAGGCCTGACTGGAACTGCAAGACGAGGAACACGTGTCACGTGTCCAGGGAGCGTTCCGAAACCAGGAAGTGTTTCCCATAACAATAATACGGAACGCCATCACGTGGCCACATCATGTGATCTCATTGGTGCATTTATAAGGAGTGAACGGACACTCAACCAGTGCTTCTTTAAGTACTGTTTGGCATTTTCACAGATTTTTGCTCTCAGGATTACTTCGAGCACGGACTGCTTCATGGACTCCTCCACGTCTTCCCTTAGTACCTCTGCAATCTCGGATTACTCAGAACTTTGACCCCGGCTTTCCCTTGGATACGTGTTTTGATCATCCCTTGTAATTGACTGTCTCTTCTTGGTTTTGACCCCGGATTGTTTGCTGAGCTGGTTACGGTTCTTCCTGTCCTCGCACCTGGCCCATATTACTTGCTACTTCAGGTGCCATTTCCATCCAACCAGAGTGCCATCCTGTGTTACAACTGTCACCTACAGCCGCCGATCATTCAGACCCCTGCCTACTTACTACACCCGGGGCGCCCTGCCACCTGTATTTGGGAAAGATTTCTGCCGTTCCCTTGTATTGCTTGCATTGGAATTGTGTTTCTTGTCTAACCTCATTTCTTGCCTTACAGTGGTCAGGGGGGTCCTTCCGGCATTCCTGGTTCCAGGCTGACGGTACTCTACACCTGTGGCCTCAAAGATTGCACGGGCAGTAATAATATTATCTTGCCCGTGCGGTACTTGAGGACGGAGGTTTCATCATCTACACGACCATCAAGACGTAACAATACCATACAAACCATATGTATTTTTAAGAACTCACAAGTGTACCCAAAGAAAGATACAATGTGGACCCATTACTGTTTATATATTTATTTTGCGAAGTCTAACTTTATTTCAAACTATCTAATTTTTTGTCTCATATATTTTTTCTCATTTATTATTTTCATCTTTTGATTTGATGTTTTCTCTCTACCAAGCCTAACACTCCTACCCTTTACCCCCCCCCCTCCAATGGCCAACCCTATGAATGATTTCATGCATTGAATATGCGCATTACATATGTTGATCAATGTAAACACTATATTTGTTCATATACTAAACGTGTGTTATTTTGATAATTATTATTTGGAAATGGAATGTGATCAGCCCTGATTTGAAAAAGACGAGGAGATCGTTGAAGCACGTGTAATCACAAAGGGCACCAACAAATTCACAATAACACTTTTGAAAGAGAGAAAAACTGAAAAATTAAAAACAGTTTGGACCCCTGAGGAAAGAGGTCATTTGTCTTCTTTTCTCAGCAATACGTGGGTGCATGTGGACATGTCAATGTAACTACATGAATTTGTCTTTAAATTAAACAGAGTCGAGGAACCAAATACTCCGTTGTTACTCTCCCATGCGACTCTGATAAGGAAATTATCAAAAACATACAAGGGCGTTGAGGTCCAACGATAAGAAAACCCCCCACAATAGGTTCCTCAGAAAACCTTCATAATTTACTACCAGAACACCTTAGCCAAAGATGAAAATAGAGCCATCATCAAGCCCATTATGCTTTGCATCAACCCTTACCCAGACTCATTTGTACCACACTCGATCGAAATTTCTACCGCCATCAACTCTTTCTTCATCAAATCAACAAGAAATTTACTGAGATGTCGCTAATGGTTGATACTGCTGAATCACACCTAAATACTGTGGATGATAACATCAGAGGGCTGTCTGACCAATTAAGAGATCTGTTGGCGGAGGATGAGAAACTTGCATCAAAAATCTTCTCTAAAGAAACAATCTTCGGATCGCTGGATTTCCGGTAAATTCAGAGAAAGGTGTAACCCAATAGACTTCTTACAAAAGAACCTGATTAAAATACTCTATTTAGACCCAAGAATGCCCTTCGAAATTGAAAGAGCCCATAGGTCTTTGGGCCTTGTAAGAAACCTACGGGTAGCCCAGGAATCCCCTTATTCAGGTGGCCAGGACATGGCCATCGCTGTTGGATCCAGTTCCTGGGGGTGGACCACTGAGGGACGATCACATTGGTAGGGCAACCTGGGGTTATGCTCGAGGGAATACCCCAGGTGATACGCAGTACCATTACGGGGCAGATGGTGAGGGTATCAAAGTCCCTGAAGCTTTTATAAGCTATTCCCGCTCATCTCTTCCACCCATTGAATCTCCCTTACCCAAAGATAAAGCCAACAATCCATTCACATCTGGTAAACTTGTTAAGAACCACAACTCCCAACACCTCTACCTCTGTATACCCCGTAGGATACTCGAATTCTCTAACTTCCGCCCTTTCGCACACAAACACCTTTGCCCAATATACTTGTAATGAAACTGTTTACCTGACATGTCCCGACACAAGGGTCAGGCAAAGTTAGGCAATAGACTTAAATTACACACATCTGACGGCCCTTCCTTTTCCCCACAGGGATAAACGATGGAGCAAAAAAACACAGAGCAAGCAAGGCGAGCACGGCAGAAAGGACGACAAGACAGCTAACCAAGCACAGCAGTCCAAGAGAAGGAGAAAGGCGGCGGGAAGCTGGAGAAAAATAGAGGAAAGGACTTCGATACGGGATGTGTGTTGATGCTGTGTTAGGCACGCAATGGCTTCCCGTAAACATTAATCCTGACTGTACAATTTGAGACAGGAATAGTACAATGTGACCAAGCTTCGGAATAATGGGTCGAAGACATTACATTGGATAATCAATGTGGCTGGTGGTAAGAGAATGAAAATGAAAGACAGCGACGAGCTAGCGAAGGCCCTGCAAGCAGGAAGGTTCTGTGAGGGACAGCAGTAGTTTAACACCACTGTAGATAGTGAGACCTCCTAAGAAAGACGTGTTGAGACTGGTTGCTAAGGAATGTGATAATAATGGTCTGGTCATGGACCAGCATTTGTTCAGTTTACAGTGCAGAAAATGCTAAAGAGTGTTAAGGCCAGCAGAACTCGGGTTGGGCATTGAATGCAGCTAAACAAGAAGGAATTTATTGTTGGGTTTACCTATAAATACATGCATAATAAGGTGTGCAACCATGCCTGATTTTGGAAATGTAGTGTGAGAGTGTATAAGAAGTTACATAGCAAACCGGTTGTAGAACTGAAACACGCAGCATGGTTGTATATATTTACAGTTTGGCAGCTAATTATCAACCCAGTTTACTAAGTTTGTAAAGGAAAAGAAAATGTGTAGCTGAGGAAATGAACAATTCCATTATACAAAGAAACATGAAAGATTTAGCCGATATGGCATGTATGAGTAGCGGAAAAACACATGATAGGAAACAGTTCTAACTAATCAATGTTCTAGCTAACTTTAATTGTGTGGATAGCGAAACCAGGACAATTGCATCTGTGAATGTGGGTAAATGCTCCTCATTTAGTGCCTGTGAAAGATATCTGCAATGGTGTGGGGATCGATGCGACCAGGTGTGCAAATTCCTAATTAAAACATGTAATGGCATTAGATTGAAGGATGGGATGGTCAACTATTAGATTAAATGTAGTTTTGGGGTATGCTTGGAACGTAGTTATATATGCAGTTGTCCACTGAAAATCAAGAAGTTGATGGTACTGGGTTCAACTTCAAGTTTGCAAAAGAGTGAGGTTTATTTATGCAGTGTAAGTGTTACGTGATTGTACAGGTAGCATCGATTTATAGTATTGAGATTTTTGAAGTGCTGTTGGCAGTGTGGAAGATTAGGAAGAACTGAATTGAAATGTAGTCGATCAGAAAAACTATGAAAATATTAGAATAGAAGAGATAAAGTGCAGCGATTATTAGATGGAATTGGAGGGGTTAGTTAGAATAGTTGGAGTTGTGGGAGATACTGAACGTTTTATATAGTTTTCTTGAATGGGCTTGGATCCAACTGGTGTGTATTGTTCAGAATGTATTAAGTTGTGTATATAAACTTGCTCATAGAGTGTCTGGTAACTGTCAGACATTATTACAATATTTTTTTGCTCTCATTGTGGTATTGTGTGCGTGTATTGTGTGTTATCGTGTGACCTGTGTTTTTGTCTTGACAAACAGTTGTAAGGGATTATTTTAAGTGGTGCATTATTCAAACCTATAGAGTTATTAACTGGATTATAAATAGTTAGATAGTTGAGATTGGAGAATGGAACAATTGAATATTATTACATGGAATGTTATGTTAAGGGATTAAATTGTGCTAAAAAAGACAGAAGGTGCTAGCAAGAATCTGGAATGGCAAAGCAGATATTGTGTTTATTCAGGGGACACACTTATTAGAGCAGGCAGAACACATGCTAATTACCATTAGGTATACACGTGCACTATTTAGTTTGCATATAATGGAATCTGGAACGGTGAGCATTTTGTTTAGAAGAAGTCTAGTAGTGCAAGTAGAGAAGGTAGCGAGAGATGGTGAGGGCCCGATTGTCTTAGCTGATATTGTGTATGATGGAAAGATAAATACTATTGGTTCTGATTATGCTCCCTGTTTGCCAGACATCCCCTATGTTGATGAACTGGGCAAGCTGCTAAATATGATGTATGGTGAAAACATCATACTGGACAGGGATTTTAACTGTGTATTGGATGTTAGGATGGATATGTCAGCAGAATGTAGATTTTCGGGTAAGGGGATAAGTAAGGAATGCAATAATTTCCTACAGAAGTATAATCTAATTTACACCTGGAGATTAATGTGTTCAAAAGAAAGGGAATATACATTTTCTTCACCCGTACACACTTCTTATTCAGGGGTAGATGACTTGCTGATTAGTGAGAGGATGGCAGATGTAGTAGTAAGGACTAAAATAAAAGTAAGAGCAATTTCTGACCATACCATATTAGAATTTCAAATGAACCTTAAAGACATGAAACTAGAGCAAATAAATGGAGATGACAAGCGGGGGTACTCAGGGAGTGATGAGTAACTGCGGGAATGGAGTCATTTATTACAAACTACTTCGACTTAAATGTGGGAATGGCTGATCCATCAATTGTTTGGGATGGACTTAAAGCAGTGGTAAGAGGAGAACTAATTAGCAGGTCTGCACATGCTCAGAAGGAACGTATAGATGAAATGCATATGTTGGAAGACAAACTAAAAATATTACAACAGCAATGTGCAGTACCGTATTTGGAAAGGGATAGGATTGAATCGAAAAAGATGAGACATGCCCATGAAAACTTGATTGATTTAATGGCAGAAAAGGGTATTTTTAATGCAAAACAAAATTTCTGGGTGGCTGGAGACAAGAGTTGTCAATTATTGGCTGGCAAACTTAAAGGAATAGTGCAGAAAGGAAACATAAATATATGTAGAGTCAAGATGGGAAAACAGTATTAAGCTCTGAAATGTGTGATTCTTTTCGAGATTACTATTCAAATTGTATATGGAAGATATATCTCTGAATGGTACAGATTTGGAAAATTTCTTTAGGAAAATTAAACTTCCAACGTTACTGTCGGAGGGGAAAATTGGGATGGATGCAAACATCGAAATCAATAAGGTGCTAGAGGCAATCAAACAACTTCATGTTGGAAAATCCCTGGGTACTGATGGGGTGATAGTTGAATTTTATAAATCATATGCATCCCAGTTCACAAAACACTTGTGTGATCTGTCTAATCATTTTACATCTACAGGATTGCTGTATAAAACAATGAGGGAAGCTCTAATTGTTTTGTTACTTAAGCCAGATAAAGATCACACTCGAGGTTTGGATATGATAACATCAGAACGATTTTGTATATTTTAGGAATGAAGGCTGAAAGAAAACTTTACTCGCTAATCCAGAGGAATGTGGTCCGATACTGAAATCAATATTTGAAGAAGTGGGGATATTGTCGGGACATAAGATCAACTGGAGTTAGACAGTAATTGTTTCCCTTACAGCGGACTGTGATAAAGAAGTGCTATCATCATGGAATTGTAGATGGTCACTGTCTGGAGTAAAATATTTAGGTGTACAAATTGTTAGAGATTTAAAGAAATTAGTTCAGCATAATATTGATATAGGTATCGGGAAAATGTTAGTGGACATTAAAAAATGGGAAAGGCTGATGCTATCAGTTTGGGCAACAATTAATGCAATAAAAATGGTTTTATTACCAAAGGTTTTATATATAGTACAGTCCCTCCCCCTACTGGTGGCGAAAAGGTTTTTACGGAAGGTTAATGTAGTTTTTCCAAATATTACGTGGCGGGAATTTTAAGTGTTACAAATATGGTTTGGGTTACACAGGAAAGAGTTGAACCGTTATAGGGAGCTGAAGGAGTTGCTGATTGTACAGATGAGTATGTTGGTTAGGACAATTGAGTCAAGACCTGGGATCTGTAGCTTGTTTGATGGAATTGAACATAGTGTGTGCACTTAAATGAAAATGATGTTCATGGAATCTGCTCATTTAGTTTCATGGACAAGATTGAGGGAAACATGGTCAGATGATACTGGTATGCAGTTATCACAGAAGGTTTGGGATGATTTACTCAAAGTTGCTCCGAAGACGAGGATGGATACAGGAATGAGATTATTTTTTTTATTTTATTTTTTTTATTTAGCATACAGTGTATAAAACATACAAACTTTTGCTATTAAAAACAAAAAAGTGCCCTTCATTAACAGCCAGGCCAACATCCATCGATGGTTATTTCCTTCTTTTGTGACTCTTTAGCCTGGCTGTTATAGCAATTTCAGTTATGTCATAGTTCACATTTCCTTTAATGTATTCCTAGGAAGCTTCCAATTGTTTTAACATTTGTTCCAGAAAGGCGCCCAATCTTCGGATATCTTTAGATTTGGGTTATTGTGGAGTGCTTCCCACCAAGATTTGGCATCTAAGCCACTGTCTGGTTCTAACACTTCATGAAGTAGCTGTGTTCTTTCCACTAATAGTTCTTTACAGGATAAAGTTAAGTGACACATGGTTTCTGCTTCTTCCTGGCATAGGCGACAGATGTTATCTTTAATCATCCCGTATTTTACCAGGACTTCCTTTGTGCGCACAATGTTCAATTTGAAGGGCAAGATCAGATCTCTGTGGCGCGGATTAGCATTCTTATTCAAATACGTTGGCAGGATTTCAGGACAGTTTGTTAGTTTCTTTGCCGGGTTGTGACTATAGGATGATGCACGGATCGCTTCCGTCTGTGACCAATCCACTGAGAATAACAGATTTGTTACTCTCTTCTGGTTTTCACATAGGCTACTTATGGTGGACCCTATGTTAAGCAGGATTTCCTGACATTTTTTTCTCCATTCTTCTAAAGCCCAGCAGGGTGTTTTCCCCATTTCCGTCTTCAAAATTTTGTATTGCGGTGGGCAATCAGGACGTTCTATTTTCCTGAATGTTGATAAGGCTTTCCATACAACCTGGACCTGTAGCGAGTGAAGACCCAGCTCATGCCTAATTGCGCATATTGGCAGCAAATTTGGTAAATTTAAGGTTCTCCGCCAGAATCTTGCCTCAAGCCTTTCCCAGGTTACCCATGGAATTCTTAGTCCAGTGTCACCCGCATACGTTATTGATGGCGTTCCTTTGCCTTATAGAATTCCACCACTGGTTTTACCATAAATGTGCAGTATTTCTTCTTCATTAGAAGGGCTTGGTCAATAAATTGGTCCATTTTTACTTGGAGATGCTCTATCCAAGTTTTATCACCCCAATCCGCACTGATTATTGCTCGCAGGTATTTGGTGCTTTCCGTTGTTTGGATTGAGATATTTCCCAGGCACCATTTAAAAGGTTTTTTTACCTTTATTTGTGGTTTTTTCATGACTAGAATTTCATATTTTTCAGCATTGATTTTTTGTTTATTGATGTTGACATATTTTTCTAGTTCGTCAAGTTTTTTTCTGTAGACCTATTGGCGTCAGGTCCAGCAGGATAAGTTAATCCGCATACAGCAAGTGTCCGATGGCATTTCCTGCTAATCGTGGTCAACATGATCTTGCTGGCTCCAAGTTGTCTCTCATATCTATGATGTAAAAGTTGTAAAGTGTGGCTGCTAAGGGGCACCCTTGTTTTAAACCTTTAAGCGTATTCAATGGTTTGGTAAGAGTTCCACTTTGATCTAAATGCACCTGCATACTCATTTCAGTGTACAGTGCTTTTAAAGCTGCAATGGGACCTGGTGGACATCCCTTGTCCTGCATTTTAGACCATAAAATATTTCGATCAACTCAGTCGAATGCTGCTGCCATATCTATGCACGCTAGATAGAGCTTATCATTTCCCCTCACGGCCTTCAGTTTGAGCAGATTTATTATTAACAAGTTCAATCCACAATCTACTCTCTCGACAAAACCTGCTTGTCTGCTGTCAATGTTTCCGGTCTCTCTCATTATCACACTGAATAAACCACACCAGTTAATTGATTGTACAAGTTGAAGAATTCCAAAGTGCATTGTCGTTCTCGCAATCTTGCTTTGATGCACAGTGTAGTGCTAAAAGGCACATGCTAGTTTAGAGGAACTAGGCATGTGTCCGCTGCTATTCAAATAAAAAAATGTACAGACATTTTATTGAGGTTTCTTTGTTTAGCAGGTGCAGTTTAAAATTCAAAAAGGTCCAAAAAGTTTTTATCTAGAACAGAAGCAAAGTGAAAAAAAGTGAACAAAAGTTGAGAAATGATTCGTCCAGTCTCTCTGAACCACTCTTTAAGTCTCTTTAATAGTATGCCTGCATAGAGTTTGCCCAGGACATCCAACAGTGATGTGGGGCGATCATTTTCTGGATTCTTTCTGTCGCCTCGCTTAAAGATTGGTATTGTTATCGCCCTTTTCCAGGAGTCTGGAACCTGCATGATGATATTTATTTTGTGAATAATGAGAAGCACTTGTTTGTCCACAATTCAGGTGTTTGTTTTAACATTGAGTTTGTCAGGCCATGAGGGCCCGGCGCTCTAGATGTACTAGCCTTGTTAATTAGGCCCAAGATTTCTTGTTTTTTAAAGAGGATCTTCCAAGATAATCTTTTCCTTTCTATTTCATCCTCCTCTGTGTCATTTTGTGCCTGTCCATATATCATGGTGAAGTGCTCCAGCCACTGTGCTTCATGTATTGGGTTTATTTGGTCTGCTCCTTGTGGATTTGTGTTCTTGTTTATTAATGACCAAAAGAACATTGAGTTTTTGTTATTCAGTGCTATAAGCATATTTTCCGAGTCCTTTTGGTAAAGGATTGCCCGATATGATTTTACCTAATGTTGGTCATTTCTTTTTAGTTCTTTTCTCTGGTTTACTGGGTCTGTTGATTTCAGTCGCCTATTTGTCCTTAGATCTTTCGCTAGTTTTCATTTTCTTTTGGCCAGCTCTTCATTATACCTGTGCAGCCTTGTCGCTTTGTTTGAGGCCGTCTGTTGGCCTGATACTCTAAAAGCTGACAGGCACTTTCATAATCAACTTGATTGTCCGGAGTCAGCTGCCATTTAGCTATCTCGCTCTCCAATTTGGCAGCTTTTTGCACTGTCATTTTGAGCCGGTTCAATCCATTCTTGATGGTGACCTGGTGGACCTATTTTGTTGTATTTTTGGATCTTTGTTTTTTCCTATTCAGTTCTCTGCATTTAAGGAATAGGATGCTGTGGTTGCTCTTTACTGATGGCACTATCTTTAGCGACACAATTGTCCTAAATGTTTCCAGATCCAAAAAGTAGTAATCCAGCGTTGCTGTGGCATTGTGTGAAGCCCATTTTTTGCCTCCATCTATATTGCCTGTAACAGCTCCATTTACCATATGTAGATCTCTAGATCTCATCACTGTCAGCCAACTTTTAGCTCTGTTCATTTGTTGTTTCTTATGTTGTTGTATATCATCTCTTCCTACCTTAGTGCAACAGTCTATATTCAGGTCCCCGCATATTATCATCTGCGACATACAGAATTTTGCTCTTAATTCGTCAATGTTCGTTGGTCTTGATCCAGGAATTTTTCCCCATCTTTTGCTTTAATGTTCCAATATAAATTAAAGATTATTCCGTTTCTTGTGGGTCATCTTGGAGTATGATTATTAGTATTAGTGGTGAAGGAGTAATTACACTCTCAATTTTGCCCCTCCAATAATTTTTTATTAGGGTCAATAGGCCCGCCGACAGTCTCCCTTTTTGTCCTTTGTAGGCTTTGTTTAAGGAACTCGTGAAACCATCTAAAACCGGCGCCTCCATTAACCAACATTCCTGTAGACATATGATGTCGGCGTTGGTCACCTCAGAGTTGATCTTTTGAAACAGGTGGTTAAATCCTTGAGTGTTCCATGAGGACATTTGAAGACAACACATTTTTTCCTGGCTTCCGGCTTCCTGGCTTCCGGTCTAGGACTGTTCCCGTGCTCCTAGTGTTTCTGCTAGCCATGACCATCATTTTTCAAGATCAATCTTGGTCAACAGTTACTCTTTATTTATTTTGCTTCCACTGTTAAATGTGGACATTTGCTCATCTATCTTCATGTGTAGCGCATTAGGGCCTTTTAAGACTGTTTGCGAAAATCTAATGGTCTTGCTGTTTATCTCATGATCTCTCCCCTGACTTTTTGGTTGGACTTTTGTATATTTGGTCCCTTGTCTATTTGCATATGATCCATGGATTTGCATCGGTAGTGTGATAGGTCAAATCCCAGGTATCTCAATTCATCCGTTGCAGCCAATATTAGCTGCATTGCTGACTTAGAAGTTAAATGGATGCAGATGTTATCTGTTTCCTCTTCTTTTGGAAAAGCTACAATCTTTGGAGGTAATTCATAGATTTCAGCGCAGAGGCAGCGCTAACGAGCAGCGCAGAGAGGGAGCGTGTGCCAGCGTGCGCCAGCCGTGTGTGCTAAAGAGCATTCTGGCGCACCGCGTATTCATGGAATTCCCAAGCCATTTTGAGTGCTGGCGCAGAGAACATCCCGCAGCGCCAGTTACGCCCCCAAGAACGCCCCTTGCGCAAGGAAAAGGCATTGAAATCCCCAATGCAGCGCAAAGGGCTAACTCTGCACCAGTTTACAGGGCTGGTACACTGTAATTGCATGAAAATACTAAGTGCACCCCGCTCACGGCACCCAAAAGGTGAAAATGTACTGGCGCACCCCTCGGAATACGCGTACCCCGCTCGCGCCAGGTAAATTGCGTAGAATAAGCACCCCCCCTGTGGTGTGGGCTGCCTGCGGGGCATGCCCAGGGTGGATGGGCTGCCTGTTGGGCCTGGTCAGGGTGGATGGAGTGCCTGCGTGTATTTCGGGGGTGCACGGGAAGTTTCACATGCGATACTCAAGGTGAGAGTGGGGTACGTGTATTTGGGAGGTGCGCGGGAAATTTCACACGCGATAGGGCTTGTGCGAGCGGGGTACGTGTATTAGTGGGGTAAGCGGGGAGTTTCACACGCGATAGGCCCTGGGCGAGCGGGGTATGTGTATTGTGAGGGGTGCTAGTGGAGTTTTACACGTGATTACGCTAGCGCGAGAGGGGTACGTTTATACTGAGAGGTGCGCGGGGAGTCCTACACGCGATTTCGCTAGCACGAGAGGGGGAGTTTTAAATGTGATTTGGCATTGTGTGCCCTCCTGGGTGTGCGGTTCCCCCCTCCCCATGCCCTGCAGGCAGCCCACACCACAGGGGACTACCCTACAACCCTCACCATGCCCTGTAGTCAGCCCACATGGCACCATGCACTTGTGTGCACACTTGTGAGGCCCGACTCATGTCCTCCACCCATCCACCCACCCCCAGTGACGTGCACCTTCCAGCAGGCCCTGACTCATGTCCCCCTGCACCCCACCCACCCAGCATTGACGGGCACCTGCCAGCAGGCCCGACTCATGTCCCCCCCAACACGTCATCACGATTCACACACATGGCCCTTATGGCCACCCAAATCCCATCCACCCCACATTGAAATCCCCATTACATGATACATCCCAAATGGCAAGTATGCACATCAATACATGTCCGTCATACACACAGAATGGGTGCAAGTGAATGAGAAAACCCACATCGTGACATGCATGAAACCAATTAGAGAATACCACACACATGAAGTATGAAACCAAAATGTATTAAAATAAAGCCAAGGGAATGAAAGAAAATTACACAAAAATAGAAATAATAAACAATAGGCTGCATGTCCACAATAAATGAAATAAAATATATGAATGCTGCATCAAAATAAATCCAAATGAAAATGTCTCCAAAGGGTTCGTCCATCAAACAAAATCCAAATGAAAAAATAAATCCATTGCTCCATGGTAAAAAATGAAAAACATGAAGTCCAATCCAGTCTTCAACTATATACAATTTCCAAATCCAGGGTCCATGAGCCCAAAAATCCAAATGAAACCTACAAAAACCCTACCTAATAAACAACTATATACAAAAAGGTGGGGCATAGTCCATGCGCCCCAAATGAAAAGAAAATATAAAGGAAACCTAACACTAATTAACTATATACAATGGCGGAGGGCAAGTCCTACGGCTCACTTGTTGATTTCCCAGGCCAGGGCATCATCAAACTCCTGGTCAACGTCCTGGAGGCAGGCCTTTTCCCTGGCCCGAGTTCTCGCAGGGATAACGCCATGTCCACCTCCAACTCCCTGCAAATTTCCTCGAGGCACTCGCCCGTCTCAGTGCCCTGCGCATGGAGTTCTCTGCCCTGACCATATTGAGCCGTGCCTCTTCCGCCCGCCGCCGCTACGCATCTATTTGCTGGCCCAACCGCTGCCACATGGAAGACACTCCCAATCCAGGGTCCTCCTGCCCTCCGGCCGATGCCTGCCCCTCTGATGTTGATGGCCCGAGCCATCATCGGTCCCACCTTGAGCCTGCTGCTGCCGTGCATGTGCCCTTTCACCTCCCATGCGCAGTGGCCGTACATGTGTTTGGGGATGTGGGGGTACCACCATGTCCACCGGCATGCCCGCCGGGTTGCAACAATGTGCAGGACACATGCTGCCACTATGATCCTGCACACTACTGGGGGCGCATATAGCAGCTGCCCACCAGAGCGGTCAAGGAAGCGAAAGCGTGACTTCAGCACTCCGAATGTGCGCTCCACTATGCCCCGGGTTGCAATATGGGCTGTGTTGTATCTTACCTCGGGTGGTGTGGTGATGTTCCGAATTGGCGTAATCATGTAGGTGCTCAGAGGGTAGGCACTGCCCCCAGGGGAGGTGATAATGGTTGTCATTAGCGGGGTTTTCACATTTCTCAATGCCTGACATGCATGTATGTGCAGAGCATTTATACTCACCAATTAGCCATGAGTCGCCATACCGCCCAGCTTCCAGGTCCCTCTTTAGGGGTGACATTCTGAATATGAAACTATCATGGCTGGACCCTGGATAGTTGGCATATACTGAGGTGATGATTCCCTTGGCATCACATAAAACCTGTACATTGATGGAATGCCAGTGCTTGCGGTTTCGATAGATGTGCTCACTGGCCCTGGGAGGACATAGAACCACATGGATGCAATCAATGGCACCTAGCACTTTGGGGAAGTGTGCCACCCCATAAAAGTCCTGGACGACAGCCTGCCTTTCTGCAGGTGTTCTGGGCATGTATATGTGCCTGCGGACTGAGGGGCGTGCAGTCATGATGGCCAACACCTGGTGTAGGCAGCGTGGCTGCGTGGCCTGTGAGACACCCCCAACTATGGCACTTGTCTGCTGAAATGACCCAGTAGCCAAGAAGTGCAGTACATTGACCACCTTTTCCAAGGGGATCAGTGCTTGGGAGCACAGGGTTGGTGATGTGAGGTCATCCTCCCACTCCCTGACCAGTTCTAGGATTATTAGTGGTGGAAACCTGTACCTCCCATACACCTGGTCATCAGGCATCCCAAAAAGGCTGGCCCTGGGTAAAGAAATGTGGGACCTGCCTATCCTCCTCCTCCTGCTGTGAGGAACGGTATATTCATTGTAGCGTATGAGCTTGTTTGTTGTTTGTGCGCACTTCTATGCTGTGCAAGGCTGCTTACACCTGCTTCCTGCTGGCGTACGTGTTTCCAGATTAGCGCGTCTTTTTTGGCGCACAGGTTTCCCCTGTTCGAATCCATAAAAACGTGTTGTTAGTGCGCGTGTGGGCGTTACGAGCATTTACCTCCCGTACTTCCCCCGTAAGGCCTACATTTTCATGCATTGTTCCAGATTCCGCCTGTTATGCCCCGTGTTCCACCCACTTTTCTTGTGTGCACTACACGATGTGCGTTTTCCCTGTGCGCGTCATGCACGCCGTTTAGTGACCTGTGCGCCCGCGTGCGGCACCCACGGATTTGGCGCACATCTCAGGTTTTACAAGCACAGCGCGTTCCATGAATCGATGAATTGCTGCGTGCGTGGCTTTTGCACGCGTGCGCTGCGATTTCCACGCCTGCACTCCCCTTTTCTGCACACATTTATTCCATGCATTTTCCTGTTTGTCTCTTGGATCAATTACCCGTAATTGTGGTACGCTGTGTAAGAGTCTGATGAGGTTTGCCCGGTTTAGAATTAGGCCATCTTTGGTCTTAATAACTGTTTCCAGCATTAGTTTATGACCTGTTGTTTCTTCTCTTGTCGATTGAGGTCGTTTCAAGGTTTTTAGTCCTTTCTGTGCTCCTTCTTTTTCCCTTTGTCGAAATTCCTCTTGTTTTTTTTTCTGTATAGAACTTTCTTTTTTCAATTGGTCCATGTTAAATAATTCTTTTTTTGAGTTTATTTGTTAATTGTTTTTTTTCAATTGCTGATCTTTTTTCTTCCAATGTTACAAAGCCGTCATATTTTATTTTTTTGGGTTACTTTCTTTATGGTTACTTGCAGCTCCAAAACACTCTCTTCACTCACATGATCAGTTTCCAGTTCTTGTTCACTTTCATCATCATAGACTGATAATAGCAGGAGTGCTGCTTCCTCTCCTTGCTCCACATCTGTCTGTTCAGTCTATAGCTCTGGGTGGATACCTAAAAAGGTCAGTTTCTCTTTTTGTGGTATTTGTACCAGGTCTTCATTTGGCTTTTTCACTTCTAAGCCTGTATTTTGTATCTTATTCATGAGTGGATCTTCAAATGGCTTTAGGTTTCTTATGAAGTTTCTTGTTCCACCATTAGTTATCACTTTCTGTTTTACCTGTTTTGTTGTCTTTTTGTATGGTCTTTTCAAGGTTTTCCTTTTTTCCTCTTTACCATTCTCCTTTTTTTTGTTTTCCCGATCAAATATTGTGAACAGCTCCTTGGTTTGGTTTGAGGTAACCCTTTATATTATGTGTCCTGTTTGAGGGTCAATATCTATACTTTGAATTCCTTTCGTAGATTCTCTATCCTCTAATTGAGTGATTTCTTCTGTTTGGTCGTTGGTTCTTTTTAACAGATCTTCTCCAAATGTCGTGTTTCTCCCCTTATTGCACTCATCTATTTTGGGCTAAATTTCTATTATTTCCAAGCTTTTGTTTGGTTGTCGTCTGATCTCTTTTCCGATCTTTCTTTCTTTGTCAATTTCGACTTTTTTTGTTGAATCCATTTTCGTAGTTCTCACAGTCTCTCTAAGGCAGTTTAAAAAAGCTCTCTTGTCCTCACGAGCATCCTTCAGTAAGTCTATCAAGGTTTTGAAGATCACATTTTCTGAGTCCTTTTCTCTTATCCTCCTTTCCTTTGTAGCTTCTACATATGATTCCACATATATTAGTTTTGATTGCATAAGAGCCATCAGTGTGGTTTGGTCTCTGTAATTATCATACAGTGCTTCATATAATTTGAGAAAAGGAGAGAGCGTGATGGTGACCATGGATCCAATTGTTGCTTATCGATTAGTGCATTGTTCTGAAAAGGCTTCAAGATGCTCCTGTGTAGTAGCACTGCTACTTTCAATCGTGCTTTGTTTATTTCCACAGTCCTTTTTTTGTCCTACTTTATGATTGGGGAGGTCGGGTTCGCACTCCTTGTCATTTTCGAATAGACTTATTTTGTGCGTTTGCATTTCTTTATATTGTTTTTGTATCTCTTTCTGTGACTCTTTGTCTAGCCCTCCTTTGTGGACATCGACCAGGGACGTTTGGCATGCTTTTTCTTTGCACGAATCCGCTTTAGCTTTCTTTTCAGGAGCAATTTCTAACGTAGATTTATTGGTGTCTACTTCTGCTATTGCACGTTTTATATTTCTGATATGGGGAGTCGAGGTTTTGATAAATGCTTAATCCTCATTCCTATATATCTCATCCAGAATACATTCTTCCTGGTTTGTTAGACCTTCAGTGTATCCTGTGGTTAGGGTGTTCTGTTTTCATATTACGCTTTGCTTTATTGTAAGCGTTGTAACATTTTGTCCTTGCTTTGCTCCATTTTTTCCTTGTAATTTCCTCTGCTCATTCTCTTCATTATCATCTGGTGTTATACCAAGATCTATTTTCTGGGCACCTTGGAGCGAAAGTACATTGGGTCGATACTAACAGTAGTTCTTGATCAGTTATTTCCTGTGTGTATATTTTGTGTTTTATCATGCTCCTGTTTGTCCATGTTTTGCATAGTTTGCCCCTTCCTATGTTGTAATATTGATGACTCTTTACTTTAAAGTGACATTTTATTGATCTATTTTCTGTCATGGATTTTGAATTTATTTTCACAGTCTGATCATTTGTTTTTTTGTGTGACTCCCAAGGTTTTCTTTTTTGTACAGTTTGCTTTGTCTCAGGCACTTTGCATGCATTGCAATCCTTCTGTTTTGTATTGCCTATAACATTAGGCACGTTGGCTTCATGTTCCATGTATTGCAAATTCTTCCAACGCGTCCAGATATAGAGGAGAGTCAATAGGCAGGTCTGCAACTCTTGCTGGCACCATTCCTATTGCGGCTTCCACGGCTTTTTGGGGTTTCTTTTTATTGAGTTTAAAAGTACCCTCTTCCAGAGGGACACAGAAAACTTCATCATGATGCTCTGCACTGGCTTCCATGACCAGTGCAGGGACCTTTCTGACTCCCCATGCCCCCCCTCCTTCTCGCCCGCGCTCCCTGAGTCCTCCACTCCCCCATCCTCGTCTCCAGGCGTAGTCGAGCTATGCGCATGCGCCACGCCCGCCTGTGCCTCCCCGGCCGATCACACCTCACTCATTTCAGGATCGGCGGCTCCACACGCCGCCCCAGTCCGCAGCGAAGCCGACAAGGTCAGAGGCTGTGGGGTTGGGGGGTGGAGTGAGGGAAGTGTCATATGCGCGCAGTGAACGTCAACTTCATTCAATTTTAGCAAAGGGCACACAGGACGCAGCTGCGTCAACTTACTTCTTGGTTTTGATGCATCTGCTGCGTTGTTGTTGTTTGCCAGCTTGTCGTCCTATACTCCGACCAGTGTTGCAGGTAACTTTAACTTTATGGTTGTTTGCCGTATGTGAGGCACAAATTGTGCCAGTGCTGAATCATTCTCAGTTGGATGGTCGTGTTTAATACCATCTGCTGCATCTTCTATGTTTATGTTTGGTTCCAGAGACTCCATGTTGTTTACTGATGTTTTAACACGACTCCTCGTGCGTGGGGCAGTTGTAGATATATTTGGTTCCACAGCTTCACAGCTTCACCTCACTGATGAGGCCCAACCAGGCTGAAATACGTGTATGGGGTTGCTGTTGGTACTCTTGTTCAGAGAGGAATTGCCATAGCATTTCGGTGCTGGACTGCCCATGTGGGCGGGACAAAGACTGATATGCAAATGGTTATTTCGCATCTGTGAAAGGTACATTGAGCAAAAAGTGTGTGCTGCAAACTCTCATCTCTGAACAGGTTATCATGCCATGTTCTTTCTGGAGAGGAGCGCCTTCTACCTTTTTTGAAATATTTGCAAGGAACTTGGGGTTGGTCACCCTGAGTTACCTGGGGGAAACCAGACGTGGACTCCCTGCTCACTGTGCTCAGAGAGGCACAGCTTCACCTCACTGATGAGGCCCAACAAGGCTGAAACATGTGTATGGGGTTGCTGTTGGTACTCTTGTTCAGAGAGGAATTGCCATAGCATTTCGGTGCTGGACTGCCCATGTGGGCTGGACAAAGACTGATATGCAAATGGATATTTCCCATCTTTGAAAGGTACAGTGAGCAAAAAGCGTGTGCTGCAAACTCTCATCTCAGAACAGGTTATCATGCCATGTTCTTTCCGGAGAGGAGCGCCTGCTACCTTTTTTGAAATATATTTGGTTCCATGCCCACTCCTCCCCGCTCCTCGGCGAACACTCGGCTAACACTTTGCGGACGCTACGCATCAGGAGTGAGTCTTTATGGCCAAGGCACAGCACAGCAGAGATCCGCCTCCAGTAGTAAGGGTAGTAGAGTTACTCCAGTCACCCAACCAGCACAGCTAACACACGGCTAACACTCTGATATGCTCTTTGAGAGCCTGATGTCAGCAATGGCATGAAAGTCTTGCAGATGTGGAAATGCCGAGTGTGACAGCTCGCTTCTGGACTGGAGAAGACGCTGAGATTAATAAAACAGAAGGTACTGGGGCGGCTGTATTGGACCCCGGGCTAAAATGTATAAATTGGGATTGCTTGAAGATGACTTGTGTTGGGGGTGTAGACTAGAGAGCGGCACTTTATTGCATCAACTTTGGGATTGCTCACAAGTAATCACTTATTGAAATGCAAGCCCAAATTCTCAAAAGACAAGGGTGGCTACATTTTGCTGCAAATACATTTCTAAGGATGAAAAACGCTCACTAAACTCTGCTTATTCTACATCAATCTATGTTACATTGGTTACTACCGTTCCTTGCCACAGTTCCGTGGGAGAACATATGCATTTCACCTCTTAGTTTTGAAGTCAGTTTTCATGATGTCGTTGTCAGTGGCAAGTATGCTACTTCCTCTGGTGTCTGGATGTATGTCCCCATATTTGGGTGCTTTTCTGATGATCATTTGTCCATTATTCCATTGTCTCTAATGGTGAACTTGGTGCTTATATGATCATGTACACTGTGATTTTTGCTTTTTGACAATACTATTATACTGAGGGTGAGCTGTATCTGAATTCTAGTGTATGAGTTTATGGTACAACTTCTAAAGACTTTCATTTTATGGTTATTCCAGCAGTTTCATTAATTTCCGGTTTGGTGCTGAAAACTGTTATTCTGCCTGGATCATTAGTGTCGTATGACTCGTGCTTGATTGCCAGGGTAAATCATTCAAAAGAAGAAAAGGGTAAGTGGCAGGTGCCTGTCAAGTTGCCCAAATATAAGCTGCCAATGAAGATTACCCTATTAAAGACACGAGGCAACCATTATGCTTAACTTTCTTTACTCTTGCTCTCGAGGAGTTTCAACTTAAAACATTTAACCATAATAAAAAACAAATAAAGTTCTTCAATGTCCTTTTCTGTCTTTTTTTTTGTTGTATCTGGACTACAAATCCCTTCATCCAGTCCAACTCCCGTAGTCCACTCTGCACTCCCTGCCTCTCATATGTCACTTCCTGCAGAGTGCCTTCCTCTTTCTTGAACTGCTCTCAATAGTCCCAAATTGATCTGTCTTTGAGGCAACTGAGACTAGGTCCGCTGGAATACACAGTCCACTCTCAACTATGAACCGGATCCACCCTCAACAACTCCTTGCTGAATCCGCCACTGGATCCATCCTGCACTCTGCGGCAGTCACTCATTCTTCTGCTCTTCCCCTACATGATAAACCAAACGTCATATTAGGTTGGTGATATGCAGCCACCAGAATACAATGCACATTAACTCATATCTCCACTGCGTATGCCAGGTGGGAATAATGCGCGCCTCTCTGTCTTTAATAGAATCAAGACTACCTGCGATTCTACACCATAGTAATCTTCATTCTATGTCAAGACCAGAGGCGATCATTATGCTTGTTCAAAGCTATTCACTACTGTTGCTGCTACTGACACCACTGGCTTAAAGTAAAAAGCCCTAAAGGAGGAATCATTAGACCAATCGGATGCTCGCAATATGTCTTGCAGTCTCGCTCCCGCTATTTACGCTTTATAAGCCATGCACCCATCACTGAGTGTGCCCCAAAGGTGGACAGATCCACGCTCGCCTGCTTCATCACTTCTCTGACCCATCTGGCTATACTCATGGAAGCCACCTCTTTGAAGGGTTTTCTTCTCGCTATAAGCAGCTGGGTCACGCTGGGAGGTCTAAACTCTTCTCTCCTGCGCTCATACTGTTTTGTGAATGAAGCTATGCATAATTTGGACTGTGCTGTTAAATACGGGCAGGAAATAACTCTAGAATTAGTCTTTGTCGTTCTTACTATACTGAAGTCTACTCCCTCTGAAAAGAAACATTTTCTGTCTACTTCTAAAGCCCTGACTTCGGACACTCGTCTGCACGAAACCAGACACAGCAACATTGCCAGCTTACCCGACAGCTGTACCAAAGAAAACTCCTCGTTGCAAGGCCAGCCTTGAAATAGCTCTAGCACAGTGTTAACATCCAACAGATATGTGTATTTCGGAATCAGTGGGGATCAGCTCTACACTCATCTCACAACTGCTGGGTGCTCCTCCACCAGCTTCTTGTCTGTCAAGTCATGTCCTGCTGAGACCGTTGATCTATGAACTCCCAGCGTCCTGAATGCTCTACCTTCTTCTGCCAGGTAGTTAAGCACCTGGACTAAACGGGCAGAAATTGGATGAAGGACTAAGGCACCATGACTCCCTCTTACGCCATGCTGCGCTATAGCTCCGAGTGTAGAGGGAACCAGGAATCCTTGATGAGCTGAGCAGCAAGTCCTGAAATACCCAGCATGCTCCACTTAGCCCTGATACCTTGCAGGTGAGCAGCGGGAGGGTGCCCTTCATCCTCAGAGGATGACACTGATCTCCCAGGTCTCGAATCAGGTCCTGATTCTGAGGAAGAGCCTGCAGGAAACCAGAGGAAAGTTCAATCAGAACTGGAATCCATACTTGCGGTTTCTGGGCTGGGACTACCATTACCACTTCTGCATGATCCCTGCACACATTTGCTAGCACCCTTGCTATCCTTGCGAAGGGGGGGGAATCATAGTGCCTTGCACACCCCAGTGGTGCAGAAACGTGGTTATCCCCAGGGCGTTGGGATCCAGCCTCCAGCTGATAAATCTGGGCCTCTGAGTGTTCAGTCTGGACGTGAATAAATCTATTTGCCCCCGGAGCAACGCTATCATCTGGAAGACTTCCATATGAAGCATCTAATCGCTGGTGTCTAGCAGGTACCTGAAGTTCCAGACCCCTGTCACATTCTGCTCCCCGGGGAGGTACTCTGTTTTGACTGAAACTCAGTTCTCCAGGCAGGAATGCCAGAAGTAATTTTCCAGCTCGTCCAGCATCCTGGACTTAGTTCTGCCCAGGTGGTTTATATACCTTACGGCTGATACATTGTCCATCTTGAGCAGGACGCAACACTTTGCCTTCCCTCTGGCGAATGTCTTTATCGCAAATTACCCTGCTTAAGAGTTCCAGACAGTTGATATGAAGTTTCAATTCTTCTGGACTCCACTTTCCTCCTGTTTTCGAAGGACCACACCTGGCTCCCCAGCAAGACCTGCTGGTGCCTGATTCTATAACTGGAACGCCGCCAAAGATCGCTCACCAGTTCCAGGCTTCTATGTTCTGGAGCCACCACCGCAGCTCTAATCTGCTCTCGTGATCTATGGGGACCAGCTGGTGACACCCTTTAACCTGATGTATGTGTCTTATTTTCGATCTTTTAAGGGCTCTGTAATTTAAAGGCCTGGGGAATGAGCCTGGATTGAGGAAGCTAGAAGGCCTACTACTCTCGCTAGCCTTCCTGGTGATATTGGATCCTTCCTGAGGCATGCCCTGATCTCCTCCTTGGTATCCCTGAGCTTCTGTCCTGGAAGCTCCAGCGTCACCTATATGATGTCTACCCCGAGGCCCAAGACCACTACCCTTTTCTTGGGGATCAACTCTGACTTCTCGCGGTATATCAGGAACCCTAGCGACTCCAGCAGAAGTTTCAGCCACTGGGTCTGCGCCTGTACCATCTTCTTCTCTGCGGCTAACGGCAGGATGTCGTCCAGGTAGATGATCATGAGAATGCCTCTCTCCCTAACTGCCGCTGGCCTCATGAGTTTGGTAAACGGCCACAGGGCTGAGGAGAGACCGAACGGCAGAGTCCTGAACTTCCAAGCGCGCCCTATCCACAGAAACCTCAGAAAGGGCCTGTCCTCGGGTACTACTTGCACCGTCAAGTAAGCGTCCTTCAAGTCTTTCCGTGTCAACCAATCCCCTGGTCAGAGAATATCACTAAGGAGGTGGATGCCCTCAATCTTGAAATGTCGGTAGGGGATCCACCCATTGAGGCTCTTCAGATTAATTACAGGCCTCACTTTCTCCTTCCTGTGCACTATAAATATGTTGCTGATGAACCTTGCATCCCCTGCTGGTTCTATTGACCCTTTGCTTGCTACCTGTGCTACCTGGGAAAGTTCCTCCGGGAGGATGCTCTCTTCTTCTTGGGAAAAGACCATCTTCCCTGGAACCCTGCGCTGCTCTGGACGCTCTATGAACTCCAATCTGAAGCCTTCTGCTGTCTGTAAGACCCAGTCATCGCTGGATAGCTTACGCCATTCGCTTAAGCACAAATGAGTCCCCCCCTCCCCCACTGATGAGTATTTCACCCCCTGTGTCCCAGCTGTTTGGGCTGACTGGAATCTGGTCCTCGATCCCTGCACCCTCAGGTGGGTCGTCCTCTCGCCGAGAAGGAGTCATATTGCCTGGACTCCCAATATTGGGCTCTATGTCCTTGGGGCCTTCTCTGCGAGGCATGCCGACCGGCGTGCAACCTCTGCAACGGCTGGTCCTGGCAAAAACTCTGCCCGGAAAAATCTTTTTTATGGACGCTTGAGCCTTCTCCAGGGCTGCATATGTTCCAACAAACGTGCCCATTTCTTTCACGAAGGCCTCTCTGAACAACACGCCTTGCGCCCCTTCCCCTGCTTCGTCTCCCAGCTTGCTGGCCATCTTTAGCAGAAGGCTCCTCTGTCGCTCCGAGGACAGGGCGCAGTTCACATAACCAAGTAAGCACACAGCTCTTTGCAACCAGCTGGCCAGTGTTACAGCATCCACCGGTTCCCTGGTATCCATAGACCTCTCTGCCAGGTCCATGATCTCGGCAATTGGACCCGACAAACTGAGAACCTTCTCTTGACAGTTTTGCCATGAGCGATCCATGCCTTTGCGCATGTCCTTCGATGACTTGGTGATGAAGGAGAGCATATTTGGATTGAGCTCTGAGTCTCTGCCACTCTGGCTGCGAGCTCAGGGCATGGGCACCCAGACTTCCTCCTCACCCTAGTTTCTTTTTCTAAAGGCTTGCACAGTATTTGCACCATATATGTAGCCACTCTGGGGCAAGGCTGCCACTCCGAAGACCTCTGTGCCTGGTCCCGTCGGGGTCAAACATGTACGTTAATTCGACCTTGGTGTCGTTAGTGTATTTTTTTCTGAGTCTCTTCCTCCCCTCTCGGTTTTGGGAAGGACTCTCATCTGTTCTGGTTGCCATGCCCTGCTTATTGCTTCCTGACACTGTGTCTAGATTTCCCAGACAGTCTCACCTGGAGATGGGGGTAGGAGGCGTGGCACATCTGACTGTCGCATAAAGGCTTCTCTGAGCTTCTCAAATGTACTAGTCACCTCAGGGGTACTCTGTTACTCCCTTTTATCTTGGCGTGTGGGGGTGGAAGAGGGGCTTCCTCTTCTGAGCCTGTGACAACCCCTGGTCTTGCCCCTCTGTTGGAGGGTGCGTCCTGGGCATGCTGCTTTGCTCAAATCCTGTGCTCTTCTGTTTGCGGCTCCCAATCAGGGTCTCCAGCGAGTCGAGCCTGTCCTGAGGGATTGACCCCTTGAGCCACCACTAGGGAGTCTCCCAGCAACCTTTTCAAACTGAGGGCAAGGTCTGAGTCTTCCATCTGCTCGCCTTCCTCATTCCACCTGTCATACTCGAATCAGACATCTCTGAAAAATTAGGTCAGGTGCTGCTTCACTTTTGTGCCTAGTGCCTGGACTTCCAGGCTAAATAGCACGTCCTTGGGGAGCTGCCTTGTTATGTCTGCAGACCTTGCTTGTCTTAAGTGCCTCTGCCTGTATCTAGGGCCAGCTGCGCCTCTGAATGCAGCTGCTGGTTGCTTTCAGCTGGGTTTATGGTAGGCTGCACTTTCTCCTTGTGCTCAGCTCAGCTTGCCACTCGATCTCTGTATTTCTTCTTCTTTTTATTATTTGTATTGATTTATTTTATCTTCCTTATAAATGCTGGATCGCCGAGTCCCGTGCTTTGGAGTTCCGTGGAGTTTAATGTGCTGCGTGATCTGGAGGGTCTCGGAGCACGGGGTACGGTAGCCCAGCAGGCTCCTGTCAACGTGGGGGTGAGCTGGTCTCCGCGAGTGAGGTTGAGTGCCTCACGGACCCGCTCAAACGTGGCCGGTCACATTTCCCAGCTCTGGCCAGACTTCCCTCCCCCCTTGACGAAGCGATGCGCGCGAGGATCGGAGAGCGCTCTTGATCCCATGCCTGCACTGCTCGTCAGATGAGGGAAGCATCTCTCTAAAGTCGCTTGCAGTGCACCGGCTGTCCCACTGAGCGTTCTTTATTACGCTGCGCTCACTATACCTATAAAGGTTAATCACTGCTAAATGTACCAAAGGCAATCTTCATAAATAAACATTTGAACAATCTGTTCCCATAAAAGGAACGGGTACTTAACTGCCGAAGAGCAGGAAAGAAGGAGGAAAGTACCCTTCAGGAAGTGACATTTGAGAGTCAGGGAGTGCAGAGTGGACTACAGGAGTGGGCTGGATGTAGGAATTTGTAATCCAGATGCAAAAATAAATTATGGAAAAGGATATTGAAGACCTTTATTTGGTTTTAATATGGTTAACTGTTGTAAGTGGATACTGCTGGAGAGCAAGAGTAAAGAAAGTTAAGCAAAATGCTTGCCTCTAGTCTTGACATAGAATTATACAAATCTACTGAAATGTCCGATAACGCGTTTTTCAGTCAAGTAATTTTAAGCTCTACACAAACTTAATACTTAAATTGGTACCTTCCACACCTTTGTCTCTGCCAAGCTACCTGTGAATATTGTGAGCAACAGGTGTAAATCGAGGCATGGCTGGATTCCATAATGCCAGGGTGATGATCTCAAGTGTTCTTCGCATCATTAATACATGAAGGAACTGTCAATAAGAACAACTTCCTACTGAAGAATGAAGGTGCTATTAGCAGCGGTTCCAGTGAAGATGGTTAGACAGACTACCAGCTGAGGCACTTGCTAGCTGCAGGCTGAAGATTTAACTTGAACAATTTTCAACAGGAGGAATATACACTATGGCAGAAGTGCAGGGGGCACTATATAGTTGCTTGAATGCAAACCAAGGGTATTGAACACCCTAAGTAAAAGGTGTCAAGTGGCATCTCTTCTGGTGTTGAGGCGGAGCCTCCTACTAATCAGTGCATCACAAGATGGCATATTGATGGGCAGGGGTTTGTCTGGCAAAGCACTAGAAGGTAAATACATAAGTAGGGCTGACAGTGGAACTATTTGTGATTAAACCAAATCCAGTGCACTGTAGAGTGGAAGGAAGACCAGCTTAGCAGGAGAGCATTTACTTTCTATTTGTAAGACTGAGAAATGACAATGGGGGTCATTCCGAGTAGGGTGCAAAGGGATACCGGGCACCGTTAAGGACATCGGTGCCGGTAAACCCTGTGCGCCCTTCTAAGAGGTCCCTTTGCGGCCCCGTCCTTAATGCCTGCTTTTACCAGGCGTTATGGATTGGGATCCGCAAAGGGACTTCAGGGCTAATAACGGTACTGTAATTTATGGTACCGTTATTAGCACCCTCCCCATTGAGCCCTATCGGGGCTCAATGGGAATGGGGATTGACATTTTCAATGGGGACTTACCGGTCCCACAAAGGTCGGACTAGACCGGTAAGTCCCCATTGAACGAGGGCGGACACGGTACCGGTAATGGTGCTAGTCAGCTAATAGCGCCATGACTAGCACTAACCTCGGAATGAGGGCCAATGTGTGCCTGACTACATGATAGGTCTGTGTACTGAGCACTCTGTCAGAATCTCACCATATTCACTAACTTTTGACATTTGTACATTTTTTTTTTCTTTATTGTGTTTGGTACAAAAAAACTTTACAAAAACTTAATCATTTGACAATAAATATACATAAAAAAAGAAAGAAACATGTTCACTTCCAATTATATACTTCCATATAACATAACACACCATAGCTAAACTAATACCAAATATAAGAATCATCAATTTAACTTTTCATCATAATGCCCAAAGTCATTTTCAACATCTATTTCATCGTATATCAACATAAAACCTCGTAATACCAAAGCAATGTATCGTTCCATAGAGTAAACCTTTTTCTCTCAAAATTTCAGCTCTCTCCGGCAACCATTGAGATTTATTTTTGGTCCAAATTCTCTTGAATAACATTCAATAGTTTAATCAATTTAAGCAGTAACTTTTGGTTATAGCCCCACATACAATTTTCCCATAAGCTTTCTCTACTCATCCAAGATGACAAAGATAAGTAGGATCCAAATATCCTGGATCTAAGTGCTTCAAAGATATAGTCAAGTGCTTTAGGGATTCAAGTACAGAAGTTTGTGCACAAAATCAACATCTTCCAGGTATCATATTCCCCACATCTTCATTCCAATGTTGAATCCTTTCATTTGTCAGCATTTGGTTCAGCTTATAGCGCATGTACATTTTGTTGGACTGGTTACACGGAAACAACTCCGGATAGCCAGCCCTCTCGCCCCATTTTCTGCGAAATTACGCATATTCATAATATGCCTTACTCTTGCCAATTTGATCTAACATCAAACAACAATAATGCATCTGAAATGTGCTCTTACAGGAAGGAAGCCCAACAATAAGCTCTTCCATCAGTGCAGCCTGCAAGCTTTCTTCCATTTTATTTTTAAATTTCACCATTGATGGAACAGATCCATCCACTAACATAAATGCAAAATCTTCACATAAAGATTGTTTTGGAGGAGAAAGCATTTTAGCATAAGTGTAAAGCATGCTCCAGTGCCATTTGACTGACAGGGGTAATATCCCCAGTTCGTGACAAGGGTAATATCCCCAGTTTGTGACAAATTAGCACATTCGGAATCGAAAGCGCTAAGCCAAGTACCTGGTTCCACATTCTGCCCTGTATCATATCAAGAAACTCCTCCATCTCCAAGAGACAGATATCAAGTGCATAAAGCACTATGGGTTCTACTTTTAAGAGATAATATCGTTTACAGGGTAAGACTGAAAATTGACAATACTTGTTAGGGATGATCTTCATCTGGGATGTGCGCGACTTCACTTTCACATTAAGAATATCTTTCCACATAGATATAGAATAACTATTTGCAAGTGTGTAGCCCCGATAGCGGGTCAAAGGCATCTGAGGGATACACACTCCATTCAAACACCAATTGAATCTAGCATTTTCCTCTTTCCACCTGCAAATGAAATGATAAAAGATTTAGTTGGATTAATTGAAGGTTATGTTTTAGGGCAAAACTAAAAAATGAATGCAATTTTGTCTGAAGACCAAATGGAGTACGATCCAAAAACATCAAGTCGTCAGCAAATCCAATCCATGTTAACGCCAGCCGACCCAATTTAAGAGGGAATATGACATTCTCCCTCCAGTCAGCGTCCAAGTCTACTAAGTAGAGGTTGAACAGGACTGCAGCAAGATTACAGCCCTGTTTAAGTCCAATCTCAGTAGAGATCGGGTCAGTTACAGCCCCATTCTTTGACAGCCTTATTTGATAGGAGGTGTTTTGATGTAAGAGTGCAATGATAGCCACCAGAACTAAAGGAACGCCCAAATTAATCATCTTCTCCCATAGCACATCTCTAATCACCGTATCAAAGGCAGCCGTAAAATCAAGGGCTGCGATGTAAATAGGGCCTGTTCCCGAATGTTTCGTAAGTTCATATAAATGGGCCACAATAGATGCATTTAGAGGGCAGCTCATATGTATAAGAGGGCATGCCTACTTGGAAGTGTGGCAACAACTTTAAGTTGGATATATGTAACTGAATTACCCCTGAAATAAAAAGGGTAAATATTTTAGCCGCAGCATCCATGAAAGCGATGGGCCTAAAATTAAATTTTTTACTATGAAAGAGCAAAATTACCACCACGAAAGTGCCAGTCTGAAAATAGAAAAGAACAAATGCTTTAACAAAAGAGACTATAGCTGAATTATATATAAATTGCATGAACTGTTCTCTACTAACCTGGATATCCTGAGGGCTAGACTTATTTTGGAGAAAAGGCAGGAGGTGGCAAAAGCTCTATTGTTCTGTTCTTTGGTCTGTTTGAACAAAACAATGTCTGCCAATGTAGGAGAATGACAATAGACAAGTGGGAAAAAGGATTAAAAGGCTCACCTCCTGAGTTTATGTGATTTCCCCTGCTAGACTGATGTTAAAAGAAAAGGACATGAACTGTCGAAGGAGAAGACCCTATCATGGATCAGGAAAGGGATGGTTAGTAGGCTTAATGGGACCTATCGCCGGATGGTACAAGGACATGCTACACGGGTTGATGGTAAGAATTTGTATTCAATATCAGCATAGCGTGCCCTATTCTGTTTACCATTCATAGTGTCTCTCCGGGGTTCACAATGTGTCGAAGAGTTTCAACCGTTCCACAAAAAGAAAACGAAAAAGAAATTCTGAAAAATCGAGCCAGGAATATCTTTGGATCATCAGCAGAAGGGTATTCTTGATCGGTCCATAAAACATAGGAGGCTGGGTTTGTTGCTGGTTTTCGTCCAAGTAGCGGAAATGCAATGCGTAATCCAAGGACTAGGTCAATATAACAGGCCAAAATCAGTTAACCAAGAATCAGTAAGTACAGAAGGCAGAAATGAAGGAACTTACTTCAGTAAGAAGCGCTGCTGCTGCGATAGGGAATTTTGTATGTTGCTAGCTCCTGCTGGGGTGCGGCGACATGCTGACGTGCTCTGGGTAACCTTAGCAACATGTTGTACACTATGAAGTGATCCTACAGAATGAGCCTTGTGTCGCGCATGCTCCTCTCGTTGTGACAGTCTCCACGGCAACTGCCAATAACGACAGATAGGTAGACATCGATATCGCCTTGGCCGTTCCAAGCAACATTCTTTCTAACGATTCCTGACACTCGAATAGATTTTCCCTGGCATTGTTTGTGAATCATAGGTTGACGATACAATGCAGAAAAAAGCTAAACAATATTGTCAAATTACAAACAGCTATGTACAAGATGTAAATATGAGGCCTGGTGACAAGAGGGAGGGACTATTTCAAAATGCGCTTATTACTTACAGATCCCTTCATTACATTGAGTCCTACTCATACTTGTTGGAGCCCTGATTTGTTCTCTTTTCTCTCACCCTCACAAGTGACACCTGTCTTCGAACCTTCGGGAATTGCTTAGATAGTAGAAAAGGGATTCTTTGGGGCGAAAGATCGGGAGTTTTATACCTCGGGCAAAGAAGAGGTCTAGAAATTGTTTTACATTTAACATGCTTGCACAGCTGCCTGCTTCATGGACTTCACTGACCCTTATTCTGCTCAGACGGTGACAAGGAAGAGGAATACATTGTAACTGACATATCTGGATTTTGGAAGGATGTAGTTAAACAAAAACTAAAATGTTCCTCAATGGTGTACTTCTCTTAGTGTTCTTGATTGTAATGCAAAATATCCGGAGCAGTATTTACAAAGCTACTGATGAATCACACATGAGATTCAATGATTCCGAAAATTCATGGTCCATTTTAAATGTCATTTATATATGAGAATTAAAAAAAGACATATACATGATTTCCTTTACTCAGTAAAATACCAAACTGAAAAACTTTTTATGAATCTAAGAATTTGTAAAATGTAGTTTGATTGTGCATGAATTACATTTTTTGTTCAATATCATCCTTTAGAGTTATGTAAGAATTTTACTCTGTGACAATGACATTTTTTATCAAAACTTCTACTTTTCTTAACTTGCACATATGTTATCTTATTTTTAGAGATCGAGCCCCTTTTATCTTTACTTCTGAGATGGAGTACTTCATAACGGAAGGTGGAAAAAACCCTCAGCGCTTCCAAGATTTTGTTGAGCTATGCTGCCGAGCATACAATCTTGTCCGAAAACACAGCCACCTCATCCTGAATCTTCTTGACTTGGTATGCTACTTTCAGAAACGTGAATCTTCAACATACAGAACTTGCTGTACCTGACTTGTCATATGTTGATCCGCTTCTCTCTCTCTCTCTCTCTCTCTCTCTCTCTCTCTCTCCCTCTCTCTTTCTCTCTCTCTCTCTCTCTCGTTCCCTCACTCTCCTTTGCCCCCTGTCTCTTGCTCTCCCATGCCCGCTCTCTCCCTTGCACTCTTTCTCTTTCTCTTTATCTCACTCTCTCTTTGGGCAAGAATCACCTTATATGGTGTTCATTTCGTTCATTTGGTAGAACTAACCCAGCTGTTGCTGATGGCATCACAGCCAGAATAAAACATAAATCAGGATATCCATAGTTTTGACATACAGACCACCAAAACGAACACAATACACTGTGTTATTGTCTATCAATTATGCACACCATAAAGAGAAATCGGAACACGGATTTTTGCTGGCGAACACTGCTCTATAGTTAACAAGGCACCACACCATCTACCACCACATACGCTAAGCGGATAGGAGCACTGATTGTTTGAATACCTAACAATGGAGTTTGAAGACTGACATGCTTCTCGCCCATTAAAATTAGATTCTTTGAGCCAGGCTCTTATTCTGCATTAATAAAGTACATGGATGATGGACATTAGATTCTAGTTATACATGATCTTGTACTTAGAGACTCAAAGAATCTGATTTTTATAGGCAGGAGCGTGAGAAGCGTGTCATACTTCAAATTACTATTCTACATTTTTAAGTGTTAGTGGGCATGCCTGACTATTGACATTTGCAATGCAGCTCGGCCACCTCGGATTCATCGAAGTGTGCATAGCGCATTACCCTAGGCCCTTTACCCACAACCACATACTGAGTTCTTTACCTAACAATGGAACCTGCTCTTGAACTTTTTTTCCTTATTTTTTTCTCTATATATGTTGTTGATTTTGTTGTCTTTGTTGTACCGTTGTGGCCTTAAATGAATTACAATTTCCTTATTATTTATACTTGAGTTTCTTTTGTTGTTTTGCAAATGCACGTTTCAATCCATATTCTACCTTAAAGTTTCGTTGTCTGAATAATCATTTACATATGATTTTTTTTCATACAATTGTGTGCAACTTCCCATCTGACATCTCTCAGTGGTGAACTATTTTATTCTCCACTTCTACTACTTTTACCCAATGATTCGTGATGCAGCATATTTCATTGCTGATCAAGGCATCTTTCAAACAATTGGACCAATTAATCATTTTTGGTGGATTATCATGGTGACCCATTACTGTGTGTAATATTACAATTTGTGTTTACCTTGTGACATCTTCCAATTGACTAATGGTGTTATTGGCTGACTAATGGCATTTTGATACAAAGGTGGCTTTATTGACTGGTCAGTATTATGATAATCAGATCAATGAGTTATGCCCTGATGAAGAACTGAAGAAAGCCCAAAAAGCATTGACACATTATGCATCTGCATAATTGAGCAATTGAATAAATATGGAATATGGCAAAAATCGCATTGGATAACTGGATTTAATAATTAACTACCACCATTGGAACATATAGTTTTGAAGTTTTTACCTAAACCACTTGATTGAATTTAGGGACTGCAGCCCTCACCGAAGGTTAGATAGACTTGGTCCTTTTTCCTGAAAAGCAGTGACATTCCCTTCCATGATAACTTAACACTATATAATGCACCACCCGCCTTCATACATTCACAAGCAGAGCCCTCCTTGGTAGAGTGGTTCATATCTCACCCCCTCCCTCGCATCTCTAGGCTTGTTGCATGCCTTGTGTCCTCCATCATCAAGCACCTCCCTGACTCGCTGTGGACCCCAATACCTCTTTTGATCCTTTCTCACAAATCTTGGATTTCTAACACACAGGCCTTCTCTCCCTCAGACAATTCACACCTCCTCAAACTCAACTGATCATACCTCTGCTTCATCTTCTGTGCCTTGCTACTGACAACCTCCTTTAACCTTACCAGATCCCACTCAAAAAAACCAGATCTCCCCAACCACGGTGGGCAGACTGAAGTGTGGGGCTTTCTCCTTCTCAGTACCTCAAATACTGTCAGGCCTGGGGTGGCATGCAGTACCAATCTGTAAGCTGACACCCTTTTTTTTAACAAAATCTTCCTAACCCACTGCTGCCATCACAGCCATTCTGATACCTTGCGTTAACATGCAGTTAAACCTCTCAACTGCCTCATTGGTTTTGGGATGGTACAACGCAGTTTTGTGGTGCACAGTTCCCACTCCTTCTAAAAATACCTCCATCATCCCAGAAGTGAGCTACTCGCCATTATCAGTTATCAATCTCCTTGGGTATCCTTCCCTTTGAAACATGCCATCTAGAAAACTGACAACTGCTCCAGTGTCTGCTTCATGAACTATCTCCACCTCCACACACTTGAAGAAACGGTCCATAAGTACAATGACATATTTATTCTTTCCCCTCTCACCATCCACCGGTCTCAGAATGTCTAAGACAACATACTCCCATGGCATGGTAGGCAACTCTAAAGGCTTTAGTGGTTGAACAAAGCTTCTCAACATTTTATCAGCCTCCCCACACAGCACCCATTCTTTGACCATCTCCTGAACTTGAGAGTCTAGTCCAGGACACCAATATTCTGCAGTAATCTTTCCTTTGGTTTTAGTAATTCCCAAATGACCTTCATGTGCTCTACTAGTCGCTTCCTCACCCCAAAGGTTGGAACAACACGCCCAGTCTTGCACACTTGTAGCCCTTCTATCCTCAGCCCCTCACCCCTTGCAATACTCCTAACCCCTCAGCTTCCGTCAATTCCTCCAATCTGTCTCAACATGCTGCCTACCTCGCCTCAGTTCCTCATCTTCTGCTAAGGCAACCATCCATTGTGATTTTTCCCACTTTACCCTTGCACGCTACAAAAACTTGATCCTCTACCTCACGATCTACCCGAGTCACTGTGAGGGTGTAGAAGAAGGAGGATGGCAAGGATGAGTAATTTTGAGTCTAGAAACGTTTACTGTGCAACTTTAGAAAATCTATCTCTCCTTTCATCTAAGGGGCTTGCTCTGCCTCAACCTAGGAACGTTTTAGTGAGTTGTCAGAAAGTGCATCAAAATTAAATGTTCTCCGTCCTCGTCCGAAACCAACTGATCTAACCCTAGCACTATAAAAATAAGTCTTTAACTAAAGTGAAATGTCTGTTCCTTCACCAGGAGAATGACTCCTGGTGTCTTATTTCAGTGTTATAGTAGAAGTAGTTATTTCAATGTCCCATCAAAAAGGGCAAGGGGAATGTCTCCTGGTCCTTCTATACAAGTTCTCCACAGCAGCCATTAAGCAATCCTTATATTATTTGATTTCCATTCAACACTCCGATAGAAATATTTTCCAGGCTTCTCTGAATCTTTCTAATAAGTCTTTCTAAATTCTGCTTGAGCAGTGGTATTAGGTGGACCACTGTAATGAGAGAGAGGATTCCCGATGCACTCTGCTTGGGCAGTGGTGTTGGACTGACCACTGCAACAAGGGAGCTGACTCCCGATGCACTTTGTTTGGGCAGTGGTATTGGCGTGGTCTCTGCGATGGGGGAGATGACTCCCGATGCACCCTGCTTAAGCACTGGTATTAGCTTAGCCACTGTGATGACGTAGATGACTCCTGATGTATGCTGCATGAGTTGTGCCTCTTCCTGGATCCCACCGGTCTTCCCACCGTTCCCATTACTTATGGTGCCTTGGGGGCATGGCCCAAGTTCTTCCCGGGGTCACAGTGGCCTTTCCTCCCCCTCCTTACTTCCTGCACAGCACTGTGGCAGGCTAGTGGTCTCAGCATAATTTCTGGACCTAACAGGCCACCACCAAGTGAGTCAGCTCCCTGCCGGCTCTCAGGACACTCCAGCACCGTCCTGTTCTTTTTCTAGTCTGCCTCCCAGAGAGACGTGACTGCTCTGGCTGCAGTGTTCACCGTTTGGATTTCCCAGGGTTCGTTCGCATACTCCTGGCTTCTGTGGTGAGAGCTCCTTAGTCCGTTCCTGCTTTCTTCTTTATACTGTTGACTCCCCCCTCACGTAACATCAACACCATTTTGGAAAGTCTCTTTGGTACTCTAAATTCCTACGTTGAGTCACATCATTACAGTACTAGGCTGGTTTTGCAAATGGTTACTCCATATGCGTCTCATGTTCTTCTTCGCCGGAGTATGTTTTTCCCTCGTGAAGTTATGGATTTACAATAACATATGGTTCCACTATCAATGGTGGGAGAAAAGGGTGACCATGAGGGTAGGGGGTTGTGTGACAGGATTTTATAGACACTTTTTCCCCAGGTGGATGTCCTATCCCCAGGAGGGGAGTCCCTCCCTATGAGGTCCTTCTGCATATTACCACCCCTAGGGTGCAACCTCACCTCCTGATCCACATAGGCAAGGGCTCTTCCCTGGGGAGAAGTGACGAGACCTGGTGAATCGTCCCATCACCCTCAAAAGAAAATCAGCCACATTATTGTTTTTTCATGACACATGATCCACCATACATTTATAACCTTGTAATGAAGTTACCCATCTCATTATTCTCCTAGAAACCACATCAAGTCCTTTGCTCATGAAGATCCCCACTAATGGTTTCAGGTCCGTAGGCACAACACATTTGCTTCCCCAGAGAAATGCTTTAAACTTTGTTATGGCCCATGTCACGCTCAATACTCCTTTCTCAATCACAGAATATCTTGTTTCTGTTCCCCTCAAAGCTTTGTAAACCAATGCAACTACTCTTTCTACACCTCCTTGTAAATGCATAAGAACTGCGCCAAGCCCTCTATCACTGGCATCCGTTATGACCATTGTCATATCCAAGGCTGGCACACAAGCAATTGGCCCTCTTTATATCTTCAAAATCTTTCTGGCATTCCTCACACCAAACAAATGAAGATCGCTTATTCAAAATTCATGCCACGGTTTGCAGATAGGTGTGGTACCATCAGAGGATTATGCAAGAATAGTCCACCAAACCAAGGAAGGTTATTACCTGCTGTCTGTTAGTAGGTGCCTGCACATGCACTATGGCCTTCACCAATTCCTCTCTCGGCTCTATCACCTTCTCGCTTGACTTATGTCCCAAAAATGTAATTGGGTTTTTTCTAAACATCTCCTTTTGAAGAGTCATACCTCTTCCTTCAGCACTTCTAAAACTCTGCTGAGTCTTTGGCCATGCTCCTTAAGAATCTTACCCGTGATGAGAAAGTCATCTAGGGTGTGTATTACACCTTCCATCTCTTTGAGCAACTGGTGCATCACTCTCTGAAGAAAAAATGCTGCCACTGACATAAGCCCAAATGATCTTCTATTATAACAAAAAGTACCTACCGGCATTGCAAAAGTGTTAAATCGTAACAATCTTAATGTAACCTCACCTGGTGGTATGCAGACACCAGACCTACCGTACTAAATATCTTGGCACCTGCAGCCATGCTCACCATCTCCCCAATTTTGGGTAAGGCAAAATGATCCACAACAACCTCTGTTTAATGTCCTGAGATCTATAAATAGGCGTACCTTCCCATTGGGTTTGTGCACCATGTAAGGAAGGCATGGTATCAAGAATAGACAGACATTTGTAACTTTCGGTCTTAATAGGTTCACAGTTCAAGGGTGTTTATTAAACTGTATTGATAGGTTGGAAAAACGCCTATCTAAACCTAAATCTAAGATGGGAGCAACCTATGACCATCAAATCATAATAAGGCAGTCCTAGTGGCGCCTAGTTAAAATAAAAGGGCCTACACAAAAAAAAAGATAAAATGCTAATCCTTAAAACTAAATACCAAAAAGAGTGTGGGATAGGGTTTACAAGAAAGAAAGAAGTGTTGACAAATGTTAAGTCAGGATGTGGTAGCCAGGCATCTCCTTTCCCCATGTTTTGAGCACAGGACAAGGTGGGACTCCTGAGCACAGCACATGCTCAGGCTTTCCCAACACAAGACAAAAGTTCCGCTCTCCGATATCAGGACAGTTGGTGGTTAAGTCTCTTTTCTACAAAAAGTCTCTTGCCTCCGAGGACCTGATGAGTTCAAAACAATAAAAGAAAGTTCCTTTCTGCTTGTACGTTGGGTGATGTCTTTTCACCTCTGGATCCCCCTCTTCCGGGCTCAGACCCTTCTGAACTGTTTGGCTTCCTCCGTCTTATTCATTACGGCTTTTCACAAGTCAATTTCTCTTTTGGCACTCACAAATCTTAATACCTTTTTAAACAGTTCCCCAGTCGACATCCCTGTCGGGTTCACTCTTGCCATTTCACAATTCCTTTTACTTTCTTCTTATGCAAGATTTACTTCCCTTGCGTTCTCAATACGTTGGACTGTACAGGGATTTTGCTAAACCCCTGTATGACCACTTTGACCTTTTCCTAACAGCTCCCCTAGGACCTTCGGGTATCAGTAGTTTCATTCAACGCGGGTGTGATGCTGCAAATGCACTGGAGAGACAGGGCCTTCATGTCCTTGTCCAGGAGTGCATGTGGGACTCCTGGTAGTGCAGCTCTTCCTCTTTTTGGTTATGGTTAACAGACCCTTGTGATACCCTTATGGCACCCACTGGTGGGGGTACAACCCTGTGCCCCTATTGTATGTTTTTGGGCACCTGTGTGTGACCCACGGAGCAGGAAATGGGATGGTGGCAGCTCCATGCTGAATTTGACAGTTGCTCTGAATATCCTCCATTTTGGGGTACCCATCCCTGCTATTGGAATCAGTTCATTCCTTATAGGAGACAAGATGGCCCCTGTGGCGTCTTGCTCTCTATTGCCTGTTAACTTGTTTTCCCAAAGTACTGGGAAGCCCTGACTCTGTCCCTTCCCCTGACTGGCTGTTGGGTGAAAGTTCCATATATGGTATTGTGGGGGAAGACCAGGCCAGACTGGCTGGAACCTTCCCAATGACTGTATGTTGTGGGTACACCCTTAGGGTACGACCTGGGTGAATGGAGTGTGTGACTAATATACATTTCATGTTATGGGTGTCTGGTTTCTGGTGTGTAACACAATGAAAGAGATGCCTGCCCGAAACAGGTATGAATGCAGTGTGGTGTGCTAAATGGCTGGGTGCTTGCCCCAATCCACATTCCTTGATGTGAGTGGCTGGATGGAGAAGAATGGCCTGAATGCACTGTGAGCCTAATTGACTGCCTGCCTGGTGAATGCCCTTCTGAATGATTGGTTACCTGAGCCTGGTTCAGCAGTGTGAATAAGAGATAGAAAAGTATATCTGGGACCTCTCACTGACTAGAATCGTTCAGAAGCTGAAGTGAAAACTGGATGCTTATCCTTGAAGCCCAACTGGAAGAAGGCAGCTTTGCTGCTGCTTTCCTTTGCCGCAATCCAAAAGCTGTTGTGTCTCCAAGAACTTATCCAAGAGAGGACCTGGCTAGGAGACCTCTTCCTGAGGGAACATCGTGCACCAGCTAACCTTCACAAAAACTCCCTGGAAGTCAGTCCTCGAAAGGCTGCCGACCGGAGACTGGGACCACTGAGGAATCTGAAGTGAAGTGCCAGGGCGTTGAGGGCCATTGACGACTGCGACTTTTGACAAAGATTCAGAGGACCGATGTAACCTCATCGACATGAGCCACTACGCTTCGTGGTCTAAGACACTTTGAAACCAAGGACTTCCATGCTCATCACCATCAACCGCTTTGTCCCGCCAGAGAAAGTCAAGGTCGCTGACAAACCGAGGAGAATCGGCCGGTGGGTTTCTCGCCCTCACTCAAAACTGTGTCTTGGGGGTGGACCAGTGCAGCAGGATCACCTGGGGTGAGGGGTCTTTGGGTAGTTGGAGTGGGACACCAGATGGCGAGACGAGGTATCCCCTTCCCTGTAACAGCTTTACCCCATCCTATCCGATAGGATACTTAGGAATTCAACCCCCCTCTTTTCCCAACACAAACACTTTCTCAAAGACAGCTCACTCCGAGAGAAAACAGACTAAAACCTGAGCCGTATACCTGACATGTTCCAATGCAGTGGTCAGTAGGGTCAGGCAATTACTGACCATTACACACACTTATACAAGGCGAAAGATGGTAAAAGAGAATGGCATCACAAGGAGGGAAGTGCCCTTGACCTTTTCGACAAGGGACTGTTACTTTTTCTATTTTTGCAGGCTTATGAAAGTAAGACAAAGAAACAAGGCTGAAGAATCCTGCATTGTGTGTCAGAGGTACCCGGGGCTCTCCCGTGTCGATAGTCAAGGCAGGTAGAATCGATTGCCACCGTGGTCTCTTGTTTTCCCTGACAATTTTCAAAAGTGGTACAATGCGTATCCCATCTGATCATTTCCTTTTAGAAAATGTTTGTCTGTGGAGCTATTGTTTGCTATTTCCTTTCTGTCACAACAGCACAAGCACTATCTCCAAGCGGATTATCTTTATATTCAACTCCTTCATGTGCTCCATTTTCTTTGCCAGTTCAAAAACTTCACTTAATCAATCTGGGGCTCCCCTTTTGTCCACATTTGCTCCCATATTGTGTTCTCCTTCACTTTCAGCATAAACTGGTCTCACATTTGTTTCATATGTCGCCCCAAAGTTAGATTTGTTGGCCAGTTCCTCAGATCAGTAGATTTGTTGGCCAGTTCCCTCAGATGAGTAATGAAATCCTTGATGGATTCACCAGCTCCTTGTTCATCAATTCCAAAGTAGTACCTCTGTAATATGATGCTTGACTCTTTCTCAAAATGAATATCAAGCTTCTTTAATATAGTTTCAATGACATTTACTATTTCTCCTCCTCTACCTTCTCCACTAGGGATGGGTTCAGGAAGACTTTATAAAATTCTGCATCCCTCAAATCCCAAGCAGTCCATTGGTGCTCTGCAGCAGTCAGTGCTGTATGTAAGACGATGTATGGCTAGGACATAGTCCTGAAAACCCTCCCTCCATATTTCCCATTTAACCACATGAGGGCCCGTATTGGGTAGAAATGCAGGTGGCAAGCTACCCATTGGTCAGTACAAAACTCTCATGGTACCATGCAATCACAACGGCAAACTCCTTTTTCCTTAGGCTATCCCTGTGATCATTGAAGATCTGCTACACATGTTACCATTATGATTCTCTAGTCAAAATGTTCACATGACACACAGCACGTTGTTATGCTGAACTTGCAATACTTTACCAGAGCAGTCCACCGTACCTCACCTCCACTGAAATGCCTGCTCCTTGCCTCCTGTGCACAGGAGAGCCTTCACTTTCGCCTTTGTAATGCTTGGAGGGCATTGCTGGGTATCCAAATGCCAGTACGGCCAGCGACATCATTTAGGGGTCGCCAGAGGTCGCAACTGCGACCTCTGAGGTCTCCCTTGCGACCTCCAAAAAAAGAAGAAGAAAAAACACAGTTTTTATTTATTTTTTTGGAATGCAAGCTCCTCGGCTGAGGCCAGCACCATGTGGCTGTTTACCTCTGGAGTGACTGACTTTCTTGTTCAGGCCCCTTAAAAAAAAAGAAGAAAAATAAAAACAGGGTTTCCACAAGTCTAACACTTTCAGCATTGACCCTAAATAAGAAAGAATAGGAATACCAAATAATGTCTCTTTCTGGAATTCTATACAATAATTGCTAGACTCATTAAAGGTTTATTTCAGACACACTTCAGGGGGTGAGTCAGTCTGTTCTTAAATGCCTCAACTCAGCCTTTCATCCTTCTGAGGTCGATAAATGAGTACCAACACAGGTTGGATGATATTGGGTGTATATTGTTTTCCATATAAAGCTCCTAAGCGTAAGTGCTATATAATAACACATCATTATCATTTAGTCATTGACGTCTGCTTGCATTCACAGTAATTTGGTAATATGGGCTTATACACACTGATCTTAACAATAGATATGGCGATCCATTCTTGTATGAAATGTACATCACATTATAGTGATATTCTAACCATATTTTTCATTGTCTACAATGCTATGTGATGCCACTTCCTGTTTTGTCAACGTTTGAAAGGTTGTGTTCCATCGCTACCCGCGATATCACTTCGGGGCGGGTCAAATGACATCACTTACTGTGATGTCATCAGGGGTCAAGGGTCGTGTGATGTAACTTCTGCTACCCCTGGCATTTTGGTGAAATGACGTCCCTGAGTACGGCTTGGAGGCACAGACTTAGCTGAGTCCTTTTCTCAGGATGGTCTCACCGGTTCAGGGCAATGTTGTGAGTGATTGCCAGGCAACCGTGTTCCGGTTAGACCTTTGAGGCCGACCACCCCTATACCTCGAGGCCTGCCCAAACACGAAGGGGACGACTCCCAGAGCTACGGCACTCAAGAGAATGTTTCTTTCCAATGGCAGCCGGGCAGCCAACTAAAACAATCCAAGCATGGGGCAGTCCCGGTTTGCACTAACCCACTGCCACAGGGCTGCTCGGCCATAGTCCCTCTGCCTCTACATGGCTGATATCCGATCTGTGCTCCTGCTGGTACAGCAACGCTATCCACCCATTTCAGATTGTCACTGAGAAGGTCAACAGAACGGGTTGCTCTTCAAACCAGAAGGACACGGTCCAAGTGGCATATGGACCCTGGGGGCTTGACCAACTCATCACCACTATTATAAAGGTACACCACACGTCTGGATCAACATATGATTATTTATTTGGGAAACTCTCCAACATCAAGTAGGTATGGCAAGCCCTTAGCTTCACACATCAGCAGTTCTCTTTACTCCCCCAGCAACTGCCGCTCTCGCATTCTCTCTCCAACTTCCATTCTGTTCAGAACATGGAACCATTCTCAACTATATGCATGTTTACAGCATAGGCAAAAGCAGTGGCATTGCCTTCGATGAAAATAACCTAACACTATATAATAGGGTGCTATTTTTTTAATGATTAAAAGTAAGGAGAACAGTAGCAACAGAGTTGTCCCCAGAGGTGGAGATTGACCTGGTATTTGGAGACCTAAATTGCCATTGTTTGTCTTGTGCAGGAATGTTATGTGGCATACTAGAAGAAAGACACAGACCAGAAGGCTTATTTGGTTCATAAAGGTTTTATTTAGCTTAAAGAAAATGCCTTGCTGACCCTCCTGCTAATATGGAAGTTCCCTAACTACCAAACTAGATGAAGGGTGTTTGCCAATATTAGTTAAAATAATAAAGCTGGTCCTCTGTCCAAATCCTAAGTTCTAAACTGGCCTTACAACTTTGAAAAATAACCAAAAAGGGAAAATGGGCAATATAGGTTCTCCCAGTGTTCTTTATTCTGCCATATCGCAGTGGTTCCAGGAATCTCTCTTAGTGCCACATTTCTTTATCAGTTTATCAGTTCATGTCCATCTTGTCACAGTTAAAAAATAAAGAAAAGGTTCCTAAACTCTCACAATCCAAAGAAAGTCAATGTTCTCAAAGATCGTAGATGAAGGTCTGTTTCTTTAATCTTTTTCCACCGACTGCGTGGGTCTCTCTCCACGAGAGTCCAGACTTGCTTGATTCTACTTTCCCCTTCAGCTGATTCTTGCTTTGCTATATAGGGCCCTCCTGGCTCCCTTGACTCTCTTGTTCACAGATTCTCATTCAATCCATAGGGATATGCATATCTCTTCCCAGGCTATCTTTCCCCTGTTTTCTGCTTGGGCCTTTGAGCTGTTTGGCTGATTCCAATGTTTGGGTTTTTAGGGTTCCCAGACCGCTCTTAATATATATGTCGAGTTCCCCTTCTAGGCCAGTTTGCCCCTCATACAGTTTTATACTCTTTGTAATTTCTCCCCTCATCTGGGTTTGGTCTCTGCCCCTCTCGACTGAAAGGAACCCGCTTACCTTCTCTATTGCAGTTCCTGCTCGTACGAGATGGTTATCGTCTACTGACGCTGGGGTTCTTTGTGTCTTCTCAGCGTACTCTCTGGTATGCAAGCTGTAGCGTTTCTTAGCTCCTTGTTCCTATCTTTATGGTTTCTCGTGGTGCAAGCGGGGGTCTCGTTTCCATCCAGCTTGCCGGGTGTGGTGTTGTCTTTTGGGCTCCAAGCCCACCACATCCTTTGCGTGGTCACGCCTTCCCTCTTGATTGGTTCTGCCCAGGATTGCTGACTCTGCACCGCCCTGTGCCTCATCGACCAAGTTTCTCTCCATCTGGGGATTCTCTGCCGGAGCGTCTCAGGGTCTTCGTCTGGACCTCCTTCGAGATCCTTCTCCGTGCTACAGCTGGCTATACTCGGCAGTGCGGCCCGCCTCCCAATGACATCGGTATTTCAGAGACTTGCCTCTATGTATCGTGTCTCCTCCATTCAAGTGAGTACGTCCTTTTATCCTTGGTATCAGATATGAAGTTGTGTTTGATAGTCCAGCCTCTTGAAAGACCAGCATTGCATTGAGCCAACTGTTTAGATGTTTTTCCTACATTATTTGTAGTTCCACAGCTGGCTGACAGATCCACTTCTGGTATTCCCATTTATGCAGACAATGTTTTAGTACTAGGGAGCTCCTTACTGGAATGGGAGTTTCTGTCTCCTGATGGGGCGCCACACGCAGTGATGTCTCGCTTTACCAACCCCCTAGGGAGGGTTTTGCTTAGCGGGCTCACCTCCCTAGCTTCAAAGGCGTGTGGAGAATCTTGTGGGTCCCCAACTGAAGCCCTGTCTAAAGTCTCCTACCAGGGGTCCAGGAGTGGGCAGACGCTTCCTGTTGCCAATCTTGGGGGTGGTGTACTGCGGGAGGATAACCTGGGGTGGAGATAAGGCCCAGGATAGTGGGGAGATTCCACAGGATGAGACATGGTATTAAACTCTGGATAATAGTAAGATCATACCCAGAGAGGTTATCACATCTTGTCATTTAGACGAATATCAGTGTAGGGTTAAAATGAAATCAGTAAGGTATAGAACAAATTATCTAAAGATGTTCACTTTTTGGAACCATTCTTTTGTACCACTAAAATAAAGATTTCTCTCCCTTGATGTTATTACAATAGGAGAAAATATGTTGAACGTTTTTAGAGACAGATCGGGCAGAGAAAGTCTTGGGTTTGCCATTCCTGTTGGCATTCGTTTGACCTTCTGGAGGAAATTCATTTTAATTCCTTTGAAGATGAAGCAAAATTAAAGCTTTCTACAAAGGACTGCATGTCCCAGAATCCCTCAGCTACTGTGAAGAAGAAGAGGGCTAAAGAGACATGCAGGTCAGGCAGGCAAGCCTAATAACTTTTGTCAGGGTCAGGCAGTTGATTCTAAGGAAGGGCCTCTACCTGAAACCAATTAACCCACCTGAGGGGCATAAAAGGCTACTGCAGGGAGGAACAGTAGAAAGAAGCTGTAGTGTAAGCCGGAAGTTGCAGAAGAAGTAGGAGACTAGCACGAGGCTGCAGTTCGCAATGAAGTGTGACTACAGAAGGGACGCTGGAGTAGAGGAAGGGCAGTTTTCACCTGCAAACTCTGAGTTGGTCCTTTGCTCACAAACCCTGGTTGTCTGTGGCAGCACTGGAAGGGGCTAGAGGAATCAGGCAGTCTTTTCAGGTGTGCCTAATTGCTGCGAATGCGGAGCTGAAGTTGTGGATCCACCCAAGTCCTGTGTGCAGAAGCAAGCCGAGGGAAACTGGCGAGTAGAAGTCTCTCCTTTGATGAGGCCGGATCAGAGACACCCGTGCAGCAGAGGGGTGTGGGTCCCAGAGTGTTTGCAGCAGAAGTAGTTGAAGAAAATTAATCCGGGAGGCAGAAGCAGCCCGCAGTTACAGTGATTAGTCAGGAAAATGAAGCTCTGTGCTGCAAATCAGCTTGTATGTAACAGTAGCCAGCTTTCTTAACACTTGCGTTCATAATTGAGGGAGATAAACTTGTTCGTAGAAGTGCGAAGTATAAGGAACTCCTGGTGGCAAAAGTAAAGACAGACACAATTGATCACATTTCAAGGGTGTTTATTAAACTGTATAAATGGGGGTGCGAAAACCCCTAATCTAAACCTAAATATAAGATGGGAGCAAGCTACGACCATGAAATAATAATAGTAAGGCAGTCCTTGTGGCATCTTTCAAATAAAAGGGCCTATACTAAAAGAAACTATTGCCTATACTTACCGCTAAGTTTACAAATAGTAGTGTGGGGTAATGTTCACAAGAAAAGAAAGAATTGTTCACAAAATGATAAGTTAGGATGCTGTGGCCGGGGTCTCCCTTGCCCACGTTTTTAGCACAGGACAAGGCGGAAGCACAGCACACTCCTTGGCTTCTTTAAAGCGAGGCTACATTTCCTTAAAGCCCCCAGGCAGGCTTTCTCTTAAGCCTACAGTCAGGCTTCCTCTTAAGCCTTCAGTCAGGCTCCACACAGTTTGTTTAACACATAAGGTTACCCTCCGTCTGGCTCAAACCTTCTTCTGTGGCTCTTGCGTCTTGGCTTCCTTCGCTTGGACTCGAGCTGCTTGGCCTTTAACTGCTTGCTGGGTCGGAGACTTTCTAGCGGGCGAGGACTTCTGCGGGCACCCCTGCCTGACCACGGCTCTGCTCTCTTCATTCCATTTGTACGCTTCCCTCAGCCGGGCTCGAGCACTATGGGTTTTTTCACCTTTCTCCCCAATGCCTCTTGAGACTTGTAGTTACTTTGTTTTCTTCTGGATTTCCCTTTCTCTCTTGTTTTTGTCATAGTCTCCCTCGATCGGGCTCAGATCATCCTCTCACTGCGGACAAGGGTTTTTACTCGACCCTTCTATGACCACTTTGACCTCTTACATCGGCTCTCGCAGGGCCTTCTGGTATCTGTAGTTCAATGAAAGGGGGCCAACTAGTGTCTTTGGCATAAGCACCCCCGTGGCACTGGACTACTCTGCAGCTGATCTCCCTTGGTTTCTCAAAAGTTCATTAACACACACAAGTTCTTGGTCCACAAGCTCTTTCATATCATATCATGTTGCCATTTGCAACCTTTGCTCAACGCAGTCCAGTCAGCTATCGGCTCTCCCTCCGACTCATCGACTGAGCTGAACTCCCTGCCGTTTCTTGTCTCTGGAGTCAAGGACGGTACCACAGAAATAATCGCCTCTCTCCATCTTGGTTATCAGGGTGGGAGGCCGCTGTGCACTGTTGACATCTGTTGCCCACATAGTAACTGTCGTTCTCGGTTTTATGATTCTTTTCACTGAGGTTTCTCGGGTCAAGGTCAAAAGGGGCAAGGGCACTGCCCTCATTGTCGTCCTTTCAGGTTTCACCGCTTTTCTGCTCCCTTTGAATTGCTGTCCTGGAACAGCTGCCTCCTTGGGTGTTTTGCCTTGCTCCCAATGTGGTCTTGTGCTCCACCTTTTATCCAGGTGGGGAAGGGAAAGGGCCGTCAAGTGTGTGTAGTTATTGTTAATTGCCTGACTCTGCATGACCCTTGTGTTCGGACAAGTCATGTAAACAGCCCTGTTTGAGACAATTGTCTTTCCTGTTTTAAGAAAGTGTGTCGGAAGAGGCACGGGATAGAGTTTCTGCATATCCTACGGAGTACGATGGGTAACGGGTGTTATAAGCAAGGCGGTACTGTCTCACCCGTCGGTGTCCCCCTTGCACTCCGTGAGAACCCCCCATCAAGGTGATCATCCCGCACTTTTCCACCTCCAGGAACTGAATCCAATAGCGATTGGCCGTGTCCTGGCCACCTGCATGACAGATCCTCGGGGACTAGTCAGTGAGACACCTTCAGGTTTCTCACAGAAGTATTATTAACAAGGTAATTGTAACATGCGATGGAAATATTAGAGCCGACCTACTGTTGTAAAAGCATCTTTCTTCTCCCATTGTTAAACACAACCTGATGCCGAGCGGTCACTTGCATCTTGTTAATACTGAGAACGCTGCTGGTAAACCAAGAACTCTTAATTGACTCTCCCGAAGCTTTACAACACAGTTTTCACGTATTAGGAAGATGCACATGCAACATTGTGTGCCAAGTACCTTGGAGGCTAAGAAGCTTACCGAAAGGTGGGAACACGCAACTTTGAAGTGGCAGTTCAAAGGTAAAACCAAATTGTGTGTGCCTAATTTCATTTTGATTGGAAAACTGATATCATGTAACATCACAAGCAATAAAATAGAAGTTGTAAAAGAAGTAGAAGCTGAGCAGGGAACAAGTACGGCCAAAGCCAATAGCCTACGCCCTATTACAGCGTTTCCAACTAATTTAAGAACTAACAATACTGTTTAAGAGTTGTTGAAGCTGCGTTACCTCAGAGACTTCTAAGACAAGGGGTAACAGAAGTTATGAAAGTCTGGAGAATGAGGCTTGGGATAGCCACTGAAGTCGCAGTGTTTCTGAAGCTGGGGAAGGGAGCTGTATATTGTTTAACATCTCTGAAGTTGCCTAAATAGTTTAAAGGTTTAGTAGCAGTAGTACAATTGGAGTTGGTAACTACAAGGTGGAAAGGAAAGGCAAAGAGGCTGCCCTTTCTTGTACCAAGAGAGAAGAGTGCCTTGCCAGTCTGCAGAGGCAGAGGAAGTCTTATGGAAGTTGCCTAACTTTTTAAATTGCAGTAGCTGCAGAACTGTGGTTGCAAAATACAATTGTCAGCATTGTAGTTATTGGATAAAGTATAAGCCAAAAGTCAACTGTGAGGCAAGGGAGCCTGTTCTCATAGCTACATAAAGGTAATTGCTGGAGCGAGAGCAATTTCCAAACAGAGGCATCCTGACATAACTGTATATAGCAGGCGCTGCAGAAGTTGCAAATTGAAGAATTGTCAAGTAGAAGAAATATTGTTGCCATCACCTTTGTTCCTCTTTTCCTGTCCAGGAATACCATTGGTACTATTGTTTCTTTTTGGAACTTGGAAATGGGGATATTTTAATCCAGTGAAGAGGAACTGCTGCCGGCAGATTTTTATTTGTGTGAACCTTTGTTTCTTTGGAACTTTCTTTTCCTTTGAAAAATTGACATTGGGACAATTCTGGCGGAGCAAGATCTGCCCAGAACAAGTAGAAGTCATCCAAGACACTGGTTGTTTGGTAAATCTTTGATTTATATTGTTTTCATGTTCATTTAAATGTTTATGTTGTTTAGTGGGGGGGTTAGTATTGCAAATGTTAGGCGGTTCTGCCTTAGATCCTAGACTAGGTAGGGAATCCCCTGATAGAGCAGGTTTTTTTAAATTATTTTACTTACGATAAAATGGGGAACCTTGAGAACACTAAACAAAGTCTCGAGTCTCGTGTTGCTGACCCCTCACATGTGGTGTCAAGAGTGGGATGTAACTCAGCTGATAACAACTGGGGATCCACAGTGTATTTAGTAGATTCATATCAGACAGAGGCAGACTCGGAGAATAGCTCCTCTGGGCCTAATTATACTACTTGTGCCACTTGTACTTCCCATTCGAATCCTGCTTCAAAGTCTTTAGACCTGCATTGCTGACCCCTGACAGGGGGTGGCTCGCCCCATGGAAGAAGGGGTGAAACCTCCAGATTTGTCACTTACCATCACACTAAGGCTGCATTGCCCACATGGAAGAGGTGAGGGAGATATAGATAGGCTATGTGGGGGTGCTGAGGGTCTGACAGTTTGATTTTCTATATTTTGGTTAATTATTAGTGTTTGTGCATACTGTAACAACTGCTATGCACTACCAATCAGGGGCCAGCATGCAAAATTAAACATTTCCTTGCCACTGACAGTAGAAACAGATACTTGTTTTCAGTCTGTGTGCAACCCTTTCCAATAAGAACAAACATTTTAAGAAACAACAGTGTGTGTATTCTCAGCAAAAGAAGAAAAAAGGAGAAAAAATTACTGTTTTATTGTATCATTTGTGACACATCCAGGGAAATCATCCCTTCTCTCAAAGGGTGGTTGGGGGCACCCACTTTGGGACTAGAGAGGAGAGGCATGCTTTAGAAGACAAATACCCCGAAATGGGTGATAGAAGCAGCTGCAAAAGCAGGACTGAGCAGGCCTGTATCCCACACTGGGTTGCAAATACACAGGGCTAACAATCTGAATACCCCAGGGGGTGGGAGAACAATAACCACTGGAGCTCTGGGCAGGCCCATAGCCCACCAGGGACTTCAAAAACAACTAGCCTAGGATGGAGTGAAAGAAAGGAAAACCCCATCAGAGTGAAACCAGGCTGATTCACAAACTTGGCCTCAGGTTGGCTCCAACTCGAAGGAACAACTAGTGCAATTTGTTGTTTTTGTAAATACCTCTCCATTTAGTTCAAGAGAACTCATCCCAGGAGAAGGGATAAACCTATAAAGACTATATGGACTAGTGATAAGACCATCATTTGAACCGGAGAACCATTGAAAGAAATGTTTTCTTTTCTTTGTTGATCGTTCTGCAAATTCGAGAACCAGAAGAGACGTTTAGGATTTTTTGGTGGGGGTCAGGAAGTCAACCCAATACTAAGCTCTTTCGCCCTTCCTTCCTTCCTTCCTTCCTTCCTTCCTTCCTTCCTTCCTTCCTTCCTTCCTTCCTTCCTTCCTTCCTTCCTTCCTTCCTTCCTTCCTTCCTTCCTTCCTTCCTTCCTTCCTTCCTTCCTTCCTTCCTTCCTTCCTTCCTTCCTTCCTTCCTTCCTTCCTTCCTTCCTTCCTTCCTTTCTTCCTTTCTTCCTTTCTTTCTTTCTTTCTTTCTTTCTTTCTTTCTTTCTTTCTTTCTTTCTTTCTTTCTTTCTTTCCCTAGTGGTAGGTTAGGTGGTAGGTTAGCATACTTTTGAACGGAGGGCAGAGCTTATTTGTGAGACATCCTGACAAGCACTAGTTTATTTTCTACCATGGGGAATCCATCATAGAGGTAGGAACACAAGAATGTTTTCTAAATGTCTTTAATAAATATTTATACAATGCATGTCCTCTTGTCTGTCCCCTCTGTCTGATTCACCAAACATTGTAAACTGTTTTTTTTTTAAAATGTTATAATGTTCATTTTTAATGATCATCTGCAGTACATTTTGAAGTCATAATAAACATGTCACACTTTATTACGGGACAAAGCACAATATCGAAACTAGAATAATCACATACATTATTTTTGTAATAGAAAGTTATCATTTCAAGATCAACAGTCTAGTACTCTCCCGTCTTACTCTTTTAAAAGACCCCCTATGAGGAAGGAAAAGAACACAGCATTAGCAATGAAGGTATCTGGTTATTTTGCATTAAATCATTGATCATTTTGGGAATACAAGAATGACCATTACTCATAAAGTTTGGCCAATATCTGTAATAAAATGGTTTTATGTTCAAATCACTAAGTACACAGTGCACACTAGGCTTGGTGCTCATTTGTCTGTCTTTCACCCTACATTAACAAGTGTATAACTATGAAACATTCACACTCCTTACGATAGCCAAATCATTTGAATGAGAGGATGAAATGGATGTGACATCTGTCACTGCATTAAGATCTGAGGATCAGCCTGCTTCTCATTTTGGAGATGTTTCCGCTCCCATATGAAAAAAGCCTCAAGAATTTGAAGCGGCGAGAAATGCACAGACGTCTTTAGGGAATTATACCCATTTTAACCAATGCAGAGGCAAATTGTGAAGGAGTCAAGGCCAGAGATTGGTCAATAAATATGTAGGGTAATTTCTGTGTTGTAAAGGGATGCAAATACATTTTTACTACCCCTGCCTGGGGTGAAAAATCAGACTCCGGAGACGGACAAGAGGTCATATTGCAAGTTTGTGTTTTATGGAACCAAATTAGGCCTGTCCCGACACTTCTTCTAAGAGGTTATCTTCTTATCTTCCCTGCCTATCAGCATGTCTTATATCAGAACTCGGTCCTCCATGCAAACCTAATCTAACCTAAGTGCTATTGCTATGACTAAGTAAAAATGTAACATTAACTCAACCAGAAACGGGTCTCTTGCTGGAATTCTCTCTAAACCCTGATAGGGGTGACTGGTTTCTGACCTCCACCCAAGTGTCCCTCTGGTTTCTCTCAGGCCATGTCTCTTGAGTCTGTCTCTTCTCCTAATGGTGGTTGGTTCTAGTCCTGCACACAAATGTGTTGCTCTCAGGCCACTTGCCTGGCCGTACAGTTGAAAGTGTCCCTATTCCCCTATTGGGGTATTGGTCTTCTTACACCAGCTTGGGGTATTCTTTCCTTCTCCTCCCCTTGGGGCTAAGCCTATTCTCCCTTCCCTGCTTGGGACCTTGTTTCTCATGCCCCGCCTTGAGGACCTCATGTTCTCACACTGTGCTAGAGTAATGTATCTTTCACCTCATCTAGGAGTCTCTGAGCACTCAGCTCATTTTGAGTTTCTGCTCCTATCACCTCGCTGGCATGGCACCTGGGCTCCCGCTTGAGTTTCCATGTCAGTTTGTTAGGCTGGCTTCTCTCAGCTGCTCCTCAGAATGTCAGTGTCAGGCATAGCACGTGCCATTTTCCCATGCTTGGTGTGGTTGCGGCTTCTCCTCTCCTAGGGTCAGATGGTTCCTGCTTGTTAGGGAGAATTCTCCAAAATGGCTAATTTCCCTTACCTACTGAGTCCCACAGCAGCTTTGTTGGATTTCTAGGGTTAATTTTTTTCACCTGTAATAGGGTGAGCTTTTTTCCCACTCTTACATGTATTTTGCTGTGTGTGTTTTTACCGTTTGTGTGATCTTTGGCTCTGGAGCCTCACCTACTCCAGGGGCATTATCTTTTTGTGTGTTAACCAATCCACCAATAGTGTATCAGAAATGTATTTTCATCAATGCCCATCTTAAATATGTATTGTGGAGTATATAGGCCTTCTCGGCAAAGCACACCTCTGCTGTATGTGAATTCCTGAACTCAAAACATCAAGCACAGGTCATTTATACATCATGACTACAGCTTTAAGCAGATACAAAGCAATTGTTTTAAGTGACTGTCTATATTTAAGTGAAACACACATTTATGAGAAAATGGAAGGCCTGTTATTCTATGATTACACTGATCAAAGTTTTCCAGATGTCACTTTAAAAGAGGGGCTGAAATGAAAGAACAGGATCAAAATTGTAAGTTTCAATACTCACTGAATGGCCTCTGAGGAACTAACAAGATCTATGGTCCGGTTGGAACTTGTTAGAACATTATTACATGTCATGTTCAGGCCAGATGGCTTTTCAAAACCACACCTAAAGCATTCAAGACAGGCTTTCAAAGAGATCAGCATTGTAAATTGCCTTCAGGCATGCACTCATGCCACCCGTCCTTGCTTCCAAAGAACTGTCACATACTTTGTTTCACATAAACTCATGAACCAAATCTATTAGCAAGGAGGGGTCAGCAGAGGAGGTGATTACTTTAGATGCCCCGTGACTAGACATCTGACTTTGATTAGTTACGGTGAAGGTCATTAAACATTTTCAAATAAACAGGATTTACTTTGGAACAGTGGTAACTTGGAGAGCGAATTTGAAGTCGATGTGTCACCTCTGCCCTTTTGTGGAGAACTGCTGTAATTGCACAGAAAATAAATCCCAATGCATTAACATGAATGAAAAAAACATTTAAAATGCATAAAAATGAAATTAAGACTTACATCACCATGCAAGTTCTGAGAGATATGTGTTTTTGATATGTTGTAGATAAAAGTAAGCTGTATCAGAATCTTTAAACATAATTATATGTTGTCATATTGGAAATGCTTTATACGTGGCAAAAACATGTAAAACCATAAAGGATTATCAGCGTTTCATCATATGACATATCAAAATGATCGCCTGACGTGCAGAAACTACAAATACATGTTTTTATCAAGATAGCCTAGATGAATAAGAAAGTAGATGATACAAATAAATGAGTTTCTATTCAGAATGAGTATGCACTCTCCCACCTTTTTGGTCATGCGGAAAACAAACCCCTTCCCTCTGATAAATCAAGGTTTGGATTAGAGGGGAATGTAATGGGATGCCCATAGGAAAGGACAACAAATTATGGAGGTTTGGGTGATGAAAATGAAGAAGGGAAAAACTGAAGATTGGAGAGAAAAAGGAATTATTCCAGCCAGAAGGGGGTAGAATGGCCCATTGGCAGGGGGAAGCCAGAGCAGCCCATAGAAGGATGTCCAGTTGAGCATTGGAATTGGCTTCCAAGCTAGCCACCTGAACTGAGACTTTGATGTTGGAATGATGCCTGCCTAACTGGTAGGGTTACCCCTTTAAGATGCAACTTCTGATTTTGGGTGAACCAGCTAGGGACCCAATTACCGAAAATACTCCAACTTTGATCAGGACAAAGTCTATGAAGGTAGAAGGACGGGAAATGCAAAGGGGGTGAACATTGAAAGTAGAGATGCAGATGATAATATGCCAATGATCTTTGTTTCTTTTATATATTAAATACAAAGTGAGATGTGTTTTCTTTTAGGCCCATTATACTTAGCTATGAAAAGGAAATTCCAAATCTAAAAGCATTTTGGCTGCCACTTTAAAGTGTGATTGTGTTTGTAAAGTTAAATATTATTTGGGAATATAGGTAGTGGTTTAAATTGGTGCAGGAAAACAAACTTTCAGCCCATAGCACGAAAGAGAAACACCAGACTGCTTGTTAAACTGTGCTGTAAAAAGGGTATGGATTTGGAGGGTTTTTAAACCCAGCTGGCTAGTACACTTCAGGGGAAAAGGCAAGGACCAATTGGGTTAGGAGATCAGCTGAGCAATGCAGCCAATTGCAAAGTGAGACAGTCACTGCATACACAGCCCTATAGAAGCGGACAGCAACAGAGGCAGAGTGTGGATTGTAAGGGTGAGATCACACATGGAGCTGGAGAGGTGCCAAGAGAGCAGGTGGAGGGAGGCAGGAAGGCGGCGTGGAGTATTGAATGAGTTAGTGGAAAAACATTGAAAAAGTGAGGTATTTGAGAGAGAGTGCTATCACTGGTGTGTAGTATATTGTAGTTAAGGAAGTGGGGAGGGGGAAGTTTAGGAGGTGAGAGCGAGAGAGAAAGATGGAAGATAGGGTAGTAGAGTAGTGACTGTAGTAATTAGTGTCAATTAGAGGCAGTGAGTGTTAGAAGATAGTGAGGCTAATAGGGAGGGGCCTAGGACTGGGGTGCAAAGAGCAGGGTGTATTAGAGAAGTGGGGAGTGGTGAAAGTAGTGAGAATCGGTATGGTGAAGGGGTGAGCATGGCACCATAATAAGTTTTGTGGATAGAAGAGCAGTAGTAGTGGGATGAGCAGTAGTAGCGGCGAGGAAGTGGTAGTGATAGAGGTAGCATAAAAGTAATAGAAACAGTAGTACTAGGACAAACATAGAAATAGAGAGACAGTAGTAGTATAGAGAGAGCATAGTAGTAGAGGGGCAGTTGTAATAGACTGTGGTCATAGTAGAGAGACAGGTGATAGTCAGAGTGATAGTAGTAGACATACAGGAAGTAGTTGTAGAGCAGCAAGAGTTGCAGTAGTGTGGAGAAGGTCGAGATAACAGTAGTTAGAAAAGCTATTAACATCTAAGAGAGTTTTGGGGAGAAGAGAAGGTGGTGGAAGTGATAGGACAGAGGAGAGTAGGAGAGGTATTCAGTAGCGAAGAGAAAAAGGGTAATAAGATCAGGATTCCCACTTACACCACCCTCTAGAACTAACATCTTGGTAGTGTAGAGTTAGGTAAGGAGTCCATGAGGGAGCTAGATAGCCAGTATCTCAGGGACTCCCACTTAGAGCAAGGCAGCGAAGGAACGGTAGGGTTACCGTACTCTAGGTACTGTGCTGTAACTGGACTACTCGTCCCTTCTCCCCAGACAGCAAGACCCTCCTCAGGGTTCTGGGAAAGTGAACAGGGAGTTCCTTACAGTAATGGGAGTCCTTGTACTCAAGAGGGAGTCACTTTGAGTGATGACCCAGAGTACATTGTTTGCCTACTTGGGAATCGGAAAGGCTGTTGTTACTTCTGTTTTGGACTCTCCAAATAGTGACATTTCTTCAATCTCTTTGGCATTAGGTAATGCTGGATATCGCTTGAACTCCACATTTAAAGAGCAACAACACACCCCTTTTATTTATGATGACGCACATAAAACCACATGAAACTTGGAATGGAACAGAGAGAATCCTATACAGAGGCGAGCCACTAACTGGAAGATGTAGTGGAGTGAAAGAGCCACACTAGATGCAGAGCCAGTTGTAGGATGTAGAATGAGTAAATCGCTAGCAAGCCCCCAGAAGGCTGGTGTCCTGACTGGCAAAGAAGCCAAGCTTGAAATAGAGATGCAACGGTAAAACATCTGCATCGCCTGGTAGCACCACCAAACGGAAGCCATAATGGGTCTGGGGCCTCGTTAACTGACACAGAGCATAGACCACAGCAGAGAGATCAGATCCCTGATCTATGCATGAGAAGTGCATTAGCTGCCGAGCAGTGGAAGGGATGCGAACACTCCCTAAGAGGTAATGAATTTGAGAGGGGCTAACACTGATATTTGAGGCTGGGAAAGCAACAAGGGTTACGGGAGCCAGATCAACCTGAGCTGGCATATGCCCTACCAACGCCAAGCTATAGCAAGTCTATGAGAGGGCCAGAGGGCCTTGGAGAGCCCTGAGAAAACGAGAGGCAGTAATATTCAAGGCTAGGAAAGCAGCAAGGGTTACGGGAGCCAAGAAACCCCAAACAGGCAGATGCCCCACTGAGACCCGGCTAAAGTAAGCCTGTAGAGCCCAAGAGGACATTGGGGAGCCCAGGAAACATGAAATATAATGAGCAGAACTGGAGAGAGAGAGAATGTGGAGGGTTCCTAAGCACAGCACAAGAATATTGTCAAGCACCAAGTTGGAAAGGGTGGAATTGAATTAAGAAAACCTGTTATTCCTGGAAAGGGGAAACATATGGAATTAAGATTTAACATACAGAACCTGCAGAGCGGTTGAGGACTGTCCTCTGAGAAATTGCCAACCTTAAAAAAAATCAAAACTTTCCGAGGAAAGGATTCAAGTGATTGGGCTATGCAAAAGCCAATGACAGAGATTATGGCTCTCTCTCCTTTTTTTGTCATTTGTTTTCCTAAGTGGTAGGGCCAATTAGCTAATAGGGCTTGGACTAAGGGCTATTTCCTTTGGACTTTGGCTGGCACCCTTACTTTTAGTTTGTTAGGCAGAGAATTCCAATGGTAGCATTAGGGCTAGATAGGCATTTTCTTATAATTTGAATAAACACCCTTGAACATGTCACTACTTAGTGTGACTCCTTCTTCTAGTTCACTATATTACTAACTGGAGCTAAGAATGCATGGGCTAGGGTGGGAATCCCAGGGTAGATGCGAGAGAGGGACAGCCTTAGCGCTACTTTCCCAAACCCCTTTTCCAACCAGTATTGCAACCATTGCATGTAATTGCCTTGTCAGTTCCGCAATCCTACTAAAATTGTAAAGAACTACACCGAAGCTCTACCGTGTGCTCTTAGAAAAAACCTTGAAATAGGAGCTAGAAATGTACATCATTCCAGCCATCTGTCACATGGTATCATTGTGAGATCAGCCAGGCCCCGAAACAGAGCCCACCCACTGCATAGAAGATGCTAAAGGTGGTGCGCATCACCAATTTGACCAGAGACACACCCACAGCTTCAGGCTATGACTTGTAAGGGGACGACAAGGTGGTGGTTCCACCGAGGAGGAAGCGTGTGGGGACCGAAATTATAAAGAGAAGTTACAGTGAAGAGGTCAAGGTCACTCTTTTCAAGCAAACCAAGTCATTGCCCAGCTAGTGTGGGAGAGGACTGTGTTTCCAAAGGTGGAAGAAGTTAAATATCTGGGAGAACCACAAAAGCCAAACCAAACCTAGAATTGATCTGGCCAAGATCAATTCTAGGTTTGGAATCGGTTTTGTGCCTAGGAAATACAAATGGAGAGTTAGACAGAGGATCTCCACCACTGCGAGCCATATCAGACTTGCCTACGGTAAGAAGAGAAAACAAGTGTCACCATTATAGGTAGTGACTTGGTAAAGAAACCAATGTAATGCAGTATCTGAAAAATAAATAAGAGGTAAGGTTGTAAAATAATGCGTGGGAGGGTCGCTAGGTCAAAAGAGATATACACATTAAGAATAACAAATCTCTAGGAGTGCAACTGTGAATTATAATGCCTGTATGCAGAGGCTGTCTGACCCCTTACACCCTGACCTAGAGACCTTGCTGCATTCCATAAGTATGTTCAAGCAACGCCCAAGAGAACAGGAGAGCAGACACACTGCTACCTATTCTCTCGGGTCTAAAAGTGCCGCCACATAGACAGAAGAGCTGGGAGGAATGCCTTGTAATTTTTGTCATTCATGCTTCTTTGCACCTAGTAGTTCATACACATTAAAAGGTTCATCTTACCTTACTCTTTAGATCGTACAATAATATCAGAGCTCGTGGATGTGGCACTTATCAACCGAGCCAAACATATGAGTGGAGCTGTGCACGTGGTGTGAGAAACCTGAAGGTGTCTCAGTTGCTAGTCCGCGGGGGAACTGTCATCCAGGTGGCCAGGACACGGCCATCGCTATTTAATCTAGTTCCTGAGGGTGGACCAGTGGGGGAGCATCACCTGGATGAGGGGCCTTTGGGGAGTGTAAATGGGACACCAAAGTTTGAGACGCAGTACCCCCTTCCCATTAACACCTGTTCTCCATCCTACCCCGTAGGATATGTAGATGTTGTACCCCCCTACCCCCTTTTCCGACATGAACAATTTCCCATACTGTGACAGACAACGGACTAACACTCGAGCCTTTTACCTGACATGTGCCAACACCATGGTCATGCAGAGTCAGGCAATTGATAATAACTACGCACACCTGACAGCCCTTTCCCATCCCCACAGGGATAAAAGGCAGAGCATGACAGCACACAATGAGCAAGGCCAAACGCATGAGGAAGCAGTAATTCCGAGAAGGCAGTTCAAACAGAGAAGTAAGGCGGCAAGACCTGGGAGGACGACAAGGAGGGAAGTGCCCTTGCCTTTTAAACCGAGGCCCACAAAGCCTCCATGGAAAGAATCATAGGACCGGGAGTTACAGTTGGTGTTAGTTGTAACAGATGTCAACGGTACACGGGGTGCTCCCGCATTGATAATCCAGGCGGGGAGGCACGCTTGCTACCTTGGTACCATCCTTGACTCCATAGGCAAGACAAGCCAACGGGTTTCGCACAGCCGGTGAGTGGGAGAGAGCTGATAGCAAAGTGGACTGTGTTGAGCCCAAGGTTATGAACAGCAGCACTGTGTGAATCTTTTTGAATGAAGAATGTGAATGTTTAAAATTGAAAGAAAGTCCACGAAGGACCAGCTGCAGAAAGGCCAGGCGCCACCTGGGCAGTCATTCGAAGGACTCTGGCTGGTTCCCTGTGTTGAAACTACAAGTACCAGGAGGCCCTAGGAGAGGCCGGCGTGAGAAGTCAGAGGGGTCATACAAGGGTCGAGTCAAACCCCTTGTACAATCAAAAGTCCCTGACACGTTGACAAGAAGGAAAGCAAAGTAAAGTGTGATAACAGAACTGTCTGTGGACCTGACTGGGGGCTGAGATCTGAACTTGGGTAAGAAGGGAACATAAGTAGATTGAAATGAACATTGGGAACTAAGTGGCAAGTGTGAACCCAACAGAGGGATGCCGAAAGAAAGCTAGGGGAAGGGAACCCTGCCTTCTGATGAGAATGAGCATGTCATATGTTAAAATGGCTATGTGATCCCAACAGAGGGATGCTAAGGAGAGTGAATCCTGCATATTGATGAAGCATAGTGAACTGTGTGTTTGACATGTAAACCCGGCTGAGAGATCCCTGCAAATTAAGGTCAATAGGAATACACCCATTAACATTGTGTCGACAAGATTGAACCCACCTGAGGGTTGTCCGCAGTGCCTGGTTGTTTAAAAAGTCATTGAGGCTCCTGAATGTTATATTGTGAATAAAAGGCCATAGTGAACCCGATGGAGGGAGGCCCACGTTGCATGAAGGATCAGAGCCTGGCAGAGGGGGGTCCGAAGGTGAAGAGTAATCGCCCCATGAAGAGTCATTGAAGGAACTTTTTATTTTCATTGATTACAACACATCAGGTCTTCTCAGGCAAGAGACTTTATGTGAAAGAGACTTGGCCACAGAAGGCCCTGATATTTTGGAAACTAACGGTACCCTTGTGCTGGCAAGGCCCGGGAGTGTGCTGTGCTTAGGAGTCCCGACTTGTCTCGTGCTAAAAACGTGGGGAAGAGAGACCCCAGCCATTCCATCCTGACCCATCATTTTGAGAACACTTCTTTCTTTTCTGATAAACATTATGCCACACTACTTTGTAACCTAGCGGTAAGGATTGGCAATAGTTTTTTTTTATAGTATAGTCCCTTTTATTTGACAAGACACCACTAGGACTGCCTTATTATTATTTGATGGTTGTAGCTTGCTCCCATCTTAGATTTAGGTTTAGATTAGACATTTATCTCACCCATTATACAGTTTAATAAACACCCCTGAACTGTGATCGCTTGTGTCTGTCTTTACTGTTGCCACCATGAGTTCCTTACATTCGAAGCAGGCATCAGGCCATATATCATTTGATCATCTTCATATTGGGTTAACCCAACCATAAGGCTAATTTATATATTTATAGGTCAAAATGTGTTGGGATTTATGGCGAAGCGTTGTTCCTTATACAATTCCACAGTGTTTCACCAAGCTGCACCACATTTCACGGATTTCAGCAAAAGTCAAAATATGTTTGTGTCAAAGCGTTGTTCCTTATACAATTCCACACAGTTTCACTAATGTGATAAGTGAGAAACCTGAAATGTTCTCACCCGCTAGGCCCAGCTGATCTCTCTTTCCGGTAGCCAGGGCATGGCCTTTGCCTTTGGATCCAGACCATCGGGGTGAACCAGTGCAGGAGGATAACCTGGGTGAAGGGTCCTCCGGGAGTGGGAGTGGGACACCAGATGTTGAGACGCGGTATCCCTCTGTTCCCTATAACACCTTTATCCCATCCTATCCTATGGGATATTGAGAAACACACCCCCCAACCTCATTTTCCTGCACAAACACATTGGGCCTCATTACCAGGTTGGAGGCAGCCATGGAGCTGTTAGCTCCATGGCTGCCTCCAAAACCCTTCTGACTCCGCCCTGGTGAATGGAGCAATTACCGGTCCATTCCGAGGTCGGAGGGACCGGTAATTCCCCATTCACCAGGGCCATTCCCCATGCCCATTTGAGCCCCCATAGGGCTCAATGGGAATGGGGTAGACGCTAATAACAGTACCGCAAATTGCGGTACCGTTATTATCTCTAGAGTACCTTTGCGGGTCCCGTCCTTAACACCTGCAAAAAACAGGCGTTAAGGAAGGACCCGCAAAGGGAACTCGTAGTAGGGATGTAAGGGATTACTGGCATCGGTGCCCTTACCGGTGCCGGTAATTCCTTACCTCCCACCTCGTAATGAGGCCCATTCTCACAGGTGGCCCGCCCTGGGAGAAGGGACTCACACCCGAGCAGTGTACATGACCTGTCCCAATACTACGGTCAGGCGAGGTTAGGCAATAACTGACAATCACTCACAACCGACTTCCATTACACTTCCCCACATGGATAAAACGCGGAGGATGAGACCACACTCGGAGCAAGGCAAAAAACATGAAGGTACAGCAGTTTCGAGTTAACAGTTGAACAAGAGAAGAAGAAGATGGCCAGGCACAAGAGCTTCATGAGAGGGGAAACACCCTTGACCTCGTGGACAGGAAGCTGTTACTTTCAAGAAACCTTCAATGCAGAAAACGTAAGACGAGGAAACAAGGCTAAAGAATCCTGCATTGTGTGTCGGAGATATCGAGGGTTCTTCCACGTGACTGACCAAGGCGGGGAGGATCAGCAGACGCTGTGGTATCGTCCTTGGCTCCAAGAACAAAGAAGCGACGAAGAACAACACAGCTGTTGAGTTGGGGAGACGGACCTGTGTTGAAGTCAAGGTTGCAAGCGGCAGCATTGTAAAGTGAGCGTTGGAAGAAACTTTGTTAAACGCGTGTGATGAAAGACAAGTGAATCTAAATTGCTGGTGAATATTTGAACATTAGAAGAAAAGATACAATACCATTGACAGAGTGGTCCGGCACTGTGAATATGCTCAGTCAAAGCTCTCTGTATGGTATCTTGACGAAAGGAAACAAAAGCAGAAGATCAATGTGAAGTGTAAATTGTGTGAAGTGAATCGAAGTGGTCCTGTGACCGTTTAAAGCAAATCCCATTGCACGTTCGAAAGTCTTTGATTCTGGCATCGAAAGGGGATCTGAGCCCGAACGAGGGGGTCCATGGTCCAAGCCGGAACGAGGCAGACCAAGTTGTGAACATTCTAGAAAAGGGGTCTGAGCCCGGACGAGGGGGACCTGTGTTGTGAGCCCAAAGGATGGAGACCAGTCCTGAACTTGTGAAAGTGAAACCTTGACAAAGGAAAGTAACTTTTGTGTTTGGTTTGCTGCATCAGGCTCTCTGCATTAAGAGACTGTCATTGCGAGAGAGAGAAAGCCCTGATACCTATGTGTTGAACTGTTATCTCGTGGCCAAGAAGCTAGCGTGTGTATGTGTGAAGGCTGCACGTGCCGACTTGCCCTGTGCTGAAAACATGGGGAAGGGAAGCTAACTGCTCAACTATCCTGATATATCATTTCTTGAACACTTTTCTTTTGCGTACATTATCTCACACCATGTTGTATTTAGAAGTAAGGATTGGCAATAGGTTTATTAGTAGAGGCCCTTTTATTTTGACAGACTCCACTAGGACTGCGTTATTATTTGATGGTCGTTGCTTGCTCCCATCCTTAGATTTAGGTTCAGATGGTTGTTTTTCCAACCCATTTAAGTTCAATAAACACCCTTGAACTGTGATCATTTGTGTCTGTCTTCACTTTTTGATACCATGCCTTCCTAACAGCACCAACGTTTGCATAGTTATCTGTTAGGACCCTCCAGACATTACTGGCTGCATTACATTTGGACACACCAACCCTTTCGCCAGATTTCAGCACAAGTCAAATTTAGTTTGTGCATTTGTGTCTTGGCAAAGCGTTGTTCCTTATACAATTCCACATCGTTTCACCAATCAGGACCGAAATGTGGCATAGTTACCCGTTAGGACCCTCCGAACATTACTAGCTACATGACATTTGGACACCCCATCCCTTTCCCCAGATTTCAGCACCTTCACACATGAGACAGTTGCCTAAAATTGGGCAAACATCAATGTGGTCGTAGAAGGACCGGTCCTGACACGAGGAACAAAACTAGAGGCCCAGGCACTAGAATGCACAGTTCCAAGATATTTGCACCACAACAAACTTCACCATGCCACGGTGAGGCAACAGTTTGGGAGAGAACACTGAAGGTCCCAGTGCAGCAGCACACCAACTCTTGCCCCCCCCCCCAATGCCTGCTCTGAGGTATGTCTGCCAGCCAGCCACATGTGCCTATTCGAAGTGCAGTTTACTTCAGGGTGCAAAGCACATCAAGCGTTAAGCGAATCGGAACAGCGACATACAGGATCCGTGTTATCATGTCTGTCTACAGAACCCGTTTGGAGAATGGCTACTTATGCTAGTATCTTATAAGATTGCTTACTATTCATGTGCTTATTATGAACAAAGTCCATATTTTTTTCTGATTACACAGCACTCACCTTTTTTTGCTTTCAATGATGTTATGGGGGCTAACTGTTTTTTCAGAAATTATGTTTTGCTGAAATTGGTATCTTTCCTAATGTTTCTTGAGGGAATTTACATTATCATACATTTTTTATTGTAGATGTTGCAGGCAGATCTGCCTGAACTGACCAGTGTCCAGGATCTGAAATACGTTTATAAAAATCTACGTCCTCAAGATTCCGACCTTGAAGCCACAAGTTGTTTCACTAGGTAAGATAAGCGATCACTCACCCTCTATATGAAAGAGCAGTGTTTTAATGAAACTAAGCGATTCCCTCACTGCTTTCCATTGTACACCAGAAGTAAACCAAAGCTATAATCTAACTCTCAGCTATTTATTGTTAATATTTCGGATTTATACAGAGCGAACCATGCAGAAAAATCTCATTCAAGGCAGCTTCACAGGGGCTAAACAAGGGTAGGGGAATAGAGGGAAAATAGAAACAGAATTTTCAGGGTGAGCAAGCAGGGGTGAGAGAACAATTTTTCTGAATGGCATATCAAATCGGCAACTGTTTCTTTTCTTAATGGCACCTTCAGTGTTGTGAATTACCTATACTGAAAGTATTAGAGGTTGTAGGATTCATGGTAAACTAATTTAATGAGCTTCCACTTGAATTATCGTGGGTCGTAATTTGTTCATGGTCAGTGGAAGGGCACTCTATATTTAATTCCTATTCCAACTTTCGGTTGGTTTTCACTCGTTATTTCATTGAGTAGGCGGCATGAGGAATCAGGTGCCCAGATTGCATCACCATAAGAAGGGCAGGTTTAGGGATAACGTATGGCCAATACTGATCAGTTCTCTTTTCATTGGATTGAGGCAAAGTTTATTTTCTTTGTTCCAAGTCTGTAAACATATATATGGCACTCTTAAATGAGAGCTACTGATTAAAATAGAAATATTGTGTTGGTTAAATGTGAACATTCAGCAAAGGAAAATAGGTAGGCTGTTCTTTAAACATTTTCAATATTTCTGTATGCCGTGCGCTCACAAACGTGTAGATGACAACCACATTTGTTGGCGAGTTGATTCACAGAAAAGAGTTTGCCCACACTTATATCTTTTAAGGCCATTTTTGTGATTCAGCCCACATGCAGAATGCAGTCATGGGCATGTTAAATGTGTGTCTGCAGCAACTGCATCTGATGCACATCAGAATGTGCTTTGATCTGTGACATCTCTGTTACCTATGCCTCGTGTCTCCTTTGTGTAAAAATAAGCAGGAAAAAGTTCAATAATAACAGGGGTGTTTTCTGCACAAAAGAGACATGCTTATGTTTAGAATCCCACCTCTTAAATGGAGCAGCAATTTTAAGTTACATCTGTAGTGTGAGAAACCTGAAGGTGCTTTCCTGACTAGCCCCTGGGGTTCTGTCATCCCGGTGGCCAGGACACGGCCAGCGCTATTGGATCCAGTTCCTAGGGGTGGACCAGAGAGGGAGGATCACCTGGGTGGGCGACCTGCTGGGAGTGGAAGTGGGACACCGATGAGTGAGACGCGGTATCCCCCTTCTTCCGACACCTTTTCCCCATCGTACCACCTAGAATATTCAGAAACACTTTCCCCCTTTTTCCCCCAAAACACTTAAGCACACCACGAAAGACAACGGACTAACACCAGACATGTCCCAATACAAGGGTCAGGCAAAGTCAGGCAATGGACCAGAATCACACACACCTGACAGCCTTTTTGTCATGATCTCTGCTTCCAAAAGATCAGGACTTGCCCGACTCCCTTGGAAGCAGACCCATAACCCCGGTTCCGAGTGCCAGCCAGTCCCAATTGGGACCTTTTGGACCCTGTCCTGGCGCCAGTGGCACCAGGCTCATAAAGATGCCCAGTCCCAGCACTGGAAGCGCCGGGCTCATAATGCTTGGGTGGATTTACCTGCAGCAGACCATGCTGCTTACTTACCTGCCAGTTGAACCCCTGATCCTCTTCTGTTTGGGACTACTTTTCCTGTTGGGTGGGGCAGGAGCCACTGCCTAGGTTCAGAACACTGGAACTCTTCTGGAAAGCAGGAACTCTTTTCTTAACTAGGCGTGGCTGTGGAAGGAGACACCTAAGCACTACAGGAGGCTATTTAAACCACACCCGATGGATGAATCTTGCTTTGCGTTATTCTGCATTCTCTGCAGCAGACCGCTCATCGTGTCTTCTGCTTCATATCCTGGGCCTAAGGGAACAAAGGCTTACCATCCTGGAATTCAGTCTTCAGCAGCACCTGTAAAGACAAAGAAAGAACAGGTTAGCACTACGGTCTTCAGTGGCAGCGCATCTCTTACCTGGTCCATCGGCTGTCACCAACACCTCGCGCTGCATTCCGGCATCTGAAAGACAAAGGCTTACCTACTCTTCGCAGGCTCCGGAGGTCTTCGCACTGCATTCCGGCATCTGAAAGACAAAAGCTTACCAGCTCTTCGCACGCTCCGGAGGCCTTCGGCGCTGCATCCCGCATCTGAAAGACAAAAGAAGGTGCGTTTAAAGACATTGGGCAACTTTATTACTCACGTGCCATTACTCCTTCCCACGCCGAATCCAGTGGGTATTCCAGCACCCTTCAGCTTCTCTAAAGCTCCGAACTTGTACCTGCAAGATAAAAGGGACAGTTAGTGCGCATCGTGAAGCAGGCTACAAGCGCTTACTTACGTGCTTCCAGGCGCTTCTATTCCTCACGCGGGTTCGATCCTCAACTCTCATCAGCCCGCCATCCGCCATCGCCGGAACCCTGCAAAACAAGAGATATCATTACAAAAGACTTTTAAGACATTTGAAGTGCCCAGAACTTACCGTTCGTGCAGTTAACGACGGACAGCAGTCATCTGAGGTCAAGAGGCCTGCACCCTTATCCAGTGAAGAAACTGGTTACGGCACCCTGCCCCGAGGCAGATGGAGAGCTCGGCATTCACTTACCTAAGGTGAGGGTGTTAACCTTTGGGATTCTACAGGAGAAGAGAAAGGGAAGAGGAGAGAGGCACCCAATAACCCCAGTTCATTAATCCCATATTTTCTATCTGCAGACATCTTACTCTTCGAGTCAGACATACAGTGCACAGAGGTCCAGCCCAAAGAGCCAACCGTGTGTTACACAGCACCTTTGAAGATACGGCATTCACCCAGTCAAGACCGGCGCCTCTGCGGGAATCAGGTGAGCGTTACAGAACGCAAAGCAAATCGCAAAACTCCCACCCAGGCGCTATGGAAACCTCGGATACCGACCAGCTAGCCCAGTTACTTGGGGAACTAAGAGCAGAAGTGCATGCAGCCCGTCAGGAAACAAATGCTCTAAGAAGGGAACTGATTATTTCCAAGGAGCGAACAGACGATCTCGCTAGACAATTGCTACAGTCACAAGCCGGACAAACTCCGTTACCCGCATCAGGGGCAAATCTTCCTTCAACATCCTCTACGAACCCAGTGCAGATCAACCTACCTGGGAATGTACCTCTGGCTCTGCCCGAACGATTTTCTGGTGACCCAAAGAGGTTTGCAGTATTTATTAATCAGTGCCGGTTGCACTTCTTATGCCGGCCAGCAGCCTTTCCAACTGATCAAGCTAAGGTAGCTTTCGTGCTTTCGTCCCTTAGTGGCAATGCGGCAGACTGGTCGATCCCTCTAGTTAATCAAGATGATCCGGTTCTCCATGATTTTCAAGCTTTTCAGCTCAGTATGGAAAAACTGTTTGCAAGACATTCACAGGGGCAGGCCTTGGACAATGAGCTCCTTTCATTGCGACAGCGTAATCAAGACCTTTTGGCTTATATTGCGTCTTTCAACAGACTGATAGTGGAAACTCGATGGCCTGAGGACAAAAGGATTACGCTGTTTTATAGAGGTCTACGTGGAGAGCTCAAAGATGTGTTAGCCCAAGTAGTGAATCCCCCGCAAGACTGTTCGGACTATATTGACTTAGTCGTTCAAATTGACCACAGACTGCAGAATAGGAAGGCCGATCGTTCCAAGTTTGATGCTCGAGTATTTTCCAAACCACCAACTCCTACCAAAGGAGTAGACTCCGGGGAACCCATGCAAATAGGGGGCCTGAAAGGACCACTAACACAAAAGGAGCGGGAAAGGAGAAAACAGCTGCAATTATGCCTCTATTGCGGAAACTCGGGGCACTTTCTTCGAGACTGTCCGGTGAAACCAGCCAAGAAGGCAGTAGGAGCTGCAGTTACCAGGGTCACAAACTCTGAGCAGGGAAACGACCTCACCCGACAAGAATAGAGGTCCTCTTGCCGAGCGTTAAAACCAGTTCCGTGACCTCGCATTTCGTGATACCTATGGTCCTCATTAGCCCTGAACATCCGGATCGATTACATGCGATTGAAGCTTACGTCGACAGCGGTGCCATCGGCAATTATGTGGATCATGAAATGGTTTTGACGATGAATCTGACTCTTTGTCCAAAGGCTGTAAAGGACGTCATTAAAACGGTGGATGGTACGGAGATAGCCTCCGGACCAGTAACGCATACCACCCAAGAAGTGACGCTAGTAAGTCAAGATGGACACCATGAGAAGATCGTGTTCGATGTGATCAAGGCCCCTCAGTTCCAGATTATTCTAGGAATTCCTTGGTTAGAGAAGCACAATCCTCAGATCGATTGGCGAGCAAGAACGGTTCAGTTTCCAGAATGTGTCTCTACTTGTCACCCTCGACCTGGTGTTGCACTGGCAGCAATTTCCTCGGAGGCTCCCCAGTTACCTCCTGAATACCTAGAATTCCAAGATGTTTTCCGGAAGGATCAGGCTAACTCTCTACCTCCTCATAGGTCTTATGACTGCCAGATAGACCTGATAACTGGATCTACTCCTCCTTGTAGTAGAATGTATGCCCTCACCGAGCCTGAGAATCTTCACCTCCGGCAATACCTGGATCAATACCTAGCGAATGGGTTTATTCGTCCTTCCAAGTCCCCTGCTTCCTCAGCTTTGTTCTTCGTTCCAAAAAAAGAAGGGGACCTTAAAACTTGTATAGATTATCGCGCCCTGAACCAGATCACCGTTAAGAATAGATATCCGTTACCTTTGATCCCTGAACTCCTGGACTAAGTCAGAAAAGCATGCATATATACAAAGCTGGATCTTAGAGGAGCCTACCACTTGGTACGAGTAAAAGAGGGCGATGAATGGAAGACGGCCTTCCGCACCAAGTATGGGCTATTTGAATATCAGGTCATGCCCTTCGGACTTTGCAATGCCCCGGCCGCCTTTCAATATTTTATGAACGATGTCCTCAGAGAGCTCATAGATGTGTGTGTTGTTGTTTACATTGACAACATCCTCGTTTATTCTTCATCGGAAACTGAACATCGGAAACACGTGAAAATGGTCCTCGAGAGATTGCGTCAACACAAACTTTTCGCTAAGTTGGAAAAATGTGTTTTCAACGTGAAGTTGAATTCTTGGGATTCATATTATCACCTAGCGGAGTGCGTATGGATTCAAAGAAGGTCGATGCAATTCTCAAATGGCCATCGCCATCCTCCGTAAAAGGTGTTCAAAGCATGTTAGGCTTCGCTAACTTTTACCACAGGTTTATCCCCGAATTCTCTCGAATAGTCCAGCCCTTCACCACCTTGTTAAAGAAAAACAAACGTTTTGAATGGTCTACCGAGGCGGAACAAGCTTTCCAGAATTTGAAGACTAGATCTATCTCTGCACCAATCTTAAAACATCCTCGCCCAGAACTCCCCTACATCGCTGAAACTGATGCTTCGAGCCTTGCCATGGGGGCTGTTCTATCACAAAAGGACCCAGTAACCAATCAGTTGCATCCCGTGGCATTTTGGTCCCGCAAATTCTCGCCTCCTGAAATCAATTACACTATTACTGATAAGGAACTTCTAGCTGTCAAGTCCGCCTTTAAGGCTTGGCGGCATTATCTTCTGGGGGCCCGACACACCGTTACTGTGATTACAGATCACCGAAACCTGCAATATTTGAAAACCGCAAAAGCTCAATCCTCTTGGCAACTCCGTTGGGCACTATTCTTTGCCGAGTTTGACTTCATAATTACCTATCGACCTGGTACAAAAAACGGTAAAGCTGATGCCCTTTCTCGGATGGGAGTGGAAGAACATTTGATCAATCCTAAACCTGTACCTATCATTCCCGAACAAAGAATTCTAGGTGTAATCACCACACAATCCATAGAGGAAGTTAAGGATAAAGCCAGGCTACTGGTAACACCAGCAGACATACAGAATTGGCATCTGCAGGGAAAGGACTTTACGGTGAAGGACAACCTATTATATTTCCAAGAACGGTTATACCTGCCCAGCACAGATTTACAGAAAAAGGTAATCTCTTGTTATCACGATTCTTTAATGGAAGGACATCCCGGTATGACCAAGACCTCGGAAAAGATCAAGCGTTACTTCTGGTGGCCGTCTTGGAAAAAAGATATCAGAGACTTAATAATGTCCTGTGGAGTATGCGCCCAAAACAAGAGTCAAAAGGAAAAACCAGCCGGCCTCTTACGCCCTATTGACATCCCGCCTCGCCCTTGGCATACGCTTTCCATGGACTCCATCACTAATCTACCTCCATGCTCCAGATACAATACGATCCTAGTAATCGTGGACCTTTTCTCCAAGATGGCGCATTTCATTCCACTCAAAGGCTTACCAACAGCAGCAACTCTGGCCCGAGAATTTCTCGAAAACATCGTCCGACTGCACGGTTTTCCTTCAGTTCTAATTTCGGATCGAGGTAGTCAATTTATTTCTCATTTTTGGCGAAGTTGCTGTCGGTCGGCTCAAATTGATGTGAGACTTTCGACCAGCCACCACCCTCAAACCGACGGACAAACCGAGAGGACCAATCAAACTCTGGAACAGTATTTGCGCTGCATGCTACAACAAACTGAAAACACTTGGAAAGATATTCTTTGGATAGCCGAATATGCCTACAATAACTCTGTCCACTCGGGAACTGGGAAGACCCCGTTTTTTCTTTTATACGGTAGTCACCCTCGAACCTCGGAGTTGGATCCACTCCAAGATCTTGGAACACCAGCAGTAGACCACCTGCATTCTACAATCACCCAAGCCTTTAAGGAAGCCGTTTCTCACCTTCAAAGGGCTAAAGAACAATACAAGAAAGGAGCAGACCAACATTGGAGGGAAGCCCCCCAATATCAAGTAGGAGATCAAGTCTGGTTATCCACCAAATATCTACCTCTAAAAGGACCACGCACATTCAACCCAAGATACCTTGGTCCCTATTCCATCACTACCATAGTAAATCCAGTAGCGGTCAAGTTGGACTTGCCCCCTCACAAGAAGATACATCCGGTCTTCCACGTCTCTCTATTAAAACCCGTGCAACCTCAAACCCGACTAACTACATCTCCAAAACCTATTCTAGTTGATGGAGAACTCGAGTTTGAAGTCAAAAGCATCCTGGATTCCAAGATCTCCAAATCTAAACTATTTTACCTGATTGACTGGAAAGGCTACGGTCCCCAAGAAAGATCCTGGGAACCTGCAGAATATGTCCACGCGCCTCGTCTAATCAAAAGATTTCATCGAACATTTCCTAACAAGCCCAAACCCCCGGAGAAGCCCGGTTTGGGAGGGGCCTTGAGGGGGGGTGCTGTCATGATCTCTGCTTCCAAAAGATCAGGACTTGCCCGACTCCCTTGGAAGCAGACCCATAACCCCGGTTCCAAGTGCCAGCCAGTCCCAATTGGGACCTTTTGGACCCTGTCCTGGCGCCAGTGGCACCAGGCTCATAAAGATGCCCAGTCCCAGCGCTGGAAGCGCCGGGCTCATAATGCTTGGGTGGACTTACCTGCAGCAGACCATGCTGCTTACTTACCTGCCAGTTGAACCCCTGATCCTCTTCTGTTTGGGACTACTTTTCCTGTTGGGTGGGGCAGGAGCCACTCCCTAGGTTCAGAACACTGGAACTCTTCTGGAAAGCAGGAACTCTTTTCTTACCTAGGCGTGGCTGTGGAAGGAGACACCTAAGCACTACAGGAGGCTATTTAAACCACACCCGATGGATGAATCTTGCTTTGCGTTATTCTGCATTCTCTGCAGCAGAACGCTCATCGTGTCTTCTGCTTCTGATCCTGGGCCTAAGGGAACAAAGGTTTACCATCCTGGAATCCAGTCTTCAGCAGCACCTGTAAAGACAAAGAAAGAACAGGTTAGCACTACGGTCTTAAGTGGCAGCGCATCTCTTACCTGGTCCATCGGCTGTCACCAACGCCTCGCGCTGCATTCCGGCATCTGAAAGACAAAGGCTTACCTACTCTTCGCATGCTCCGGAGGTCTTCGCACTGCATTCCGGCATCTGAAAGACAAAAGCTTACCAGCTCTTTGCACGCTCCGGAGGCCTTCGGCGCTGCATCCCGCATCTGAAAGACAAAAGAAGGTGCGTTTAAAGACATTGGACAACTTTATTACTCACGTGCCATTACTCCTTCCCACGCCGAATCCAGTGGGTATTCCAGCACCCTTCAGCTTCTCTAAAGCTCCGAACTTGTACCTGCAAGATAAAAGGGACAGTTAGTGCGCATCGTGAAGCAGGCTACAAGCGCTTACTTACGTGCTTCCAGGCGCTTCTATTCCTCACGCGGGTTCGATCCTCAACTCTCATCAGCCCGCCATCCGCCATCGCCGGAACCCTGCAAAACAAGAGATATCATTACAAAAGACTTTTAAGACATTTGAAGTGCCCAGAACTTACCGTTCGTGCAGTTAACGACGGACAGCAGTCCTCTGAGGTCAAGAGGCCTGCACCCTTATCCAGTGAAGAAACTGGTTACGGCACCCTGCCCCGAGGCAGATGGAGAGCTCAGCGTTCACTTACCTAAGGTGAGGGTGTTAACCTTTGGGGTTCTACAGGAGAAGAGAAAGGGAAGAGGAGAGAGGCACCCAATAACCCCAGTTCATTAATCCCATATTTTCTATCTGCAGACATCTTACTCTTCGAGTCAGACATACAGTGCACAGAGGTCCAGCCCAAAGAGCCAACCGTGTGTTACACATCACCTTTGAAGATACGGCATTCACCCAGTCAAGACCGGCGCCTCTGCGGGAATCAGGTGAGCGTTACACTTTTCCCTACCCCACAGGGTAAAAGGTGGAACATGAGAGCACAATAGGAGTAGAGCAGATCGCACAATGACTCAGCTATCCATGTACGGCAGTTCAAGAGGAGGAGAAAGGCGGCGAGAACCGAAAGGATGACAAGGAGAGAAGCGACCTTGCCCTTTCCGGCCTTTCCGACCCAAGCCTGCAAAGTGTCAATGGAAAGAATCATAGGACCGCGAACAATAGTCAGCCTGTGTTGCAGTAGATGTCAATGGTAGACGGGGCCCTCCTCCGCTGATAACCAAGCCAGGGAGAGACGCTGGCCACTGCGGTACCGGTCTTGACTCCAAAGACAAGAAAAGCCAAGCAGTTCATTTTAGCCGGTGAGCCGAAGGGAGAGCCAATAAGAAACCAAACTGTGTTGAACCAAAGTAGCAAACGGTTAATTGAAGAAAAGTACAAAGAACTGATAATACCAGAGGGGAAAACCAGCTGTAGAGGTGTCCGGCACCACATGGGTGCTCACTCGAGAAACTCCGAGCGATTACCCTATTGTTGAAACTACTGTTACCAGAAGGTCTTGGGAACGGGACGAGAAAAGGGTGGGTGGTCATACAGGGGTCTAGCAAAATCCTCTGTACAGTTGAAAGTCTTTGACCGGCAGAAAAGTGTAAAGCTAAGAGAAGTTAATCATGCATCTTGGGAAAGTAGAAGAAATGGTGTGTAATTGGCAAGAGTGAACGCAACGGAGGGATGTCGATGGAAAGGGGTGAACTCTAAAGTCCTGATGAAGATTGCGTTAACACGAGTGAACACGGCAGAGGGAAGTCCACAGTGAGCTGTTTAAAAAGACAGTAAGACTCGTGAATGTAAGGAAAGCCATAGTGAACCCGACGGAGGGAGGCTGACGTTCGAGAGGGGTCTAAGCCCAGAAGAGGTGATCCAGGGGGTGAAAATCCAGCACCCCATTGAAAAGTGAATGCAACCAAGAAATCGTTTTGAATACAAGCCAGAGTGAACCCGACGGAGGGAGGCTGATATTCGAGAGGGGTCTCAGCCCAGAAGAGGGGAATCCAGGGGTGAAGAATCAGCATCCCAAGTGCAATCTGAAAGGAACTTTTGTTTGTTATTTTGAATCTATCAGGTCCTCGGAAGCAAGAAAGTTAACCACTGAATGTCCTGATATCGCTAGGAACTATTTGTGGATCAGTGCCCAGAAGAAGGGGATGCAGGGGTGAAAAGTCAGCACCCAACGTGTATACGTAAAGGAACTTTTGTTTATTTTGAACGCATCAGGTCCTCGGAGGCCAGAGACTTTTTGTAGAAAAGAGACTTATCTACAGAAGATCCTGATACCTGAGAAAGGAACTGTTGTCACGTGCTGGCAAACTTCAAGCTTATGCTTTGCTCCGGAGCCCCACCTTGTCCCATGCCCAAAACGTGGGGAAACAAGGCCACGGCTACCACATCCTGATGTATTATTCATGAACACTTCTTTCTTTCTTGTGAACATTATCCCACACCTTTTTTGTATCTAGTGGTAAGGTTTGGCAATAGTTCTTTTTAGTATAGGTCCTTTATTTGAAGAGACGCCACTAGGACAGCCTTATTTTTCATTTGATGGTCATAGCTTGCTCCCATCTTAGCTTTATGTTTAGATTAGGTGTTTTTCCAACCTTCATATCCAGTTTAATATACACCCTTGAACTGTGGTCACTTGTGTCTGTCTTTGCTTTTGACACCATGAGTTCCTTACAGTAGTCAAAAGACCCTTTAATGACCACCACGGCACATGCTCTCCCTTTATGCATTTTTATTTATTGATTTAATGGGGTTTTGTTGTGCGCCATATGCTGGTCTAGTTCTGCCCCATCCAGGTGGATGCTCGGAACCAGTGCATGTTTAGGTGTCTTGAATTTGCTGCAGTATTAAATATGCTAGGAGGTTCAAAATGAAAGTTCCTTGCTCCAACAGCCATTCCCTTCTCTTCAATGCATTTCGCTTTATGCACCGAGGACTGGAGAGAGCAGACGTCTCAACTCACATGCTTTTGTGGGTCTCACCCACCATGGAATTGGTGCACTCACCTGCTAAACCCCTAATCCAATAGATGTTTATCAACACGATATCACCAAGGGGGAATCCCTCCCCCTCTAATATTTCAGATAAGGGTTGAAAGTACTCGAGGATGCATCCAGTCCATTTTTACAGCCCTCCAGTCAACGTCCTTTTTTATGGCCGTAATCAGCCCCCCGCCAGCCTGCCTCTTGCCACTTTCACTGCTGGTTGAAAATAAACATAATAGCCATCATAAAGTGGAGCTTCCTTTAAACAAACCTTCTGGAGATTAATAATGTGACATTTTATTTCCCCAGGAGGTTTAGGTCAGAATTGTTTTTCCAAAAGATGGTTATGTCCCATTGAGTTCCAAGAGGCAATATTGAGACACCAATACTTTTGGTGAAATCTTAGGTCCCTTTAGTAAAATCCTCTGCCAAACAACCAAGTAACCACTCTCAACGCATCATCTCAAAACCCATGCTGTCTGAGGACATATCGATTAAGACAGACCTGGATTGATCCCATTTTATTAGTCCCACGATATTCATATCAGTATTAGGGAGGAGCTCATCACTACTCTTTGCCTCTGGAGCTCTCCACTTCCGGATGTCAGAAGCCATTATTTGTAGCGGATCTGCCTCAGAAAGCAGCATATTGGCAACAAATGAGGATTTTAAATGGAAGAATGCATGGTCAACTCTCTTCTCATCAGGAAAGTCTACCAACACTGCATCCTGGGAGTACACATTTCTCATAGAAGAAATGCTCTGAAACAGGTCTAAAACATTAGCACGGTTCAAAACCATCTCCTTATTTGAATCCAATACTTGCTCCAGAGACAAAATAACAGGTACACCCTCCTGGCTTGATGATGGAATACTTTGTCCTTCTCGTTAATGGATGCACATGTACATCCTCCCTTTACCTGTTTAGAAACTCAGAGTTTTTACTGGCACAACCATTTAATGGATTACCAATTGGTTTGCTAGCATTTTAGCTAAATGTAGCCCGTCCGATAGCATTAGCGACACATCATGTTCTTCTACATTCAGAGGCTCAACCTAGATAGTGACACCCTCGTCTTCCGAAGTATTCATATAGGGCATCAGGATCAACAATGGGATCATTATCTTTATTCTTTTGCAAATAGGGGAGTATAGTACCTTTCTTCCCTTCCAGAGTATCACCCCCACTCCCTGGGCCAACTTGGGTGCCTTTCTTCTTACATATAGATACCCGTTTTTATCTAAGGATTCATCCTCTTGTACATCAAGTCTGGGTTTTAATCTCCCTGAAAGTGTCCTGGACTCACAGATTTGTGTGGCTTTCAGAGATTTCAGACTTTTAAAAAAAATGTTATTCACAAGTTTTAGAGGGTGGCAATTTGGACCTTCCTTCATTCATGGAATTGTAAACTCTTGACTACCATCAATTTCTGTTTCCATACTTGGAGGCTGAATTGCCCCATTCTCGTGCTCAACAGGACCATTGCTGTGATTTGTTGTTTCTGATATTGCACAGCATGCATTTTCCTCATTGATATTAACATTATTTACCAGAAACATCAGCTTCATTGGTTCCTATGGCCTTTTTATGCAACAGCAAAACAAGGGTGCCCGATGTCCTGCTCTGTGCAATGATGAAACCTTCCAGAAACAATTTTTTAAAAATGTTATTTTAACTCTGTGATCTTAAAATATCTTTTACATCACGAACATCATGATTTATGATTTCAAAAGACCTAACCAAAAGGTTTAACACAGAGTCCAAAGCTGCTAACGCTGACCCCTCCGAATCTCGCCCCTGTCACATACGAGATGTTTGGTAGTTCATCCACTCATTGTTTAACAGAACCGAGCTGCAGCGAGCATCTTCACATTGAACACTTTCTCCTCTGTTTTCTGCAGCTGCTTCTACAGGTGGTAAAACATGTGGAAGCATCAATTGGCCCAAAATACTCCAGAGACTTTTCCATATCAGCCTATCAATTTTGCAAGGAAAAGGAGAGGAGCTCCCCACCCAGTTTGAACCTCATATTGGGAGTAAGCCACGGGTCTGGAGGATATTTCGCTCTCCGTGCCAATTCTTGAGCTAAGGTGGGGGCCAGCATTGAAACATCAGAAACTGTATCAATCACTGGATGAACAATTTCACAGGCAGATCCTGGATCCTCCTCCTGATTAGAGGATATAGCTGTTATCCCCTCCTTCTCCAAATTCCTGGGCTTCGCTGGCAGTCTATAAGGTGTTTTGCCAAAGTAATTTATTTTATTTCCAGAGCCAATATCTGCAATAGCAAAGAGAGTATTGCTGCGTCCAAAGTCCGGGTGATACCAAGACTGCCAAAATGCTTTATGGGGACAGCTTAGCCACCCATGTTAACCCCCTACTACGAATTCCCACCTTGCTGCATAGGACATACATGTCTGATTAAGGCAGAAACTTGCTTTGTGAAAACTGGCTGTGAAGTACAGGAACTGCAGCCTGCAGTTGGCTGTGAAGTACAGGAACTCCACTTCCAACGCACCTCAGAGTGCTTCCGCGTGAGAAGTGGATTTTATTACCGCCCCTCTGTATCCAGGTGCAGCATCAAACAGAGATGTAAAGTAGATGCTCCTAATACTTCTGCTGCTCCAATACAACAGCTAAAGAAGGGGGTACAGATAGCAGGTATACCGCTTCCACACAACACAGCCTCTCAGCACAGTATCACTGCTTGACTGCACTTCTGTAAATTAATTAACTGAGGTCTCACCGCGACCAGACACGTTGTCTAAAAAGCTTGCACAAAAACAACAAAAAAGAATAATTGTGTTAATGTGTTGACAGTAGTAATAGCGGTAATATACTAGTAGACCAGTAGTATTTGAACGGAGCGCTGACTCTGCTATTAAAAGAGTGGCACCAAATCCTCACTGCGTCTCTTACGAACCACTGCAATCTCTTACACTTGTCACCACCTGGTCACTTCCACATTTTCAGAATTTCAGCCACCACCAGCCTGAGCATTACAACAGATAGAACCACCCACTCCAACCCCCCAGATTGGAGAGTCTGGGCTGACCCCTTTGTCCATGCGGCAGCTGGCAACAGGCACTACAAGTGCTGCAGCGAGAGCAGGAGGAACTGTAGAAAGGTGCACCGATCTGGAAGAAGTTAGAGCTAGAGTAAAGCACCTCACAGCGGAACATGCAATAGCCAAACCGCACCGTATAACACTGTGTACAGCCGCTTCCAACCATCTGTTGAAGAAGGGCATCCTGGATAATTGTCAATGAATGGTGTCTAGGACGGGAAATAATCTTGAGGGGGCTGGTGAGTGATCATATTGGAGTGAACTGGTTGTATGTGGATGCTTTGCTTGTGGTTGAATCGGTACTCAATCATACTGCACTCTTTCTGGTGCAGTGCTGTGTGGAGATAGACATTGGTATCTCCCCTTGCTGCTGGTCGGGTGCCAAATTCAGAATGGCAGGGTTATGAGTCAAGAATATCATCATGTGTGTGAGAAACCTGAAGGTGTCTCAACCACTAGTCCCTGAGGATCTGTCATCCAGGTGGCCAGGACACGGCCATCTCTTTTGGATCTAGTTCCTGGGGGTGGACCAGTCCGGGAGGATCACCTGGATGAGGGGTCTTCGGGGAGTGGGACACTGTATGGTGAGACGTGGTATCCCCTTCCATGAAACATCTTTTCCCCCATCCTACCAGGTAGGATATCTAGGAATTCAACCCCGACCTTCTTTCCCGACACATACTCTTTCTCACACACAGCTCACTGTCATAGAAAACAGACTAACACATGAGCCGTATACCTGACATGTCCCAATAAAATGGTCAGGCAGGGTCAGGCAATTACTGATCATTACACACACCTGTCTTCCATCACACTTCCCCACATGGATGAAAGGCAGAGCACAAAAGCACACTCGGAGCAAGGCAAAGCACACAAGGAAGCAGCAGTTCCAAGATGGCAGTTTAATACAAGGAGAAAACAGCAAGACCGAAGAGGGTTACAAGGAAGCAAGTGCCCTTGACCTTGTCAGAGAAAGACTGTTACTTTCATGAGCTGAGGAAACCTGCACAGTGTGTCAGAGGTACCCGGGGCTCTCCTGCATAGATAGCCAACGCCGGGAGGAATGTTTACTGCTGCAGTACTGTTCTTGGCTCCCACAACAAAGCAGCACCCATGAAGTCAGCACAGCTGGTGAGTTGGGGAGACTGATGCCAGACCGGCCTGTGTTGAAGCCAAGGTTGCAAGCAGCAATGTTGTATAGAGAAAGCTGAAGAAAACAGTGTGAATTGTGTGTGACAACTGACGCAAATATAATTAAACAGCAGATGAGTGACTGAACTTTTGAAGCCAAGACAGATAATGTAAACTGAGTGGTCCGGCGCTACGTGGGTGCTCATTCGAAGGTCTGTTAGGTATCCAACTGAAGGGTGGCAATTGTAAAAAGGAATTGCAAAATCGAAGTGGTCCTGCAACGGGTCAAGCCAATCCCTGTGCACATTCGAAAGTCTTTGATACTCGATGCTAACTGAAATTGGTCTGAACCCGGCTGAGGCAGACTAATTATATTAAGAAGTGGATCTGAGCCTGGCTGAGGGGGGACCGTTGTGAACCGTGAGTCTCCCGAGAAATAATATCCGGAAGAGGGGGATACAAAGTGACGATCATTGTATTAAAGGGATCTGAGCCCAGCTGACGGGGATCCGGGGTGAATACTAAGTTGTCTTTGGTAAAATAGTGACATTTGTCAAGGAACGTACATGGTTTGGGAGAGTAATGTGTGTGCATTAATTGGCTGGACTTCCTTCTCTACGATCCATTCTCGCAGGGGAACACAAAGAGTGGGTGATTTAGGAGTTTTTCCATGCCACTCTATGAATAACGAAGCTATAGATGTCAGCATGAGCTATCTCGACCCCACCAGCCTCTGACCATAATAGGTCTTGATGCTGACAGAGTTTTGTGTGAAGCAACACGAGCTCCGCTCCTACCCGTTTCCCGTGATCTCAGATAAACTTTTCAATGTTGTAGTCCTGTTTCCCGCTAAATGTGCTTCCTTCCGAATGAATTCCACCACAGTTAATTTTCCCCCCGTGCGCTACCCAATATACAGAATGGTCCAGGTCCAGAGATGGGGTTAGGGAAGAGTCTGGGACAACAGACACTGTGGTGATAAGGCAAAAAGAAGGGGCTCAGGATTTTGTCTTATACTTGCTTAATAAAGAGGTTTTTGTTGAAAAGGCCCAAACAGGGTTTGAGGAAAAAAGTGAAGTCTTCGGACACAAATGATTTAGAAGTCCATCGCTGTGTGAATAACACAAAGGTAGGGTACCTGTCACCTATGAAGAAAAAGAGTCAGTTGATGAATCCTGCAGTCATTCCTAGACCCCAGGCTAAAGTCTCCTCCCATGTGGCCAGGGGAAGGCAGCCGCTCCCTGATCCTAACACTGCGGGTGACATTAGGCAAGAGTATCACATGGGAGGAGATTTCTGCCAAGGGGAAGTGGTGACTTCTACATTCATCCTTTGTGGAGGTTGATAATCCTATAATTCCCAAATACCTAAAGGCATGCTGTCATTGTTCAATTCCCTCCCATGAAACTACCCAAAGAAAATGCTATGAAAAGTAATCTAACCAGAATAAGGTGTGTACCTTGAGAGTTCAGGACTTAGCTTTAACATCCTCGGATTGTCATGATACTGTCTTAAGTAGAGATCCTAACTCCAGTGTTAGAACACAAACCTTTTTACAACATTCCCTAACTCTGACAACTCTCAATTTACAAAACATTATGAACTAACTAAATATCAAAAGACTAAAACCACTGTGGACTTCAAGATCCATAATGCCTGCGATACTGGAATGAGTAAGAGGGCTCAGAGTTAGTAATGATCCAGACTGCTATTGCCTAGATTGATCAGAATGACCGGTCTAGTTGTTGGAGCGGAAAACAGCTGAGCGGAACATTTAAATTGAGAAATGAATTTCAACTGAGGAGAGGTGGTGTGGACGATGTAGCTGAAGGAGACCAGAGTACTGAGGTCACTGTGGAAGCAGCAGGAAGCCCAGCTGGTGCCCATGCACAAAGGGAAGCCGTGTGACAGTGCACATTGTATGTAGCAAGAAGCAGCATTGGAGAGGGAAGGCCAGCTGAAAGGGAGACAGGCTCCCATTCAGGCCAGCATCACTGCAGTGTGTAAGAAGAAGCAGAGAATCACCGAAGCTGGCGGAGCTTCGGAGAAGGAAGAAGCTGTCCACTGGAGTTAGGCAGACATTGTCAGCAGAGCGGACAGGACATGGGAGGTGTGCCACATCAGCTAACCAAGAAGCGAAGACGCCAAACAAGACTGTTGAGTTGGCCTAAACCCAAAGGTGGCTCGAGAGCACTCTGAGAAGGCCATTTGATAACAGGTGACAATTTTGAATACAGAATAAAGAAAGTAATACAACAGCAACCAGGGCATAATTCTCAATTCATGGGACACCAATTGGGAGAAACCTATAATCCGCATTGCCAACATACTAGAGGGTGTGAAGAAACAGCACAGAAGAAACAACAGTGTCCTTTCTCTTTTATGGACACCAATTAGGGGAAACCTATAACTCACAATGCCAACAGCCACAATGCTGTAAAGAAATTGCACAGAAGCAACAAGGACACATTCATCTTTTGTGGGACACCAATTGGGGGAAACCTGTAAGCCATATAGTCAAGAAGCTATAAAAAAAGAGGCAACCATTGTTCAACCCTCCTCATATGGAATACTGGTGTGGAGAATCTTGGAACAAATATTGCCACTCGGAACAATTCTAGTTATAGGAGTTTTTACCCTTGCAGGCGAGTAAACCAGGAAAGGGATCAATAGTAGTTAGTTCTGGCAGGCGAGTTGACCAGGAAATAAGAAGATGTATTGAAACAATGTGTTTGTGACAAAAGGTGTGGTAGAAAGAAAGTGTTACCACTATTATCATTTTGACAAACTGTTGCTTTACAAGAATGCATTGTTTGTTATTCTGACAAAAGTATTCAGTTGGAAGAAAAAATCGTGTATGCTAATAATTTCTTTATATCCTGAAGAGAACACTTTCCTTGGTTTATGAACTTTTGTTTTGTGAGAAAAATATTTGCCTTACCAAGAACTATCTTGTGGCATACAGCAAGTGCTTTGATTTTTGCAATAAGTGTTTATGAAAGAGACATGTACTTTTATCACAGAAAGGTCGTATTGGGAGGAAAATAACTTTTGTGTTGTATCCTTAACTTAAAATAAAGGTTTCCTGACTCAAATGTTCCTTAAAATAATGAGTTGTCAAAATTGATAAATTATGGGGTGAAATGTGAAAAATAACTTAGTCCTTTAAGCGGAAAAGGGTTGGGGGTAAAATCTCTAACTCAAAGTCTTTCCCTAATATAACAAAGTCCATTAATTGAGAGATGCCTTCTCCCAGGCCTCCTCGGGTAGACAAGCAAAAGGGCCACTTAGGCAAAGAAGTCAACATGGGTCCTGTGCTTGCCTTTCAGGTGCAGGTCCTCTTAGAAGAGGGATCAGCTGAGTCCTGATTTTATGTTTCGTTATTTCAGTCTTCTGGTTGATTCATTGCTCTCTCTAGCTTTGCTCAACAAATTATGAAGGTACCTGGATTCATGCCCCTTTCCTCCTCAGGGGATCTTTGGTGTTGTGCCTCTTCCCTTCAGCTGACTTGATCTGCCCCTCTTCTCTTCACGGGTGCTGTTTCTGTCCTGGTCTCTCTACCAGAGTTTTAGCAAGGTTTTGCCTTAGCCTTTTACCAGGCTTATCAGGCGAGTCAGCTCTTCCACCTTCCTGGCTTAGATGGTTTTGCAGGGTTACTCTCACTTTTCTCCCTGGGTCAGTCCGTTTCCTCACCCTCTTCTTAGGCGTCTCAGGCAGGTCATCTCTTCCACCCTTTTGGCTATGTGCTCTCTTTTTTCACATTGGGTGGATCCGTTTTCTCCAGTCTCTTCGGCAGCTTTCAGGCAGACAGTGCTCCAGGGCTGTCAGGCTCCTTCAAACAGGCAGTATCTCCTCCTTCAGGATATACAGCTCCTCTTCCCTTCAGCAGCGTCCAGAGAGAAGTACATGGAACCTATCCCGACTGGGACAAGTTCAGAGAGAGCTGGCCTAGCTTTTATAGCCTGACTGCTCCTCATCCTATTGGCTGCTTATTGGTGGAAAATCCTGCTTACAGGATTAGCTGGGAGGGTGTTTCCATTCTGGTACTCTTGTGTTAGGTTCCCTCTCCTGATTGGCCAGTTGGACTTTTGTTGTTTTAATCATGATTTCTCTTTCTTTATTTCCTTTATTTATTCTTCTTCTATCATAGGCCACTTTTTAAATATTATTTGTTCGATCCTTGGGGCTCAGGGTTTTTATTTTATTAATTTAGGTACACCCTTACATTCTTTTAAGTTGTTCTTTGGGGTTTCAAACTTGGATATTCCAACATGTTCTATGGTGTTGCAAACATACTGGACTTGTATCAGTGTCTCTCTTTCAGTGCCATCCCTCAGAGCGGTGAACGCCACTGTCCCTGCTCCCCGTTTTCCCGCACAGGCATGCAGAGAGGTGGATTCCGCATTGTTCCTCCATGTACCGTGAGCTGTGCCACTGCTGTCGTCATCCTGCTCCAGTGGGCAGCGCTGCTACCCCGGCCAGGTAGTCCTGGGTGAGTCTCTTGTGGGGATCACAGTTCCACGATTCACCACAACACATACGAAAGAAAGTAAATCCTACAAAATATCATGTACTAGGATACAAGGTGAGACAAAGTATTTTCAATCAGATCGGACATTTAGTGCTCGGGTAAGGGGTGAGGGTGGACAAAACAAGACAGTAGGGCACTCATTCTATGTTTTATTCTCCACATCCATATCAGGTTCGTACATTCAAGAACCTCTTCTATCTCCCTACTCTAATTCTAATCATCATTAGTTGTTAATTTCATTCATTTCTTTTTTCCGGTTGTTGCATGGTTCAAATGTTTGGGTTCTAAAGATACATTTTTAGTCATTTTTCAGTAAATGCAGTGGCCAGCCGCTTCCCGATTTATTTATTTATTTATTTATTTAATACAGAAGAGATTCAGCTCATATAGGAAGGGTACATTCCTTCCTTGTTTCCAGGCTATTTACCACAGTTGATGTATTTATCAGTTATTTATAATGCACCTATACACAATGTGTTTTGAGGCGCAACAAGACAGAAGGGTGGGAGAATAGGGAGGACAAAACCAAAAAACAAAAAATGATCCTATTAAGCCTTGTGACATTCGAATCATGCAAGTGCAGTAAAGAGAAGTGCAGGGGAGAGGGGAAAGTGCCGGTCAGGGCGGAAAGGCCCTTGAGAAAAAAGCGAGTGCCCGGGGATGCCGGGTCGACCGAGCCCTACTGAAGTAGAGACTGCAGGGGAAGGAAGGTCCACAAGCTTAGTGCAAGGAATGGGGCTACAAGGGTGCAGGCCCAGCCATGCTAGTTCGGGGAGAGGGGCCGAAGTGCAAGTGCAGGTTTAAGGGGGGTGTAAGGGGTGACTAAGTGCAGGGGTAGACTGGATTGGGGGGCCTGGTGCCCTATAAGACTCTGAAGGAAACAGACAGCCAATCAAGAGGCAGATGGGGAGTGGGTGAGGGAAGGAAGAAGAGAAAATGAAGTTCTTAAGAAACTTCTGGAACTTAAGGAAATTCAGCTCAAGTGTGAGTGGGGCAGAGAGGCCATTCCAGAGGGAGGCACCTGCAGAGAGAGCTCTACACCCACTCTCTGCTTAGAAAAGCATCTGATCTGCAGAGAGTTAGAGCTAGATGACCGAGGGCTCTAGCAGGGAGGTATTTAGAGAGAGAGAGTCGGATGTAGAGGTGTCCCAGGCCCCAGAAAGCCTTATGTATGATGCAGAGGGTGTTGAGCCTCGCAGCAACTGGGAGCCAGTGGAGTGGGCTTGAGGCCAAGGATAAGTCTTGCAGTCTTGTTCTGGATTAGTTAATGTGGGCAAAGGGAGGAGTTAGGCAGAATGAAAAAAGGTTGTTGCAGTAGACCAGTCTGCAGAGGACCAGAGCTCTGTCGACATTGAGTTTCTAGGGGAAAGTGAGGAAATGGAGAATGCTTCTGAGGCGGTGAAGCTGAAAGTGGGCCTTCTTGGCAAGTTCCATGATGTGAGGAGAGAAGGAGAGATAGGAGTCGAAGATAACACTGAGGTTTTTTGCTTCACAGGTGGGTGAAGGGAAGGGCCGATAGAGGGCGGCCAGAGTGTGTGATAGAAAGATGGAGTAGGGCTCCCAATGAGAAGGATCTCTGTCTTACTGGTATTACGGCAGAGATTGTTAGCAGTGCACCATGCCTAAATAGCAGACAGGCAGTCGGGAATGAAAGCGGAAAAGGCTGAGGAGGGAACCTTGAAGGAGAGCTGTGTCTCATCCGCATAACACTGGATGTTCGGAGAGAAGGTGGAGATCAAATAGGTTAGAGGGGCCAGGGAGATATTGAAAAGCCAAAGCAAGAGGATAGAGCTCTGAGGGACACAGCAGGTGAAGAGTGAGATTGTGCAGAGGAAAGGGCCCAGCTGAACCTGGGAAGGTCGGCCTAAGAGGAAGGCGGACAACAAGTCCAGAGCCAGGTCCATGATACCAGAAGTATCACAGAGCCAATTTATCAGTGTGGCATGATTGACTGTATCAACGGCAGAGGAAAGGTCGAGAAGGATGAAAACGGAAGCAGAGTTGGAATTAAGATTAGATATCAAGTCTTTATGGGTGTTCAGGGGAGCAGTTTCCGTGCCTCTGGCAGCTGTGAAGCCACACTGGTGGTTGTGGAGACATCCAACAGATTCAGTGTGGTGGATAAGCTGGGAGATGGCCAGCTTCTCCAGGAGTTTGCACACAAAGGGGGTAATGGAGATAGGGTGGTAGTTTGCTGGACATGAGGGGTTGACCGAAGGTTTTTTGAGGAGAGGGTGCACAGGGGAATGCTTGGGAGGAGTGAGGGGAAGGATTCACAGGCAAAGGAGTGATTGCAGAAATCGGCCAAGTCTAGAGCAAGGCAGACAATGTTGTCCTGGATAGTTCTGGAGAGCAGGGAAGAACCTGTTTGGATGAGACTTTTTAGATTATTCCCAGACCTGTCCCAGAACCCGATTCTTCAATCCATTACCATAGACAACACAGCAAAACAAGACATAATACCAGGACATATAGCTATGCGATTAACTGCGTTCTCCAACCCAAGCCTGCTCTGGCTACTTCACTGAATCCCCAGGTGCACCTACCAGCAATCCCTTACTTTAGACAAATCATCTTGCCTTGGGACTTTGGGGATTGCTGAAAGCCTCATCCAGTGGCACCTGGGTTTTCTCTGCAGGGCATGGGGAATCCGATGTCCAGAGCATCAGCAATTCACCACCCAGCAATAATCCAATCTCAAGGAAGGTTGGTAAGCATTTTTAACGGCAGTCATCAAAGCAGCATCAGTACAGGATGACATGAAAACACTCCAGTCCCATTGTATGGACTGAACACAGTACAGCAACCGCCCCCCTTCCCTAGTTTACATGACTTTTGTACATTCACTTCTAACATGGACTTCTATGGAAGGGGAATGGCAGACAACTTTCGATGGCAACAGTATAAAATGTATCGGGCTATCTTCAGCCTGGTTTACATGGTTCTCATAATACGGCACATGTACTACAACTGCCCTCTCATGGTGATAGCGCCTTGCAACATGGAGCGGACATATTCCATTACATTTTTAGCAAGTCAGCAGAATTTAGCACAGTCTACGTTCTCACCGGATTCAAACAGTGCCTGGTCAACCTAATGTTGATAATTTTACACACTAGAGCTCTAGAGCAGAGCACTAGAGCTCTCTCGCTGAGCGAGGTGGTGCTCTGCTTCTCACCTGACCAAGCCTAAGTAGAAATGTGAAGGACGTGAGCAGTCTACGAAGTGGACTGCTTCTTGCAGTTTACCTGAAGTCCATTGACATACAATCAGGCTGGTTTAAAGCAGTGCAACATAATTCACTATGGAAAACACAAGTGAGGCTTAGCTTTGCAAGTAAGGCATAGAGGGGCATTAAATGATATGTAGTAAATGTATATTTTCCACAACACCAGTGTGTCATATGTCTGCCTTCCAATTACTCATTTGGATGCTTCAGTCTTATTGTCCAAATGTGGTGTTCACTCACTGAATACTAAATCCATCCTCCCGGAATCGCTACCTAGTTTCTTACCTTTAAGAATTCCCTGCTCTTCCTCCTCCATGCAGGTGTACGTGATGGCTTGTGTAATTTTCACTCACTTCAAGACGTAGCAGAAATTCAGGGAGCTGGAAGATACCATTCAGTTTCTGTCACCACAATATCTATTAGTGTGCATGTCAGACAAGATTCCCTGATGCTCCACCCAAGTATCATCCAGTGGCATGTGTATTGTTCAGTCACTTCCAGAGATGGTATCTGAATGATATCTGCAACCTCACAGAATCTCTGCTATGTTCTTCCACAAAGATCTCATAATGGTGCGTCTTCACGTGCCTCCGCCGGGGAATGTTTCCTCCTCTTCCTTCCTAATGTGAAGCACAGGCTGGATACCAATTGTTTCTCATTAACTATGTATCTTTTACAGTAATTTAAAGACACTGAGTGCCAGCTATCATCTGGCTCCCACACTGGTATTCTACAGCTTTCTCACAAAAATAAGTCACGTGCATGTGTCCCTCACACTGACCAAGCAGTGACTGGTCTCCACATTTGCAAGCAGGCTTGTCTATATGTAAATGATGTGCTTAGATCCTTTTAACTCAGCCCCTTAACTAACCTGATTCTTAAATGTTTAACACCATCAATAGGAACACTCACCAGATGTACTTTCCCTCCCCTTTCTCATCCCGGTTTCATAATTGAACCTCTGCTTGTTTATAGAGAAGAAACAACTAGAAAACGGGGTCTGCTCAAAAATGCTTTACATATATTCCATGATAAAATGTTGAAGACCATATGGCCGATTATGTATTTAACCAAGTCTTTTAGTGACATGGTTTACAAACCAACTTTCACAACTATACAAATCTCAGTTCATAAAAGCACTAGAAATTAATGTAACATTTAGAAGCATTTCATCAAAGGAAATTATAAACACGAACCATTAGGAGTTTGGAAAAATTATTAATAAAAACCTTATGAAAGCTAAACTTAATGACATTTGATTTTCATCTAAAATCCTAAACCAACATTAATTTGTAGATAAAGTACTTAATGTTGTGCACAAAGCGAGAGAAGAGATATACTCTCGTTGGTTTTAACCTAAGACATTCAACAAAAAGGTGTTCTAGCGTTTCAACTGTTGTTCCATCTTTGCAAATTCTTAGAGATGCTCAGATTTGAAGAAATTTTTAATCCAGCCACAATGATGTTATGGAAAAATAAAATGGAATCTTAAAAACAATTGATGCCAGATACGACTATGACATTTTACGAGTTTTTTTTTTTTTTAAATGGTTGTATTATATATCCTTTTCCTTTGCTCTACAAATGCCCAGTCTGCTCACATGTAAAGAAGTGAGTTAGAGTATATTAGGGCTGCTGGGCTCTAATAAAGAAAGATTGCGCAAGATCCTCTTAGAATTAAGAACAACCTTGGAAAAATATGATTGCATTTCAACTAAAATGGGCCTTAGCAACTGTGGTCTTTGAAAAGAATGTGCAATTAAAAATTACTGTGAAAAGTGGTTTTCTACTGAAATGTCTATCTGTATTTCCTAATGATATTTATAGGTCACTTTCTTATGTGATTTCGTTTCATTCTACTCTGCTCCTTGGAAGTTATTGGTCCGAGAAGAAACACGTCTAGTGTTCTATAAATGTGACATCTGTATTAACTGATGAATCAGAGACATGAAAGCACTTGATTCTGGGATGTAATGAAACACAGCCATGATCAGTTAGTATGTTTTCTAATTGTGTACACAATCCTTTGCATATTTTTTTCTGAATCGTTTTGGACTTGTTTAATGAAGGGTCCACAAACCTCACTATTAATCAGGTTGATTGGGTTTATTTTTAAATTATGTGATGTATTACAGGAAAGGCCTTTTAATGAAATTGAGTTTTTTATCTAATATTACTTTAATTTGATTATGAATGTATGTACCTACATATCCGTAATTGGATGTGTAATAGATGTTGTAAAAGTGTATTATTTTAGGTGTGAAAGGTTTATTACTAAACCAAATCAATATAAATAAATACAAATAAAACACATTTTAAAAAACACCTGACTCTAGAGAGAGCAAAAGAGACAGCTGGGTCGAAGACCTGTCCACCATATTAACAGGCGAGACAAAGCAAGGCATTTATATCACATAAGCTTTATGGCCATTGTTCACTTGACATACATTTCTTACAAAATCGTGTACAAATGGCACTGCACTCATAAAAGGGTACATACATTTTACCCAGAAAGATGCTGGAGGGGTGGGGCAAAGTCAGATAGATAGAGACACTTAGCGGGCCTTGTACAATCCTCATAAAGGGTTCTCCATCCTAGAAGACACTTTATTTGCTTTACTAGGCACCATCAACGAGGGAGACTAACCTCTGGGCGGGGACAAGTACAATCTCATTACCCTCCTCCTGTAAGCCACTAAACAGTGTATGGTATGTCTGCAAAAAACAGATGGCACCCACAAACACACTTGGTTGAGTAAGGTTTTTAAGATAATTAATCTTGAAAAAATAGTATGTTTTGCCAGAGAAGATCCTTATCAATTCACCTCTCTATGTTTTTCTCTTTCTGGTTTACGGTCTAACATTGCTACTTGACCAACAGTCTACCAGTACTATGCATTCATTATATTTGATAGGCCAGTGAATCTCTCTAAAACTGTAAATAGGTATGCAGTACTATGGATCCCAGAGGATGGTGTCAAGGGGTTGGGAATGGATTAGAACATACACTGCCCCAATCCAACCTAGTAACTTAAGTGCACTGTTTAAGTGTTCCAAAACCTTCCTTGCGTTTATGCAGATGTCATTTACTGTATGAATTTAGAGAACCATGCAAACACTGGACAATGCCCACACATTGATACATGGTCGGCTTTTACAGACTGTAGACCAAGCATGGGCAAGAAGAGACCCTCCATATGTTTTGACCTATGACTCCTATGATGCCTCACAATTTACTTTTCTATCTTTGACTGATGGGAATTGTGTGCCAAAAGATCTGGAGGGTCCCAAGTTGCTGGCCTCGCATGCAAGCAGTGATGTGTACTTTATGGACATCATCATTGACTCCAAAGAAATTCATTTTCCAGTTGATAGTCTTGCTTACATATAGAAACAACTTTTCAGATCTGTCCCAAAGTGCAGTGGAGCAGAAGGTATGTGAAATTCTGACATGTTCTTTATTTGCAAGCACATTCTCAGCCAAGGGGCGCCTGTTAAAAACCAGAACGTGGTCAAAAGACTTGCACTTGTGGAGCTTAATTAATTTAGCTTTTTATTAGTCTGGTCTGAATCTCGGAACTACACTCTTCGACAGAATGGGCCAACTCAACCCTTGGGCTTGGTAAAAAAGCAACTATTTCACCTGTATGCACCCAAATTCATCTTTGTACATCTGGATGGGAATTGATTTGTAAATTAGGCAAATTAATCTTCTGTATTTGCTTAAGGCAATGTCAAGGCGGAATGTGTCAAAAAACATTTATCAAGTCCAATATATTCAGTTGGAAAGATAATCGAGCCAGGCACATTCTGGGCTGCCATGAACCCTGCTTGAACTGCTGCCATGTCACACAAACCTTTCCCTTTTCAGCCAAAGATGGATCCATACCAATGTGAGCAGAGCCCAATATATTTTGAAATGGACGCAGGATTGTGCTATGAATTAGACAGACCTAAATGTTTCCTTTCTATCCCTCTAGAAAAATAAAGGAAAGTGTGGAGTGTTTCCCTGTCAAGCTGAACAACATGATCCACATCCTGGCGCAGATGTCGTTCTCAAACCCTGCCAAGTCTGCTTCACAGTCCAATTCCCAGGAAGCATGTACTATACAAGTTACTGACAGATCAATTAGAAGAGCAACTGTTCTACGGTTCAGCAAAACTCATGAAAGAGTAAGTACAAGACTATCCGTCTTCATCTGGGGAAGTTTTACTTTCTTTCATTGTTTCGGAAATACTTTCACACATAGCCGTGTATGCCCGGCTTAATGTGTCCAGTTTATAGAAGGAGGGTGTTCTTTGGTGAATTAAATCATCAGCATCAAAGATTTCAGTGAGCGACAGAGAAGACCTTTGAAAGAAGAGATGGTATTATATATGTTGTAATTCTGCAAAACACATTTTTTAAACAGGCAAAGTTACATAGGTCGAATTTCCCAGGATTCAGGTAGAGAATCTGTTGTGTAATAAAATGCTTATACTCCATCAACGAACTTGGGCACTTTAGGTAGGTGAAAGAGCTAGAGCTTCATTCTGGTCTCTCCTTGTTGCATCTAGTTGCAGGTAGTGCTACCTCTCATGTGGGTCAAATGCAAAAGGTTGCAGGTAGCACTGCCTCTCGTGTAAGTACGGTGCGAAAGGTACCTATTAACAATCAGTGATGGCAAGGATACTTCACAGGCATTAACGCACTGCCAATGAAATTTAAGACAGCAAGTAATGAGTAGTACACTCACCCTGCAGATGTAGCAATCAGAATAGATATATTTCATAGGAGTGCGAGCTGGTAGCTTGAGTAAATATTTTAAACATGTACTCTCTAGTGGATCAAACTCCTTATAATGTTTAGATGCCCATACTTCTGCCCCATATGTAATAGTGGCAAGGATTTTTGCTTTGTACACTTTTAGGATAGAGTTCACAAAGAAACAGTTTTTGAAGGCAAAAGCTCTTAGGCTGCCAAGTTGCTGTCTAGCCAATGTAAGGAAGGCAAGGTATCAACAATAAGACAAAAGTGACCACAGTTCAAGGGTGTTTACGGAACTTCAAAAAGGGTTTGATAAATGCCTATCTAATCCTAAATTTACAGAAGAGAGCAACCCACGACCATCAAATAATAATAACGCAGCCCTTGTGGTGTCTTGTCAAAATAAAAGGGCTTATTCTAATAAACCTATTGCCAATCCTTACCTCTAAATATATATAGTGGGGGAATAATCGTATGACAAAAACAAAGAAGTGTTCAAAATGATATGTCAGGATGTTCAGGCTGTTGCCCTCCTTTCCCCATGTTTTCAGCATGGGACAAGGTGGTTCACTCGAGCATAGCACAGTCTCTGGCTTCTTTAGCACGAGGATACAGTTCAATCATTAGAATCTCGGCCTTCGGTGTAGAAGTCCACTTGTTTCTCAAATTCTCTTCACTCAGAGGGCCTGATGCAACCAAATAAACAAGTTCTTTTCCTCTTTAGATTTTCACAAGTATTCACTTAGGGTGATTCACTATTTACCCCGGATCCCCCTCAGCTGGGCTCAGATCCCCTTAGCACAATGTTTGTCATCTTGGATCATCCTCATCCGGGCTCAGATTCTTTTAACACAATGTTCATAGGATATTCTTTTTTGGGTGACTCACGGTTCACCCCGGATCCGCCTCAGCCGGGCTCAGATCCCTTTTAACACAATTAGTCTCGGACCTATTTCCGTTTACTTCACGTATCAAAGACTTACAAATGTGCACAGGGTTTGGCTTGACCCGTTGAAGGATCACTTTGATTTCACAATTCCTTTCTATAACATCTGTCCCCTTTTAGTTTAATACCTAATAGAGAATTTCAAATGAGCACCCATGTGATGCCAGATCACTCTGTCTACGGTATTGTATCTTAGCTTTAAAGTTCTGTCACTCGTCGGCTGCTATATGTGCATCACTTTCTACATACACTTCATGCACTGTTCTCTTCAATTTCCTTTATACAATGTTGCTGCTTGCAACCTTGGTTTCTACACAGACCAGTCTGGTATCAGTATCCCCAACTCAACGGCTCTGCTGACTTCACTGGTGCTTCTTTGTTGTAGAAGCCAAGGACAGTACCACAGCAGCAAACACTTCTCCCAGCCTTGACTATCAAGCAGTAGAGCCCCGAGTACCTCCAACAGAAAATGCTGGACTCCTGTCATGACCACGGGCCCCAGAACACAAAAACCACACCATCTAGTGATGGGGGCAATGGGTCACTTGACTCACTTATGTCCCTTTGGGACATATAAGCACAGGGGCCCTGGCTGGACTCAGTCCTGGCACCTTTGGTGCCATGCTCATATAGAGATGTGAGCAGGAACACTTTATTTCAGTGCAGGAGTGCTTTTATTTTACTTCAGTGCACACTTTATTTCAGTGCAGTAGTGCTTTTATTTTACTTCAGTGGTCGAGTGCTTTTATTTTACGAGAACTTTCCAGGTGCTGAAAGCCTTTATTCCAGAGAACATCCCCATGTGCGGACTCATCGGGCGTGGCTCCCTAGGCCTGGTCTTCAGGTGCTGACTCATCGGGTGTGGCAGGGCGTGGCAGCAGGCAGCACATAGCTACTGGGCATGGCCAGCAACAAGACTATATAAACCCACTGATCCCTCAAGCAAACGCTTCGCGTTACTTTGCACCTCCATGCAATGTGACGCTCAACGCCGCCTGGACCAGCTACTTACCTCATGATCCTGCAACAGCATACTTACCTGGACCCTTGCTTGCATCTCATGGCACGCTCCATCTTCTTGGCAGATCCCAAATCGACGCCGCAGCAGCTGCGCTCTCTGTCCCACGAAGCCAAAGTCCTGAAACGAGAAAAGAAGACAAGACAAGGTTAGAACTCCCAAAAACACCCAACCCAGGGTTATGCCGCATTTAAAACCCAACGCGCACCCTCAGGCACCATTAAAGGCTACTTACCAGCTGTCGGATCATCTCAGCCCCGCTCCTCCATACTGCCGGCACTGCTTTTTCTACCGCAGCTACCGCCGGCACCGCTACACCACCTGCAAGGGGAGAGAGCAGACAAAAGAGACATAACATGCAAAGGACAGAGAACGAACTTTACAAATACAATTACAACAGTCGGAAGACAAGCGGGCAAGTGGAAACAAGGGAAACACTTACCTACAAGGGAAGTGGACTAGTCGCAGCTGGCCTGGACTTCCACGACAAGGGACCAGTCAAGGAACTCGGTTCCCTTCAACAAGCGCCCCTGCCAGAAGCAGCAGGACAGAGAGCTCACCATCATCATTCAGCGGGTGAGGCTCAAGAGTAGTGCAACCCCAGGGAAGCCACATCCAGGGAGAAGAGGTCTGGAGAAAGGACAGGGACCACAGGCTGCATACTCATATGACCCCCCTTATATTCACGCAGGAACAGCACTGCTCATCAACGCAGTTCCCCACACAGACGCAGAGCGAGGAACAGACAAGAGGAGTTTCATCCCTGGGAGGGCTGCAAATGTGCCCCAATGCCTCCGCAGAGACAAGGTGAGCATAACAACTCCTCAGCTTTGATTTCAGGTCTTATTTTTCCTATTCTCCAAGGCCCATGAAAGATGCAGTCTTTTTGATGAAAGGGTTCAAGGGCTCTTCCCTCCTTGCAATCCTCTGCGATCTTGCTGTCTTCCGCCTTGTATTAAACTGAGCAAGGCAAAGCACATGAGGAAGCAGCAGTGCCAAGATTGCAGGGTGTGCTTTTGTGCTCCACCTTTTATCCGTATGTGGAAGTGTGATGCAAGTCAGATGTGTGTGTGTAATGATCAGTTACTGCCTCACCCTGCCTGACCATGGTATTGGGACACGTCAGGTGTACCGGTCGGGTGTTAGTCCGTTCGAGCCTGACAAAGGAAAGCCCGGGCGTAAGAGCCACTGAGAAAGGTTTGAGCCTGACTGAGGGGAACCTTATGTGATAAAAAGCCTGACTGGAGGCTAAAGAGAAAGCCAGACTGGAGGCTTAAGAGAAAGCCTGACTGGGGGCTGAGACCTGGACTTGGATAAGGGAAGAACCTAAGGGGTCTAGAATGACTTTCTTTTGAACTATGTTAAAATGGCAGTGTGAACCTGACTGACGGATGCCAAGATGAAACCTAAGGGAGGTGAATCCCGTACTGTGATAAAGCCAAGGAAAAGCTAAGGCAAGTGAATCCCACATTGTGATAAACTCCAAGTGAACTGTGTTGTTTGGCAAATGTGAACCCGGCTGAGGGATGCCTTCGAATTATGGTGAGCAGTCATACACCCGTGAACATTGTGACGACAAGTATGAACCAGATTGAGGGATGTCCACAATAAGTGGTTGGTCTGAGCCCGACTGAGGGAGGCTAACGCTGAGAGAAGGATCAGAGCCTGGCCGAGGGGGATCCACGGGTGAAGAGTAGTCGCCTAACGTGAAGATAAATAGAAGGAACCTTTGTTTTGTTGTGTATGGCATAATAGGCCCTCTAAAGCAAGAGACTTTGCGTGAAAGAGACTTGGACACAGAAGGTCCTGATATTAAGGAAAAGGAACTGTAAACTTGTTCTGGAAAATCCCAGGAGTGTAATGTGGTCAAGAGTCCCGCCTTGTCCTGTGATTTAAAAAAAAGTGGGGAAAGGAGACCCCAGCCTTAACATCCTGATGTCTCATTTTGTGAACGCTTCTTTCTTTTCTTTGCAACATTACCCCACACTATTTAGTAGCATAGCAGTAAGGATTGACAATATTTTTTTTTTTTTTAGTATAGGCCCCTTTTATTTGACTATACTCTACTAGGACTGTATTATTATGATTTGATGGTCGTAGCTTGCTCGCATCTTAGATTTAGGTTTAGATTCGGCTTTTATGTCACCCATTTTACAGTTTAATAAACACTCTTGAATTGTGATCACTTGTGTCCGTCTTACTTTGATACCAGGCCTTCCTTACACAAGTATATAGCTGACAGTAAAGCCCTAACTATATATGTTTAGTGCTCTTTCGAAAGAGGTGGTGAAACAGTTGAATTCTAACTCTCTAATCAGGGAATTAGCCATATCTATTTTGTCTGGTGTCCAGCTCACCCTGTTAAGTCCCTTTCTGACAGTGATGCTACTTATCAGATCATAATTTTGATCCTCCGTCCTCCAAAACAAATGTCTGTCCTCTGTCCAAAACCTACCTCGCCCAACCACTTTTAAAGAACAGAAAAGTTAAGCCAGCAGCTTGTGCGTCAGGCTTAGGCTTCACCTGGCCAAGTCACTTGGATATCTCTCCAAATAGTTATTATGGTTTCAAAAAGAAAAGGGAACATAAAAGATCACCAAAAAGGAAGTACTTACTTTCCCCAAAGTTTTTCCTAATAATAGTTGTAGTTCTTTACGTAAGGTCAAAGTCTTAGCCTTTTTTCAGGGGGGGATTCTTCCTGTATTCCTCTTTCATCAAATTGTTTGTACTTCCTTAAACTTAGTATTGACTTGGGTGATCCCTTCAGGTTCACTTCTATGTATGTGTTTTACAATATCCCATGTTTTTATAGGACCATCCTGGTCCTGTGATTCTCTTCTTGTGGTTGTATCTCATGTCTTTGCCAATATTCAATGTTCGACTTTCTAGCGCTCTTGTGGCCTGATTTGAATTCCAACTCTTGCTTTCTAGGGCTCTTGTGGCTCAATTTCCATTCCAATTCTCTTGCTTATTAGTGCCTCCCATTTCCCTGGGCAACCCAGGTACCTTCTTCCCTCTTGGATATGGCGAGGCTTGGTGTCTCTGCTTCGCTCTCTCTGAAACACAGGATTCATTCCTTCATTTTGCTCTTGTCTCAGCATTCATTTGAGGAAACCAGGCCCATCATGGCTGTCTCATGGTCACACCACCAGGTGGGATGGCTCTTCCATCTCTGTTTCCATGTATGCCCTTCTCGGCGTCTGAATGTGGATCGTAGAACTGGTTCCTACGTATTGCTATGGTCTCAGCGTTCATTTTAGGGCCCCCGGCCCACCTTGGCTGCAGTTTGTTCACGAAGCCAGTTGGTCTGACTTTGCTTTCCAAATCGTCTCTGGTGCACTGTGTTGTGCTAAAAAACACATGCTCAACCACCTTGGTTTTTGCATGTGCTTGCTGCCATCCAGATGAAGGTTTAGTTAATTTTAATGGGTTTTCTCTGTATTGGCAGGTGCAGGTTTTGTCTAAAAACAAGGAAGAGATTTCTTCAGTGGATTTCCCTCTGGAGGTTATTCACCTAAAACAGAAAGGACCCCTAGGTTCCAATACAGAGAAAACCCATTAAAATTAACTAAACCTTCATCTGGATGGTAGCAAGCACATGTAAAAACCAAGGTGGTTGAGCATGTGTTTTTTAGCACAACACAGTGCACCAGAGACGATTTGGAAAGCAAAGTCAGACCAACTGGCTTCTTGAAACCCGTCCCATTCGACAAAACTGTGTTTTCTTTAGTGTGACAACGATTCTGGGCAACACACAGTTGGAATTCCCACAAATAGTCCCTTTGTTTTGTTTAGTGCAGTTTGTTCACGCCACCACGTGGGACTGTTCTTCCGTCCCGTCTCCAGGTCTGCCCCTCTCGGCTGTTTTTCCGCATCTAGTTGTGGATCAGAGGACTTGTTCCTCCATATGGCTCTGGTCTCAGTGTTCGCTCGAGGGCCCCATCCCCACCAAGGCTGTATTGTGGTCACGCCACCTGATGGGATGACTCTTTCGTCCCCGTCTCCTATAGCTGTTACTCTGTTACTCTTGTTTATGGCACCCTTTTTTGCTCACTCACCGCTAGACCACAGCTGACTCAGGAGTATTGCGCGGCTCTGTGACTCCTTGACGTCCTTTCATCAGAGGTTCGCCTCCGCGTATGATTCTCTCTCCTTCCTTCAGGATTCCTTATCATTTTAAATTTGCTGCCATGTTCCAAAGGGGCCTGTCATTCCTCTTTGGTCTTTGAAGGAAATACAGCATTACCTAAAGCCAATGTAATGGGAACAATGTCACTGCTATAAGGGCGTAGAAGGAGGAAACTGGCACAAAAATGGCATGGTTTTGGTTATAGACTTTTTATTACTTAGGTAGACAAACTCACTGTCCCTCTTTCTATGAGGGGTTTCCCTGCCTCAAACTAGAACGAAAGGAACTGTCAGTATGTCCGTCAAATCAAGTTTCCACCATCCTGTGTCAAACCCTTTTCTAACCCTCACACTATAACTAAAGAATAAACTAACAAAAAGTTCTTCCTTCAGGAGAACGATTCCCTTCTCTTGGTTCTTCAACAGTGTCCAACAATTGTTCTTTTATCCAATGCCAGGGGATGTCTCCCTTCTCCTGAAATAAGTCCAGTGGGAATGGCTCCCTTCCCCTGGTATTACTTTATAGAATGCAATACATGGCCAGGAGGGAATGACTCTCTTCCCCTGGCTTCTCTTTAGGGTCCCAGACCCTTCTGTGGCAGTCAGTGGTCTTCCCACTGAGCTAAGTTCCTTGGATGTCCTCTTAGCTTCGTTTAGGGTACCAGACCATTCTATGGTGGTCAGTGGTTTCCCCACTGAGATGAGGAGAATTTCCTCGGATGCCCAATAATAGGAACCTGAGGGTGTCCTCACTTCTTTCCCCAATGTATCCTCCTCCCAGGTGGCCAGAGAAAGGCTGTCATTTCCGATCCTGACCCTGGGGATGGATATGCAAGGTAGGATCATCTGGGTGGAGGAAACTTGGGGAGTGGGGATGAGGCACCCTTAGGTGAGACATGGTATCTCCCATTTCCCTTTCACCATGAGTCCAATGTCCCCCTAGCCTTTATGGGCTGTTGTCAACCCCCTCCCTACTTTTCCTGTAAATCATTCCCTAAAACACACCAGTTTTATACTGGGACGAGGAAGAGACCAACTATATATACACAGCCTCTCGTTATTGATACATACACCTACCAAAACCAGTTAGGTACAGAGACGAGGAGGAGCCAACTAAGCATAACACAGAACACCCAAAACAGAAATGAGCATTCTAGTCTTTTTCTGACCAATCAGCCTTGCGGGAGGTTTAAAAGCAGGAAGATTAAATAAGATGGAGGCAGCTGTGCAAGCAGGTCACGTAGCTGCTGTGTGAGAGCAGACCTCTGTCTGGGAAGGCAACGTGGAAGACGGAGTGGTTGAGGAACCAGAGAAGATACAGAGTGTATGCAGCGGGAAGCATGGCTAAAGGAAGCTGGATGCCGGTAACAGAGAGTGGAAGAGGGACCGGTGTGAGCAGGAGAAGCTGCTGACTGAGGCCCGTACTGCGAGACACGCAACGTTGGTGGAGTGAAGCCACAGAGAGGCGCTGCGGACACTATGCGAGGAGCTGCACAAGAGAGAGAGAGTTTGTGACAGCCGGAAGCCTCACGGAACGCCGTATGCACCGACCGGTGAGTCAGCCTAGAAAATAGGACACCAGGACGGCAGGCGAGCATGTAAGACTTATAAAAAAGTGAATGAAAGCTGATTTAAATGAAAGCAATCACTTTGATGAAGACAAGTATCTTGAAAACCGCTTTAAAGGAAAGTCAGCATTTTGATGAAAAAAAGTTTATAGAATACTGATGTACATGAAAGCAAATACTTTGAATACCGATTTGAATTGAAAGCAAGCTAGGTTGAATACTGGGTTACATGTCTTTTCACCGAATGTTTTTCGCCTAAAGATTTTTTCATCTAATTGCTTTCACCTAAAACTTTTTCACCTAATGTAGATTAATAAAACTATTCGCCGAAAACCAGTATACCAATTTATTTTTTTGTATTTCCTTTTTTGTATTGGGGCGTCCCTCCCAACCCTGTTTTCAAAATGTTACCCTTTACCCGACCCGAACATACATAAATATATTTTAGATTTTAAAAAAATTCAGTGAAAGATTTTTTCGATGAAAAAGCTCTTGATGAAAAAACTTTAGGTGAATTGTCTGTATACAGAATACTGTTATGAATGAAAGTTGTTATGTGGACTCTCCCGAGTAAAAGTAACTTTGCAAATTAATAGAACAAGCATTGGCAAGAGCCATAAAAGAAATGTGCAAGCATTGACAAGAGTATATGAAAGTGCAACAAGAGACTGGTGGCAAAACAAGCAGTGGTAAAGCATCATAAGGAAGTGGAATGAAAAGAAGTCAATACACCACTGTAGAGATGAGACAGTGGAAACGTGCCTATGGAAAAGGAGCAAGTAAGGTGTGTCAGTTGCGTGACCTATAATGGGTGGACCGTCTGGTCCAACAACTGCGCCTCGACCGGGTGCACCCTCTATGGAAAAGCCATTTAGAGTACCACCAAGAAGCTTGTGATTTGTTCTAAAAGGAAACCTTTTCTGATTTGAAGTAAGGAGTTCAACTCTATGACATTGGTGAAAGATAACCAAGACAGAAGAGCTGGGAAGGATCCCCAGAAATTGTGTTGTATTGAAACTGTTGAATTATAAAAAGCTTTGGGAAGAGAACCCCCTTTTGTACTCTGAACTATTTGAACCTTCGGGAAGAGAAAGCCTTTGACAAAAAGCTGGACGAAGCTTAGCACTTTTATTTGAACACTTATCATTTTGAGGCTGACATCCCTACACATTGTATACAAATAGATGTGAGGGCAAGTATAGGTTCTGGACACAGACAGACATTTGCCTTGGACATTCTGACACAGACTATCCTTAGTTTTATTTAGGTAGGGAACTCCCACCTTAGCTTAGGGCAAGATAGACCTTTTCCCAACCTTCTTTATTTTAATAATCAATTGTAGCTCAAACTTTCAGTGCATTGTCTGTGTCTCATTCATGATGCCTTCACACCTCTTGGTGTTCTGTGGTCTCCCCACTGAGACGAGAAACACTGTTTCCGCTTAAATTTGCTTTGCTGAACTTCACAGGGTCCAAGACCCTTATGTGCCTTGTAACAGTTTCACTTTGTTGAGGAAGTCCACCTCGGTTGCTCAATGTAGTTTTAATGGGGTCCCAAGGCCTGCGCTCGAAGTTCTCTGAAAGTCTTAAAGGGTCCCAGACCATCCTTGGCCCCTCTCTAGGCCTTGTGACCCTTACGGTGTGCTTGGCGACCCACATTGACTCCTCTTGACCCTACCGGCTCGCTCGTAGCTCCCCTTACCTTTTGTGACTCCTGGAAATGGCAGTGGTTCTCCTGGAACTGGAGTCAGCTGTCTGTGTGCTCTCCACGGTCGTCTGCTTCCTGCGGTTGCTGTTTTCTGGTTTGGCTCCTTGCAGTATCGGTATGATTCGGGAACCATGCGATCCAACTTCCCTTGGAGGTTGTTGTACCACTGCCTCGCCTCAGGTTTGGAGGACCGACCGACGTCAGATCCTGGCAAGCCGCCTTCTGCTTCCTGCCAGTGGTTTCTGCTCTCTGGTCTTTGCCTTTTCACCACTCCTGCGCCTGGCGTTATCCTTCCCTGCTGCTGCTCCAGTCTTTCTTTGGTTTTTAAACTCAGCCAATGTCCATTCCCTCGTTGAAGGGTAGAAGGCTGTTCCCATTTCCACTGGTCCATCTTCATGCCTCTGTGCATCCTCCTCATCTCGTTATTTGAGAAAAAGGTATTCTTCATGTTTATCATCTTCTTCTACCCAGTCCTTTCAAAAAGATCTATCTTGGAGGTATTACTATAGCATATAGTTGAATGGTCAGTAGGAGGTTGTGGTGTGTTGTGACCAGTGTGGTAACTGTGTGATTGGATGCTGGGGTTGTGATTGTAGGGCCTGTACTCTAGGTGTCGTCCTGATCGCAGGAGGGGTGTTCCTCTCCATGAGGTCCTCCCGCATCATAGCACCCCTAGGGGGACTCTTGGGCAGTGGCCTTGCCTCCATAGAATCATGAGAAAGGATTCCTTCCTGGCGAGAAGTGACGACACCGTGTGATCTGTCACACAGTACATGCAAGGTAATACAGCGGTAACTGCAGCCTTTTCAGTTCCAATAAGGCAGACATTGTTTTTCCAATAGGGAGTTCCTTGTGGGAATCAGAGTCTTGTCCACAGGAGAGGAGTTGCTCCCAGTGAGGTCCCACTTGCCCAGACCCTTAGGGAGGCTCTTGCTTGGCAGGCTCACCTTCCTAGCCTCAAAGGGGGTGGTTCCCCCCTGGAGAGAAAGGACAAAGAGTCCAGATTTTTCACAGCGGGCACTGTATAGGTAAGTAAGGTGAGAAGGGGGAAGTGATCACTTTCTTCACTGGATAGCACCTTCATGCCAGTCAAACTCGGATATAGGATAAAGTTCACAAAGACCTAGTCCAAGATGGAAGCACTGTTGTTGGACACTCTGGTAAACTGCGAGGGAGAATCGCCCGGGCAGTGGCCATTCAACATTGTGAACCCCTGGGAGTATACCATGGTAGCCCATTGAAATCCTTTATAGTCACTGTATTTCAAAAAAGAGTGGAGCGAGGTGGCAGATTTAAAGTTAAAAGCATTGTCAGTCAGATTCTTAGAATTAAAATCCCCTATAATGATAATCAGATGAGATTCAACAAATTGGACGATTAATGTTTCTACAGATCTTAGTACATTCTTATCCTCACTCCCATTAGGAGGGTCATAGATGTTGGTAAGTATGGGGGAGGATGTATGACTTAGCTTCTTAATCCTATTCATTTAACCAGCCAGCACAAAGTCAGTAAAGGTGTCTATCTAGGTGATTTGGTAGATGTTATCTATGCTAATAAAAAGCCTTATTTAGGTTTGTCTTTAGCACCCCTTGCAGCCTTTATTTGTGTGGCATATGTCTGCCATCTATTTAATGGGCTTCTTGGAGCCAGGATTCCTGTAAAGCCACTACACTGAAGTTAGAGATGTTCTATAGCAAATAGTCATCTCCAGTGTAGCGGCTGGAGCCCTGGTTATTGCAGGATAAAATGGCAATGTGTCGGCTGGCTTGGAAGGCTATTGGAAAGTTTATAATTGGAGTGTGTAGCTTCTGTGTGTTGATCACATGGAAACTGAGCGAGAAGCAAATGGACTGGTCTTAAAGGAGCTGTGAACTCCTTATGATTGAACAGTCGAAACCCAGTTTACCCAAAATGGACATCATATAACAAAAGTCTAGTATGATAGGGTTAGGAAAATGAGAAATCGCACTAGCATACAAGTTATCATCTACGAGTTCAACGATTACAATATCATTCGATTGTAGGGATGATGTTATGAAATAAGCACCAGATGGTTGATCGGTTTAGTTAATAGTCACTGCTAAGGCAAAAGATACAGCACTTTAAGAGCCTGTCCATCAGTGTCCTATCTAATGTTGCATTGGCTAGAAGTCTAATTCATATGGCCTGCATTAATGGCACAATCGGCATCTTAAAGCACCTCTGGACTGTTACTGTGGGTTCTGACACAGTGGTGACATATGTTGTTTTGCAATTATACAAGTGAAATAACTGTGCAAGGCCCTCCAAGAGGTTATAATTTTCCAGATGAGATTTTAGCTTATTTGTAGCTAACGGCTAAACAGAACAACAGGTACAGATATGGTTAGCAGGGTGGCCCACAGGTTTAGATAAAAAAGGCACGCATGTCTTTTTTCCCTGATATGGGGCCACTAGTTAAGATGGGCTCAGTAACCAATGCCATAGATCTGTCCCATTTTTATATTGTTTGTTTAGCTTTCTGCATTTATTGGTATTAGCATTGACAATGTGGCTATGGGTTCGCGAAACAGTTTTACTGGAATCATTTTCTTTGGTGACGTATGGTAGTTCAAGAACTGGAATTAATCAAAACAGTTATGGAAAAAGGTCTGGTTAGTCTCTTAACACAATCCTTGCTTAGAGCAGCCCTTTTTTTGTTGTGCTGCTTCTTGTCTTCTCCTTAATTTGTTTGGTAGTTTAATAGAAGAGCCATCTGTGCAATCCATGGTGTTAAGAATCACACAATCATCTGAGGGTGAGGGTCGAAGCCTGTTGTCATTAATGGACAAGAACACTTCAGCAGTCCAACGCAGCTGCTTGCCTCACACGAAGTGTGATGTCCTGTCACGGCTCGCTCCCTTCGCTCCCGTTCCCGCCACTTGGGGGCATGTTTTGGGGTTTATTCCCTACTGGACATTTCCTCCGAACCTTATGCTACAGTGTTCTGATGAATTGGGAGCGCTAAAACCTTATTTTCCAAGGTACCTCCCTTCCGGATCCATTCCAGGTTTTTGGCAGCCAGCATGCTACTTTAATCAAATGACTATGCTTCCCAGAATGCCTGGCTCACTGCTTCACCTCCTCCCTTGCAGGACAAGGCTGGGTGGAGGATAGGCAACACCTGTGGCTGCAGGTGCAGCAGGCGGCACACCTGAGGGGTGTGCTCGTTAAGCAGCTTTAAAAGCCTCAGTTTGCTTCAGTCCAGCGCTGGTCATTGTTGCAGTGTTCCTGTTGTGACTGGTCCATTGTTCCTTGTTCCTAGCTTTGTGCCTAGTTCCTAGTTCCTGTTTCTTGTTCCTCTGCCCTGGATTTCGGATTTTTGTGCTTAATTGATTTCTGCTTTCTGGATTTCCCTTTCTGTCTTCCTCTGTCTGCAGGCAGCCTTTCTCTGTGCTTTACCCTTTGATGCTGCCCAATTTGCCTGTGTTCTCTGTTTCTTTGTTGCTGTCCTTTGCTACTGAAAAACTTGATGCTTTAGTCTTTCCCTTTATAGATTTAGCTTCCTGCCTTAAGGTTTCCTTTTGTGATATCATTTTCCCTGCTCCTGATCCTTACTTTCTATTGGGATCCATTCCATGTTTTCCATCGCACTTCTGCATTTATTTCCCATTGATTATTAGGTGTGGGTGTTATTGTAACTAGTCCCAGTGTGAATGCCCTTTTGTTTTCCTCACTATTTTATAATCACTATTCCTACTCGCCCCTTGACTAGGGTCTTATGTATTTAGTTTCCTCCACCCATTGCTGTTATAGCCTTCAGGGTCCCTGTTTGATCAACTGGGTTCGTGAGTTTACTGACATTCAAGTGGTCTTTCCGGTCCTCGTGAGTACTGTTTCTAAGTTCCTTATTCAGTATCATCCAGAGTGTCAGCTCACAGATTCTGTCCTTGCTTGCCCTCTACGTGGGCTTAGCGCTGTCAGTATCTGTAATAGCATAGTGGGTAAGGAGTTTGCCGACTTTCCTTTCAGTCATAAGGAGGTTCTAAGTGCTTACCCCACATTCCTTTTCATATATTGGTATTATTGTTTCACTCTATTTGTACTCCTGGGTTTTAGTATACACAAGTCTTGGGTATTGTATGCACATATTTAGATTCAAAGTTGTACACTGTGCGATTCCGTGCACATTGCCTTCTTCCTTTCTTAACAGAATGACCAGCCGTTATTCCCGTTTGAATATGGCCAGTTTAAGAAAGAAAGGCAGCAAGGCCACTAACAAGTTTGTACAGAAAGCTTCCCTTAAGTTTACCTGTGACAATCAAATCATTGATCCTGACCTAAATGAACTCCTTGTTACAAATGGGTATTTACGTGCAAAGTATTTTACCCACAGGATGGCCCATCGTACATTGCCTGATCCTAGTTCTGTCTTTAATTTCGATCCAGATTCTATGTCCGCACAAGCCTTAGCAGCGGAAAACAACACACTGTTAGATTTACTACACACGAGTACGTCTGTTGTTGAACCCCATGATTCCGGTTGTGCTTTACCTCAGATTGAACAGTTTCATGATTCAAACATAAAGAATGGAGGGGTTCATTGCATATCTTCTGTTTTCAGCCCTCAGTCTACTGCTTACTCCTCTGCACAAGTACTTACTGTAGTCCCTAATGTCAAGAGGTCTGATGTCAGTAGTCTGCTTAAGGGTAACACAGACCAAGTCGGTAAGAGAGAGTATAGATCACAAAACCTGCAAGCAGCAAATGACAATGTACAATCAGTGCACATCGGGATGGCTAGGGCAGGATCCAGCCCTGATGCCACCATGCCTTCCTCTGTGCCTACTGATAGGGATGTACAGTTAAGGCGGGGCATGCTAAAAGCTGAACTTGAGGAGTTAAAACAAGAATACATTACTTTACTAGAGGAGAATAAAACCTTACGGTCTTTTCTGAATACACCTCAAACTTTATCCGTTGATGAAGTGAATACTGTTCAATCCCTGAGTGCGGAGGTTTTTGTAGGTCATGATACTCGTCAATATGAAAAATCTATTGGGAGTGAAAGTCCTCTTTCTAGCACAGCACTTATTCAGGGCACAGGTTCTGACAATTGTTTTACCGTTTGTCAGGAATTGCCGTTAGCTGAAGATTTACAAGCCACTCCTTTACCTAAGATTTCCTGTTTAGCAGTCTGTCATAATTCTGAGCTTGAACACATACATGGTTCTGATTCCCAAACACAATCCACAATGGTGGCATACACAGAATCAGTCACTACTGTAGGCTTAGGTTCTACCCTTGATCTAGCTGCTGAGACTGAAGTAGACATTCAAGCTGATGTGGAAAACGATGCTACCTCTGTGTTCGCTCCTTCTTCTGCCAATTTTTGTCACAATGAACAGTCAAAGACAGTACAAAATTCATGTTTTGATGGACTCATTCCACAGTATACTGAACCAAAGACCCGGCAGGCAATTCCTGAACTGTTGATTGTTAATATGCCACTTTCAGAAGCTAAGACAGAGGAATGGACATTTGACGAAATCCTGATTAACAGAGACTTTACTATGGTGATTCCTCTGGTTGATTTTGACTTCTACAAAGGAAGAGACTCTGTGTCATCCACTAAGGAGAGGGACGGCATGGTTACAGCTCAGTCTTTGGTTACTGGTGCCAAGGAGTCAACCGCCCTAAAGGTGCTTTCCATTCCTGAGCCACAAATGTGCCAGTCGACTTCTGGGACTTCAGTCTGTCCTCCTACAACTATTGACTCTTCGATTATCCAGTCCACGGCTCTGCAGTCATCATTGTCAAACGTGTCTTCAATCAATGAACAATTGCTATGTCTGCCAGTCACTCAAAAGCCTTCACCATGTATGTGGTCAGAGCCAAAGACCTTGACAAGTTTGTCTTCAGCTAACGAGACGGCTCCAGCTTGCATGCCCTCAGCCTCTGAATTTCCTCTGGCATGCCTGTTTTCGGCTACAGTGACTCATCCAGCAGATTATCCTTCAGCCATGGAGCCTCCGGTAGCACATCCTGAGTGCCTGTCTTCGGTCCCAGAGCCTACTGCTAGTTTGGCTTCAGTTCATGAAAGACCTGTATCCTGCTCAGCCTCGCTGCCAATATCGGAGGTGCACCTGTCTACTCTGTTTGATCATGTTGCAGATTCATCTACTTCAGAGTTACCTCCTAAATTCCAACCATTTATTACAGATGAACGTCCAATCTGCCCTTCTTATGCTTCAGGAGGTTCACCAGAAGGCCTGCCTTTTACACAAATTGATTCTCCCAACTGCTTGACTGTACAATCAGCACCTCCCGCATATGCAACATCTGAGTCTGAGACTTCTGCCAGAAACATCAAGCTGTATCACGACTCGGGAGGGCCTTACATGCAAGGCCGTTGGACTTGCCTGGAGTGTTACGAGAGGGAGACGGATACCATCCGCCATGGCCCAGACACCGAACAAGTAGCCAACCAGGATAACGGGCTGGACGGTTCACATTTGGGGGCCGGTTTGGATCAGCCGCTTGACAGTCTTTTTGTTGCCGGATCCCACATGAGCCTGAGGGAGGGGACGGGCACGGCCCCCCAACTGCTGCACCATCCGGGTGCTAGTAGCCAAAGGAAGGGTATGACTGCTGCAGTTCAAGATGTGCCTGTTATTGCTCCTGCTGCGAGTGTGCCTGATGTACCAAGTACTGCGTCTATCACTCCTATCGGTATGCCAAACGTCCCTGCGGTTGTATCCCACGTGCAACAAGGTGGCTACATGACTGACACCAGGAGTGCCAGCCTCGTACAACCCATTGGACTTCCAGGCCCCCAAGGCGTGGGACAGATGGAGTCGAACCTTGGTCACCCTCAACCACAGGCCTTTAACCAGATGGATGATGAGAGAAGATCCGAACCTCTACCTCGGCCGCCACCTTCTTTGTCTGAACATGAACATTTCCTGAAACCTGCTGTTTTCTCACCTCCTGTGTGTCCGCTCTCAGCAGGGAGGCTACCAGAGCATCTACCATTGTCCAAAGCATGTTGCACCAGCCTGCCTCCCTCCTCAATGATGTATGAGTGTTCGCTCCCAGAGACTGAGCTTCCTGGACCTTCCAACTCTGCTTCGGGTCCTGCAAGTCCTTCATGCCTTTCTTCGATCCATGAGTCTCTTCCTCACCGAAAACCTGCCTATGGCTCTTCTAGACTGCGGCCTGATTCTATTCATTCCAGTCCCTCTGCTTCTGCCCGTGGGTCGTCGTTTCCGTCAGTGCCACCTCCGAAGACAAAGCGCTCCTGTCATGGAAGGAAGATGTTTTGTGCGAGTAACGGCCGCCTGGAGTCGGCCGTGGGAGGGGGTATAGTGTCACGGCTCGCTCCCTTCGCTCCCGTTCCCGCCACTTGGGGGCATGTTTTGGGGTTTATTCCCTACTGGACATTTCCTCCGAACCTTATGCTACAGTGTTCTGATGAATTGGGAGCGCTAAAACCTTATTTTCCAAGGTACCTCCCTTCCGGATCCATTCCAGGTTTTTGGCAGCCAGCATGCTACTTTAATCAAATGACTATGCTTCCCAGAATGCCTGGCTCACTGCTTCACCTCCTCCCTTGCAGGACAAGGCTGGGTGGAGGATAGGCAACACCTGTGGCTGCAGGTGCAGCAGGCGGCACACCTGAGGGGTGTGCTCGTTAAGCAGCTTTAAAAGCCTCAGTTTGCTTCAGTCCAGCGCTGGTCATTGTTGCAGTGTTCCTGTTGTGACTGGTCCATTGTTCCTTGTTCCTAGCTTTGTGCCTAGTTCCTAGTTCCTGTTTCTTGTTCCTCTGCCCTGGATTTCGGATTTTTGTGCTTAATTGATTTCTGCTTTCTGGATTTCCCTTTCTGTCTTCCTCTGTCTGCAGGCAGCCTTTCTCTGTGCTTTACCCTTTGATGCTGCCCAATTTGCCTGTGTTCTCTGTTTCTTTGTTGCTGTCCTTTGCTACTGAAAAACTTGATGCTTTAGTCTTTCCCTTTATAGATTTAGCTTCCTGCCTTAAGGTTTCCTTTTGTGATATCATTTTCCCTGCTCCTGATCCTTACTTTCTATTGGGATCCATTCCATGTTTTCCATCGCACTTCTGCATTTATTTCCCATTGATTATTAGGTGTGGGTGTTATTGTAACTAGTCCCAGTGTGAATGCCCTTTTGTTTTCCTCACTATTTTATAATCACTATTCCTACTCGCCCCTTGACTAGGGTCTTATGTATTTAGTTTCCTCCACCCATTGCTGTTATAGCCTTCAGGGTCCCTGTTTGATCAACTGGGTTCGTGAGTTTACTGACATTCAAGTGGTCTTTCCGGTCCTCGTGAGTACTGTTTCTAAGTTCCTTATTCAGTATCATCCAGAGTGTCAGCTCACAGATTCTGTCCTTGCTTGCCCTCTACGTGGGCTTAGCGCTGTCAGTATCTGTAATAGCATAGTGGGTAAGGAGTTTGCCGACTTTCCTTTCAGTCATAAGGAGGTTCTAAGTGCTTACCCCACATTCCTTTTCATATATTGGTATTATTGTTTCACTCTATTTGTACTCCTGGGTTTTAGTATACACAAGTCTTGGGTATTGTATGCACATATTTAGATTCAAAGTTGTACACTGTGCGATTCCGTGCACATTGCCTTCTTCCTTTCTTAACATGTCCTCCAGCGACATTAAGTGAGGTCATAGGATCTACTATGATGGGAGTGATATTACAGGCTACGTTGGTTAAAGGTTTGATAATAGTATTGAGAAGAGATATCTGGTACACTGAAGTGCGTTGAAGATCTTCACAATATTTGACCTATATGGATAAAAGGCCTTTCAGAGCCTGGAACTGGGTGTGGACATTGTGCCGTCCAATGGCGAAGCTCCCAGAATCGATGCATTTAAAGGAGATGGAGTTAAACCTGAGTTTGAGCAGTTCCTGTTCCACTTCAGTGGAATTGTGTAGGGGTAGTTCCAGAGTACACAGCAGGCTTTTCTCCAAAAGCTCTGCACTGGTAACATATATATCAATAGCTTCAGAACGGCACACCTTTTGTGCTAACAAAATTGTGTCTGATAAAGTCATAGCAAGCAAGCAGTTCCTGATGTGGAATCTTTAGGGGACACCTTCTCAGAATCAAGTGAGGTGATATAAGTGGTCAACGGGATCAGAAAATAGGTAGAATTGGTGATCAAATCAGTGGCCACTGATTGAATAAGGTCTTCTTTCAGTTTGCTACCAAAACACACTAGGGTAGAGGAAAGGTGGGAATACAGTTTCTTACATGGCCGTCACCAGCCCCTCTTGGGGATGGGGCAGTTAATCATTTTAGAAGTGTTAGGAAGTGTGTTAGGGCCTTGATTTTTGGCATACTATTTCTTGGATGACGTAGGTGATATTTGCAATTAGTACTATGCAATGTTATTGATACTCCATCCTGATAAGAGTTAATGGGATCTGATGATAATTAATCCATTGAAAGAGAGGCCAGAGCTAAGAGCTGGCTGTGTGCTGAGATTATGTAGGGGGATACATTGGGGAGGTGTAACAGAGAAGCACTCCCACCTCGAACCACAATTGGATGGCTTTGGAAGTAGGAAAGGGAGAAAGTGTACACAAATTTGAAAAGAGGGCTTCGATGAGTCTTACAAATTCACCATCTTTATTATGGTGGAGACATAGTCACGGGAGACTGGGGTGCTCTGGTCTCTTTAGGGTGTAACCACAGAAGGTAAAGGAAGAGGGATCCCTGGTTTCACCACCTCTGCTAAGATTCAGATGTCCTTCGGATTAAATAAGCTTGCAGGCAGAGAACATGCCGGGTCATGACTACAGGTCCCATTAGGCATTGAACTTAACTGAAGAGAAGGAGAGGAAAATCCAAATGGCAGGTCCACTAGAAAACAGGCAATCACCCGCTGAAGTGTGCTGATAGTGTAGGAGTGGATTGGCACTACCACCACCAGACACCGTGGACCTTGCTGCTCCCTATGTGCTTCTGTCATAGCAGTAAGAGAGGGAATACAAAATGGCACCAAGGGCTACGGCAGGACTTAAAACATCAGGCCACCTCTTATTGCTAATTTTGACAATCGCCCTCATATCTTATACTGTTGTAAAATTCCACTGTACTCTGGGTCCTAATTCCCCCTTCTGGCCTTCTAAGGCTATGACTTCCTTCAGCTCCACTCCAGGTTTTACTTCCCTCTGCTATTGTCTCCTCCTGCCACTACACCCCTGGTTTTACTCCCTCCCTCCCTCTTTCCTTCCTTTCCATTGCTCTTATTTCCTCATTCGTGTTCACTCCTGCTTTTACTTACTCACTCGGTTCATGTGATTTTGTCCCCCCTCATACCTATAAGCTCTGACCATTTACTCATCTCTTACAGAAGTAACCTCCTTCTCTCTCTTGGTGCCTGTCCCTTTGAAACTGTGTACATGAAGATGCTTTACTAGCTGCTTGTGTTGAGCATATAACGCTAGTCTGCTGTTGGGCAGGCCAAGTGTTTCAGGGGGGCTGTATTACTATTTAGGTTTCCCTCATGGTCTTCTTGTCCATGATGAATGGTTGTCCTATGGTCTCCCTGCCCCTAAGGGATCATTTCATTTCCCTGATCCAATATAGGTTTTCTGGTTGGAACAGAAGGGCATTGTGGGTTTTCCATCTCAGGTTGGTTTGTCTATACATTTTTGGTGACTGTGCCCCGAGACAGGTTGCCCCATATCCTCCCTGCCTTAAGTGATCTGACTGGGCATTTTGCAAGGTTTACCATTCCGGGTTTTGTTTCTGTTCCCGAGGGTCATTATGAGGAATATTCTTTGCGTTAAGTGGCTTCGTTACGTTCCAGACCCTATGAATATCCAGGCTCATGATCACCAAAGTCAAGTATGGAACTTTGTCACAATTGTCAAGTTATGAATGAATGCATTGTTGCTAGAGTGAATTTGGAGTGTGGGGGATTGAGCAGGATGGGCACCCTTGTTATGGAGAGTTTGACAACTAAGCTAGCAGCCATGGAGGTGGAAGGAAATTGGTAAAACATTAGTAGGGAAACAACTAAGTTGTAATTGTTGTTTTGGAACTCATGAATTGGAGGACTGGTCCAATATCTTTGGGGAGAGAATTCCAGAGTTAAGGTGCAAGACTAGAGAAGGATGGCCCTCCCAATTTCTTTTTTGAATAGGTCTAGACCACCAAAGACAAAAGTGAGGCTTATCTGGGGTTAAGGTTCAAAATGTGTATGCTATGTTTCACTTGGACAAACATGCGTTTTTTTTTCATGAGGCACTTTGGAAAGTAAAGTGGAGCATGGTCCAGGTGGCAGCATTCTAGACTCTGTGAAGTGTCGATGAGATATACTGGGTCACTTAGGTAGAAAATATTGTCAATCTAATCTGGAGATTATAATACCAATACTGTTATTTTTGCACTCCACAATCCGGGAAATTCCCATATGGCTAACCTGTCCTGTCGATACTAACCACAAACAACATGGAGATTTTCATATCGACACACAGGTAACAGAACCTCCGACCTGCATCCATCAACACCAAAGGTTTCTACATCTGCCTTCCCGCTATCCGACTAAGACACCCTGCCCTCCTTTCTTACAGAGCCATGAGTCAAAAAGCCACAATTTTTTGGCAGAAGAGCACTATATAAAACCACTTTACATTACATTACATAATAGCCATGCATTTTGGGGAAAGTTCAAGAAATGGAGGATCCTTCTAAGAACTTTCAGGTGCATATAAACCTGCCCGGGGACAGCTGTAATTCTAGGTTTGAGTGACAGGATGGTATCCAAGGATAGCTTCTAATCTCGGGTCTACTAATGCTAGTATTGATATGTGCATGCCTTTTAAGAGGAGCGTATCAGAGACTGTATTCCCAAAGTACGTTTTCTCCTTTATTATGGACAGAGCAGAATATGATTGTGAGCCAGCCAGTTGTTGATGTTCTAATGCATTCCATGTTGTTGAACAGGTACGTGGTGGATTCGCTGTGAACCACAAGAATAAGCTGTGTGTCTTCTGCATAACTATAGCGGGAAAGATTAGGTGATCTTGTGAAGCAGGGAAGGTAGGTGATGGATGCTTTAAAAAATAAGGTAGATGCATTGTGAGCATTCATCTAGGAAGGACTCAAACCACTCCAAGGATCTACCTCTGAATCACTAGTCAAATAGGCATTATTAGAGTGCGTTAAGATGCACTAAATCAAGGAAACCCTAAAAAAGGAGAAACGCATTTGTACTATGACCTGGTCTGAAGGTAGTTTGAACTGTGTCAAGGATGGGGTGGTCTTCTAAGAATCTCATGAGCTGATTGTAAGCAGTTTTATCTGAGAGTTTTGCCGTATATCATCTGTTAGCGATGACACAATAGTGATTGGGATTAACAAGGTTGCATCCTGATTTATTTTTCCAATAAAGATTTATAATTAGCTGCATTTAATTCTGGGTGAACTATCCTAATAGTGAAATATGTGTTTATTAGGGATATCCCAATCTCTGCTAATTGAATGACAGAACAGAGTGATTTGAGGAAGGAAGAGGGAGCAGGGGTCAGCTGGAGATCCTACAATAGAGCTTTTGCAAAAAATTCTCAAACTCTGCTTTCGAGTGGGGAATATATTATTGTGTGATGTTTGAGGGGAGGGAGAATAGATGATGGTGTTAGGGGTATTGGAGAGAAAACTCTGATTTGGTTTCACAAATTCAAGAATCTAGTGATATAAGATTACTGTGAACATTGGCTGATAGTTAAAAAGTCCTGAAGTGGACCTGTTGGTTGATTATGCAGCAGGGGAACATCATTCTGAAATGATTTTAAATGTTGCCCATTGTGTATTTGAACCATTAAAGCGTATCTGGGAGTAATAGCTTTGCTTACTTTGTGGATATCTGAGTGGTAATGTAATACCCCATTCTATGCTTGAGGTAAGCTGGTTTGTCTTTGGTTCCGTGATTAATTCCCCAGGTTCAAATTAGTGATTTATTTGTGTGCAGTACTTTTGGAAGTGAGCAAAAAACCAGCATAGTTTATTAAATGACTTCAGGTGTTTGATAATTAGATATCTGAGGCATTGGATAAGACTCCCCCTCTGAAAAGATTTAAATAATGTTTTGGTAACAAAGGGTTTGCAATCATGGGGAAACTGGATTCCTTAAACATCGTCCCGGGAGGATAACTCAGTGGCAACGTGCGTGCCTTGGAAGCAAGACGACACGAAGCAACACAGGATCCATCCCAGGGTCCGGCTTAGAAACCTCTGGGTGTTTAATTTAAGCGCATTATAAATACGCAACTAAGACAAATACGCAGCTAAAAAAACAAACAATTACTGTAACAGCGCCTCGATTGCGTGAGCGCTTTAAAAATGCAAATACAAAAATAAAAAAAACATATACAGTGAATAGCTTGTCATTTAGATTGATTGGTTGCGTTTAAGTTTCTATATGGGACGTTTGTTCCTGTAGGGGGTGGGGAATTTTCTGGATCCAATGCATGGATTACTGAGAACAACAGTGCAGGGTTATCCACCCATGCAGTTTTAAGGGTTGGCAGTCCCTTATTACATTGGGGGGGGGGGCAGGGGCAAGAAATGGCATCTGTAGCATATCCCGCTGAGTGTGTTATGCCTTATCTAAGGATATGAAGTTCTAGTTCTTTTGGGGGAGGTGAGATCATTGGAATATAACACTAGCCGGATTTTGAACTCTCCTAAAATACATCAGTTGTGATGGCAAACAAGAGAACTAAACCTGAAATCTGCAAATTCATCTCCATATTTAGTGCTGTAGCCCGGTGGTCGGTATATGAGGATAAATAAAATGGAAAATTAATGTGAGATGTTCCATTCAGGAAGCATAGATTCACATAGCCTGCGGGCTCCGTCACATTACAAGTCCAAATAACATAACATAACAGGGGTGTGGTGAAATCAGGGGATGATGAAATGGAAAATGAATGCTTGAAAATCAGTTTAGTCCCACCAACTCTTCCAGATCTGTTTTCACAAGTATTTATCAGTCTACAGAGAGAGTTTATTTTAAGGACTGTGAGTGTGCTTGTTTTAGCCAGGCCTCAGAAAGAAAAATAGAGATGGCTCACGTTCAGAAATAGTCATGTGTCCAAATGTGTGTTCACAGAGAGATGGCACATGAAGTAGAATACAGATTGACAAGTTCCATCTGTTCTAGATATGGAGAAAGACATGAGTCGCTTTGGGTGCAGCGATGCCGTCTGAATGAATGTAGCATCTTGAATGAATTAGGTTTAACTATTGATGAGGTTGCTGGACTAGGATTGAGCACAAATGGGATCATGGTATCAAGTCGGAGAAGAGATGTAAGGTCATTGAGTGCTGCCAGCTCCTAGACATGAAGGGTCAGATGAAAAGCTGGAGATAACGCGTTAAATGATTGACAGTCACCTCTCGGGCTCAGATTGGAAGTCTGTGAGAAATGGCAGAAGGGATTTAGCTGGAGATACTAGAAGGATAGATGTATTTGGATCGTGATGGACAGGGTCCTGCCCAAATGCCCTTTCCTGGGCCCACTAAGATAGAAATTAGGGTGTGATCAAATACACTGTTGTGATGCATGTGGTTGTGGTAAGGAATCCATAGCAATGGAGTATCTGTTAGTCCTGAATGGTATTGTAGTATGTGATACTATGTGTATGTGATAATCCGGCATTAAGGAGCACTTTCAGCAATTCCAGCAAGCAGTTATCTCTTTGAACCTTAGACATCCATTAATGTAAAAAGAAATGCCTTTGTGTTTGGGGTCCACTCCAGGAACAACAGCAGCTCTTGATGTGTGGAGTTAATCTGAGGGTCAGGGCAGTGCTGTTGAAATTGCAGCAGTTGCACAAATCCAAGGAGTTCTAAACAAAATCCATTCATCTGCCACAGCGTCAGAGCAATGCCTTTCACTTAGCTGTGCCAAGTTCCTAGGCTGTGCTCTGAAGTCCAGAGGTTTATAGAAGTCCAACGCAGGTTTGCCCAATATCCCGACAGCTCCCCTGGCATGCATACAGGGAGTATAGTGCACAGGGAAGTGGACATATTAATAACTATTGATATAGCAAAAATGCAAGACAAAAAGTAAGTACACATGGGCTCTGCAGAATTCTAAACTTACGATTGTACCCCAATATAAATATTGGGGCGTGTACATCAATAATTCCACTAGTGATTACCTATATATGCTTAGTTTGGACTCCAAAAAAGTAACTTTGATATCACAAGCAAAGACTTTGGTCCATAAATATGGTAAATTCACATGTTACCACATTATGATATTTTATCAACAGAGGTTGTACCCATCATGCTATATGGTTCCGGAACAAAAATTCCCAGAGACCAAAAGTGCTGGGATACTCTTGAGGCCCGTTTTTGGAAACAAGTTTTGAAACTTCCTAAATGTACACCGTTGGCCATAACATGCTTTGAACTGGGGTCCTTGTCTCTGTATGTTCAGGTCTTATGGAAAATGTGCTGCTTGTTAAGAAAATGTCTTCTGTGCTGCAACTCAACAAACATCCCGAGTGTTGTAGCCGGCTATTTACTAACATCTGTACATGTTTTTCCTCGAACATGGCGTGATTTAATGACAGATACCTTGTCTGATGCAAACATCCCTCTGGAAGCTCTTCTAGCCAATCCAGGGAGAGCTAAAACCAAGCTCTACCAACAGGATTGGATATGTACACAAGCAAACTGTAAAACCTACACAGCCATTAACCCAGTCTTCTTTGGATGAAAGAAATTTCGGCAAATGGGCGATTATCCGATCAAGTGTCCTTTGCCACACATTAAAAATCAATATCTAAGATTTAGATTACATTTGTGGCCTACAAACGATATAGTGGCAAGGAGAGGTCGCATAACTAAAGAGCAGAACTTTTGTCTTTTCTGTGCGAGTACACTCCAGAAAGAAACATTGCAGCACCTGGTTGTGGAATGCTCTGCTTTAATCACAACATGTCATATGTTTAAGAACCTATTTAACATACATCGTCCTTTGAATGTGAATGAGTTATGGCAAATCATTTTCACTTGTTCCAGACTTTCAGTCAGAATTGCGTTAGTACAATTTCTGGACTCAGTTCTTCCCCCTACATCAGTTCAGACAAAAAAGGCTATTAACATTATTTCAAAAAAAATATCTGGAGCCATTGTAAACTAATCAGGGTGAAGTGCATGTAAACCTCATCTCCTTTTGTTCGTGACACATTTTTAATTTTCAGTTTAGAACTCTAGGGGTTCGTTTTAGATTAAGGACAATGCATATAAGGACCCCGATCTAAGAATTTGTGTAGTTCGATTTTAAATTACGTTTACTGTTATATCGTTTCTGTTACTGTGCTCAAGGAATTTTAAGACTTGGCATCGTCATTTTAGATGGAATATTTGATATTATCATTATTCTATGTCATTTTGTATTTGTTTGCCATGAATTTGAAAGGTTGATCTTTTCAGCCAACCAAATAAATAAAATAAAAAACAAAATAACTATTGTCGACTCTGAGATCTGTGAATCCCTGAGCTGGGGCATTTTAAATGCTGTGAGGGCATGCAGCAGGATGTAGGAGCACTAGAGTGTTTGATTGACAAGTCAATCAGCAAAAGAGACTTGCCACAGGATGTGTTACCTGGAATAACTAGGGGACTTTTTACCTATTGCTTTCAAGGATTGAAGGATGAGTTAAAACCAAAACCATGGGTCTGTTTGAAAAGGGACTATCACAAAAAACACAAAACAATAAGGACACCCACATACAAAACGGAAGGGACTTAAGGCGTGCAGCAATGGCTTGTACACATTTAATGCAGCCTTTTTTCCTACGACGTTGATGCTCCGGAAGACACTCTTCCTAGTTGGCAACTACCACTGCTTAGCAGTTGTCATGTGTTGCCCATTTTATTTATTTATTTACGTGTTCGGCGCTTATAGAGCAAGTAAAATACTGTTTCAAAGCACCCACAGGGCGAGGGAGAGAACAATGGAGAGAAACACATTACAAAAACAATATTTAAAGCAGTGGAGGGAAAAAATAATGAACCTACTATGCCTTGTGAGTATTCAGAACCTGCAAATGCAGCAAGGAAGAGGGTAGAGTAGGTAAGTGCTGGGGAGTCCAAGCTTATGGGAGAGCCACAGATGAAGTGCTTGAATGTTGAGTTATACACGGCCTGGAGCCATGTTAGGTGCGAACCTCCAGGGCGGAGGGTGTGCCAAGGCAAGTGCTGAGGGTAGACAAGAGCTGGGCGATTGGGTGTGGGAGGCCAGGTGCCCCGAGGATGCATAAGGGCCCCGGACACCAATCACAGCAACTGTGGGATTAGCAGAGGAGGGAAAAAGGGAAGGAGGAGGTAAAGAGGAAAATCTTGAGGAGCTTCCAGAAATTAAGAAAGTCCTGCTCAAGGCGCAGAAGGATGGGGAGGCTGTTACATAGGAGGGAGCCATCTGAGGAAAGAGATCGACCACCTATCCTCTGTTTAGCTAACCACTTTACACACAAAGAGTTGGTGCCAGAGGAATGTAGTGGTCTAGAGGGAGAGTATTTAGTAAGATAATGAACCCGTAGGCCTTTTAAAACAAGGTAGCACTCTATAGATGGATGGGGATGCAGATCTTACTCTCGCACCAATAATCAGACCACCTCAGGAAGTTGGCAAAACCGCTGCTGTTTTATTAACAATTATCTAAAACAGGGAGTACAACAGGCATCAACGGGTGCCGGATAAGCATTCTCAATGATTCACATGAAAAAACACAACTTTCTAACAAGAACTCATCATCATTGACGTCAAACTACGCAGCAAAGTAAGAAAAGCTACTTGGAGTTGTGATTGGCTTAAGGGGAACATCTAAGTATACTTTCCATATAGGGACGGGTTGTGATTGGGTCTCTACAGTCAGGTGGACAGCAAAGCCCACCCCTAGTGCAAGTCATCTTCTTTGTCATACAAATGCATGACGTTTCATTGGCTTTCAAACTATAGGGCTCGTTGTTACATGGCCCCCTATAATTGGTTGGCATGCGTGTACCCTTCTGGAATATTCCACTCGTTAGCAGCACGCAAGCTGGTACCCTAGGTGTTGGAGGGTTGTAGCTCCCCACCCAAATAGCCCAACATCCATCATCACTCCAACTGTCTGCCATTCAATTAGTCTTTTGAACTCTGCCTTGCAAAGGATCACTGTGCCTGAGAATAAAAGGGAGTGTGAGCATGGCCTTATCTTCTGGTCTCTGTGTAGCTGGCCCAAAGTCTATTTTCATCTGACCATGTGACAGGAGACCACGTTTTGAGCTCCTTCTTTGCATTTAACACTATTAAATCAATAAAACCTGGTGCTTCAAGTGTTTTTCCAATACACCTCAACAGGAGCCCACCTTGCTTCTCACGTTCATTGTATCGCCTCGAATAGATAACCAATTTCTTGGCTGCCCCAACTGCCCCAACCCTGACACAGGGCCCGATAAGCCTTCTCAAATCTTCCTTCGCCATCAGCTGTGTTCTTCAACTGCGCCACACTTTCAACACGTTGAACATCCAGATTCTATACACACATATATATATATATATATATATTTCTGAGGCTTGTGGAATCTGCTTAGATCACATGCTGTGCATAGGCCGACATCTAGTGGAAGCTGCGGAGTATTACAGTTTGTTTTTCGAAAGTCGAAAAAGGGCGTCGACACAGGGCGTGCCAGTAATACTATCCCTAGTGTGACGTCCACTGTACCCATGATCCCTCACGCGTCTAGGATCCCCAGATTGTTTTTTTCCGCCATTCTGGTCGGAAGCACTTCATCGGAGTTCCCTGGCTTTGCCATATTTACACTTAAAACTAATTCTAATTTGCCCCATTTTCTCACCCCTACGTCGACCAGCATCTCGACGCCGAACCGGGGAGGAGATCAACGTCGAAACCCGACGGATTGGGCCTTGAGGCTTCCGCCTCGGCTCGGGCCTGGGCCGCTGGCCTCGGCCCTACAGTAGGGAGAGTGGGGGGTGGTACACTTCCACACTCGGTTAGAAACACCTTCTTACCTACACACACTTGCCCGCTGCCCATAGGCGCGTATGGAGGGTACGCCCTTTCAGTTTTGCCCCAAGTGTAATAAAAAATACCCTTGGGTAGATAAGCACGCTACGTGCAACCTTTGCCTGCCCAGAGACCACCCCGAGGCGGGTTGCAGGGCCTGTAGCAGGTTTAAGACAAAAACTCTTAAGGACCGCTCCACCAAGCGTTGGGCCCACCACGCCAAGCTAGCAGCTATGGAGGCGGAGGGTACCTTCAGCGACGGCAGCGACGCCGGACTTTCGGACGGCGAGGGCACCAAGGCGTCGAAAGACAGCCTAACGCACGTCCCCGGCCTCGGAAGGTCGTCCGTCCCGGCGACTATGGGGAAGTCCCCCGGCGACAAGAGCGTTACACATACACACGCTAAACACAAAAAACCCACCCGAGATTCGACGTCGTCGAAACCTCGGAAAGAGGCACAAAAGGAGCGGTCCGAAAGGACGTCCTCTGGGCGGTCCCGGTCGAGGTCGCCGCACGACGTCAGGCAAGCCTCCACACTTGCACATAGTGCCTCGCCCATTAACATCACGGAAGATCACTCGTCCGGAGACGAACACGGCTTCCATCCCCAGCCTGCACCCCAGGGAAAGGGTACATCACTTGGGAGTGAGGAGGGCCCAGTTTCGAAGCCTAGTTCGAAACACAGGGATTCCACATCCGATCCTCGACGCCAGGCGTCGAAAGATAAGGGAAAGGGTAAACACACTTCCACCCACGGGGAAGGGGGTAAGCAACAAAGGAAACAACCCTTGCAATCCCCCACAACAATAGAACTGACTTCCCCGTCCAAGTCTTCTCAGGGACAGTCCATAGAGAGTTCCAGCAGGGTCACCCCAAGCTCAAAACTCTGGTCATGCGAGGACATTGACAGAGTAATGTCAAGGATGTCCTCCTTAGCAAATTTCTTCGAAAGACACCCTGACCAACTACTAGCTTTAAACCCTCAGGAATCTTCTCCCTCAGGTTCAAGGGACCCTATCCCTTCAAATAAAAGGCCCCGGGTCGAGACACCAGTAAAGGCTTCAGAACCCTTCGAGGTCCAACCCTATTCTTGCCTTTTCCCTACAGGCCAAGGAGACTCTTCCCTTATAGAGGGCCAGGATTTTGAGACACCAGAAGATCTCGCAGTGTCAGACTATTACGGGGAGGACGAAGACGAGGATGAGCCAGAAAATAGCCCAGATATTTTCAGAATGGACTCACCAGTCGAAAGGGAAGCCCCAGTGTCTGATTCCCCAATAGATAATCAGTCCCTCCTAAATGAACTGCTCTCTCGGGCAGCTAACCACTTCCACATAGACACACAAGGTGTCCAAGAAGAGAGGGACTTCGTGGAGGAACTAATAGGGGAAAGGAAGACAGTAGCCCAGACCATTCCCATCCTGAAATCTATTCAACGCAGAATAGCACCATCCCTTGTCAACCCAAACTTGACAAGACCTGTAAACCCGAGAGTAGAGAAGCTGTTTAAAGCAGCCCAGTCGGACCCTCTATATATTAGAGGCCAACTTAAGCCAGACTCTCTAGTCGTAACTAACACCCGCAAGAGAGCTGGAACCCCATTATCTTCCTCGGAGGCTCCCCCCGACAAGGAAAGTAAGAAACTCTATGGTTTTGGTAGAAAAGTAGCTTCCACGGCAGCCTACCAAACCAGAATCGCGAATTCCACCACACTGTTGGCCAGGTACAACTGCCATCAGTGGGAAGAAGTGGCAGCACTAATAGATTCCGCTCCCGAACCCCTTAAGAGCCAGCTATCTCGCATTTGTGCAGAGGGAAGAAACGTCTCAGGCTGCATTTTAAAAGCAACTTTAGACGCCGCAGACAATGCGGGTAGAATTATAGCAGAGGGGACTGTCATCAAAAGAGATGCTTGGTTGAGGCAGTCGGGATTCAGAGCAGAAACACAAGCTGCACTCTTAGACAAACCAGTGGAAAGTGATCTCCTGTTTGGAAAGGCAGTCGAGGACGCACTAAAAAACGCTAAGGAGGAATTCGACACCCTCAAATCCCTTGGCCAGTTAACTACAAAACCACCTAACCAAAGAGGGAACATCAATTTTCGTCGCCCCCGCGGCCAAAATTCCAATAGAGGAAATATCTATTCCCACACCCAGGGTACACAGTGGAACACCAACTCACAACAGTCTACCCAGGGGTATGGTAGGGCTAGTAGAAGAGGACGTGGTAGAGGCAGAGGCAGCCCCAGTAAAGGAGGCGGCACGCCTCCACCGAAGCAGTGACGCTCATTTCAGGGTCCCTTCCCATGCAACCCCAGTAGGGGGACGAATATCCAGCTTCACCCAGGCATTGGAAGGGATAACATCCGACAGATGGGTGCTGTCGACAGTATCCAAGGGGTACTGTATAGAACTACTGCAACGTCCCCGAAACCACCCTCCAAGACAAAAAGTCCACTCTTTGGAACATCAAAAGATCCTCCTCGAGGAAGTCTACAATCTGCTCCTAAAGGACGCGATAGAACTCGTCCCAGGACACCAGGTAAACAAGGGTATCTATTCAACTTACTTCCTTGTGCCAAAGAAAGATTTAACAATGCGCCCAGTATTGGACTTACGGCCTGCCAACAAGTATGTCAAGCCCCAAAAATTCCGTATGACCACGCTACAAGAGGTAATCCCACTCCTAAAAAAGGGGGATTACATGGCAACCTTGGATATGAAAGATGCCTATTTTCATATTTCTATGCTCCCGGCGCACAGAAAATACTTGCGCTTCAAGGTGGACAGTCGCCACTACCAATTCAAGGTACTGCCCTTCGGGATAGCTTCAGCACCAAGGGTATTCACCAAGGTACTGGCGGTGGCAGCTGCACACCTACGCAGGGAGGCAATCCCAGTGTACCCTTATCTAGACGACTGGCTCATAACGGGGGAAACCCCAGGAATCTGCAGATCAAACATTCAGAGGACTATCGACCTCCTCCACGAATTAGGCTTCTCTATCAACGAGAAGAAGTCAAGTCTGGTGCCAAGCACCTCAAAACAGTTTCTAGGAGCTATCCTAGATACTCAGAGAGAATTGACCTTCCCTTCGGAAGAAAGAATTCGGAATATACTTCTGCAAATTCCGCATTATCAGTCAGGTCAACAGATAACAGTACGCAAAGCTATGCGGTTACTGGGCATGATGGCGTCATGCATTTACCTGGTCCCCCACGCGCGTCTGCGCATGCGTCCCATGCAGGAATGGTTGGCGAAACAGTGGTCTCAGGCAAGTGGTCAGTGGGACGATCTAGTGGTCGTTTCGCCAACACTCGTACAGAGCCTACACTGGTGGACAAGAGAGAATATCGCAAAGGGGAAACCCTTTTACGATCCCGAAGTACAGGCAGTGGTTACTACAGACGCATGCCTGACTGGTTGGGGAGCTCACCATCTCCACCACACAGCTCAGGGTCTCTGGTCTCACTCAGTAGCCAAGAACCACATCAATCTGCTAGAGCTTCTGGCAGTATTCCGAGCGCTGCAGGCGTTCGAGCCCCATCTACTGAACTTGTCGGTGCAGATCAGGACGGACAGCACGACAGCCATGTTCTATCTGAACAAGCAAGGAGGGACTCGTTCGCCAAATCTGTCCAAGCTTGCCCAGAAAATATGGATATGGGCACTCAGACGGAACATCTTCCTGTCATCGCAACATGTTCCAGGGGAGCTCAATTCCCTAGCGGATGCTCTAAGCAGAGACCCCCTCCCAGAAGAACACGAATGGGTCCTTCACAGAGACGTAGTAGAAGATCTCTTCTCTCAGTGGGGTTTCCCCACTATAGACCTATTCGCCACAAGCGAAAACAAACAATGCCCAGGATTTGCATCCAGGTTCCCCCAAACGGACTCCCAGGGGAATGCCCTGTGGATGAACTGGTCAGGGATGTTTGCGTACGCTTTTCCACCAACTCCTCTCATCAGGAAGGTGGTGTACAAGATGAACAAGGAATCAATGACGCTCATCCTAGTTGCTCCCATGTGGGCGAGACAACCATGGTTTCCACACCTACGCAGGATGGCGGTGTGCGAGCCCATCAGACTCCCAGCCTGGTACAACCTTCTGTCCCAGCAACAAGGTCAAACACTGCATCAGGAACCCAACTCTATGAACCTAGCAGCATGGCTCCTGAAGTCATAGAGTTTGGACATCTCAAATTACCACAGAGGTGTATGGACATTCTAAAAGAGTCCAGGAAACCAAATACAAGACACTGTTACTTTGACAAGTGGAAAAGATTCATTATCTGGTGCCAGAATAAACAAATCAACCCGGTTGATTACACTCCTTCCAACGTTGTAACATACATGCTCCACCTGCTGGATGCAGGGTTGGTTTTTAACTCTCTGAAAGTACACCTGGCAGCCCTCTCGGCTTACACCACATCCCATAACAGGGTCTCGTGGTGGAAAGTACCAGTGGTTAAAGCCTTCATGGAAGGAGTAAAGAGACTTCACCCTCCTATTTCGAACCCACCGCCAGGATGGGACCTCAACGTGGTGCTAGCTAAGCTTATGGGGCCCCCCTTCGAACCCATGCATAAAAGTAGTCTCAAACACCTGACTTATAAAACGGCCTTCTTAGTAGCCATTACCTCCATAAGAAGGGTCAGTGAAATTCAGGCTCTGTCAGTGCAAGATCCTTTCTTTACTATCCACAAGGACAAACTGGTTTTACGCACACACCCTAGGTTCTCACCAAAATTCATATCCAAGTTCCATGTAAACCAGTCCATCGAGCTTCCGGCTTTCTTCCAAAACCCACAAAGCTCGGCTGAGGTGAAACTACACACCCTAGATGTGCGTAGGGCGGTCTTATACTATGTAAATAAAACCAGACCGCTAAGGAAAACAGATCAACTGTTTGTCTCCGTAGCTACAGGCAGAGAGGGGGATCGCGTCTCTAAGGGCACTATCTCTAAGTGGATTATCAACTGTATACAGCTGTGTTACTCTCTTTCTGAAAAGACTCTGCCGTTTACACCAAGGGCCCACTCTACTAGAGGCATTGGGGCCACTCTGGCTTTCATTGCAAATGTTCCCCTCGACACCATTTGCAAAGCAGCTACTTGGAGCTCTATTCACACTTTTACTCAGCATTACTGCATTGACACTCATTCCAAGACAGATACACAAGTGGGACAAGCGGTTCTAAGACACCTGTTTGCTCATGACCCTTCTCACATCCCACCTCCTTCTTCTGGTACTGCTCGCTAATCTATGCACAGCATGTGATCTAAGCAGATTCCACAAGCCTCAGAAGGGATACATTACTCACCGTAATCGTATTTCTGATGCTTGTATCTGCTTAGATTCACATGCGACCCACCCTTCCTCCCCTCCGAGAGAAGGCGCATGGTTGCTTGTAGTCTTACCTTTCTGTCTATCTGCTTGGACTATCTGTACTCACGCTACTCCTCATGCTACCTCATGTCAGGAAAAACACAATCTGGGGATCCTAGACGCGTGAGGGATCATGGGTACAGTGGACGTCACACTAGGGATAGTATTACTGGCACGCCCTGTGTCGACGCCCTTTTTCGACTTTCGAAAAACAAACTGTAATACTCCGCAGCTTCCACTAGATGTCGGCCTATGCACAGCATGTGAATCTAAGCAGATACAAGCATCAGAAATACGATTACGGTGAGTAATGTATCCCATATATATATATATATATATTTTGGCGGCACCGCCTACAGTCTATTTATTATGTATAGCCAGCCTTATGATTACTTAGTCTTTTTTCGTTACTGCATCTGTACAATTATAAAATGGCTTTGTATTTTCTTCAGTGCTCTCCGCACGTGCAATCTTCATTTTGCTCATGAAATGTTGCTCAATTCTCTACTTCGCCATCAGATTCTATAAGGTGCATGTACTTTCTTCATTGGCATCTCTTCTGGGTGCGTCATTTCTGCTTCATATGACGTCACCAGTCTTCTCTTTCACTCATCTTCAAACTTCTTCCGGAATTTCCTTCAGAAGACTGTAATTTCTTTGCGGGTACATTATATAGGGTTTTCTTAACGGATACCTTGTTTCAAGGCTCTTTGCGATATAGTATTATTGGCTTTGCACATTTCGCAATCTCTGGTTGCCAACATATGGGCAAAATGGGGGCGGGAATGCCAGTAGATGTACTTGGCTCCTCCTCTACACTCCCCCTCTGGTTGATTCATCGACCAATCTCGCATCAGTCTTCACATCTAGACATCTTTGTCCGAAAAAAGTGCTTCTTTGGAGTCCATATCTTCATTACTCCTTTCAGAGATCCTGCTGATTTTAAATGCTCATCAACACTCCAGGTCACGAGACTACATTGTCCATTCGGATTGCAGTAGATCCATCTTCCCACATACTTCTTGTGGCTTTTCGGATACAGGAACTTGGTTCCCTCATGTGCATGGATGCTGGCTTCTATATACATTTTGATGTCTTCATCCGTCAGCTCTTTGGGTCCAAACACTGACTCGACATCGATCATGATCTTCATTCCTACTGCTTTCTTTGTTGTTTTCTTGCATAGTGTGATTTTTATTCTGATTACACAGAATCCAGACATGATCATCACCAACAAGGCTCCAAGGAACTTGAAGACATTTGCCATCCATTGTGGAACTATGATAAGATTGATGCAAACCAGCTGTCATCTGCAATATCTTCTACTTCATCTTCCATCTTAATGTGCAAGCTCGTCAGCATCGTTATGGCCTATGCCAAGCTCCCATTGTCCTCATCATGAGAATGTATGAATGTGCAACATGATTCTCCGATTTTGGCACAAACACCTCCATGCATGGCTGTAATAATGTCCAGGAAATATCTATTCTGAGGAGTCATCAGTGTTCTAGCGCTCAATTCTTCCTTGATAGTGTTGAATCCCTTTATAGTAGTGTTGATCGTCTGCAGGAGCTCCTGGCTTGTGATTTGAAACCACTTCGCATTCGTCATCGCCTGGATCCCTAGCATGAAGATTGTTGCGAATAATGCCGAAGTCTCACTGAACAATCCGTATTTATATGGAATTGATTTAAAGGCTTCTACCGATTTAGCGGAAAAGTAATTCTCCCTCTTGGTTCGATAGAGGAATCCAACTGATCACCTCTTTCTGAGGTGAGCATCTGCTTTTGGAAAGTCTGCAATGTTCAGGCCACTCTTCAGAATCTATCAGCTCTACTATTGAGAAGGGAACAACAATGGATTCATAGGACAGAAAGTCATTTGACAGGCCTATATGAAGAAATTTGCTGGCAAGCTCTGGCAGTATTATGAATGTATAGTTGAGAAAACTGCCCAGTGTAGAAGGATTATATTTTTCTCCGGTTTTTTCAAAAACAATCACATCTCCATCCCACGACTGGTCGACGGCTACCACGATATCAAATATTACTATACTAGCCCATATCCTCGAGTTAAACATAGGACATATTGTAAGACAGTAACATGTGGCACTGTTCTGTACAGACACATGGCTACATAAGTATGTATAACATAGGTTTGGTTATTCATTTGGGATAAATGTGGAATTAATACGTGAATTCAACTCTTGAGGTAAAACTGCACTCCAAATCCCATAACGGCACTACCTCTCAGTGACTAAGACATGGCCCATATTCATATCTGGAAGAGGTGGCGAACAGTGAGATAAGTATATGCACTATGAGACAAGAGACAAAGAAAAACTTACATTCCACACTATGCGAGATGAAAAAAGCCACAATTCCCAGCACTACTCGGTAGTTTGCACGAATTTGAGTTCGCGATTAAGATGTGTCTGTAAAAAATAACAAGCCCTTAATACACTTCATTATAATGTTGAGAAGCCGGGACTAATCATATTTTACTTTTTAAATACTGTTTGGAATTGTGGTCCGCACGTGAAGTAGAAACGATCACGTGAGCGTGACGTAAGCATAACAAATGGAAAACAACTTAAGATTGTTAAAAAATGACGAGCCCTAAATACGTGTCATGATGCCTACCCCCGGGGACCCAGACCAAGTCCAGCAACCCCAGAAGCAGGCATCAAGTTATTCCAAGCAAGCCCAACAACCCCTACTAGGGGCTATTTGGGTGAAGTCCTGGTGTCTATGGCGCCAGGCTCATATGGAGAGTCAGTCCTGGCGCCACAGGCGCCAGGCTCATAGATTAAAACTTACCTGATGCAGACCATGCTGCAAAACCTACGTGATGCAGACCATGCTGCAAGAACTCCAAGCCTAGGGACTATTTTTTTACTCGAGTGGGGCTGGGGAGGAATACTTACCTGGGACTAGTTTGGAGGCTATTTAAACCATGCCCGAAGAGCAGCACACGCTTTGCGTTATTCTGCATCCAGCAGCGTAACGCTCACCGTGCCTGCAAGTCTGCATCCAGTCTTCTGCAATGCCCGCCTCGAGCCTGGAGCTCCTAGAAAAAGGGAGAAAGAAGGAGAAAAGGTTAGAACAAGCAATACATTTGATCCTTACCTGAATTCCCGAACCATTGCGCCTTCGAGCTGGAAGAAAGAAGTTATTTTATGCGCTTTGCCTCGCCTGCTGCAGCACCACGTTGAACTCACCGGCCTTCGCAGCATCTTCACATTCCACTGCATCCTTCTGCATGTTCCCGCCGCACTCCGGCACCTAAGGGGAAGACAAGAACAGCAAGGTGAGCCAAGGGAATACACAGAGGCAATATAGTTACCCCCCATAGACTTACCTGATTTTACCACCGGGGGTACTATTCCTCTTCACGGGTCGGCGCAGCTTCCACTGCATCCTCGCCGAACCCCGGCCCCTAAGGGGAAACAAAAGGACAGCAAGGTGAAACATAGGGACAAACAAGGGGAAACCTCCTCACCACAATAGACTTACCTGATTTTACCGCCGGAGGCATTATTCCCCGAGACTTCATACTTTCTCTCAACGCCTGAATAAGGGAGGAAGCAACAGGTTACATATTGACATTATTTTATCAAACTGTGTTGGATAATACAAATCCTTACCTGAATAGTGTTGGATAATACAAATCCTTACCTGAATATTACCGGTTGCCACGAGGAACTCTTCGCTAGGGTCAAGCTGCAACCTGCAAGGAATCAGACAAGAGTGAAAGTCAGACATTTGAACTCTTACGAACTACATACTTACGGCGTCTTGCCCGGAATCACAGAGTCAATATTGTTCTGGAACTCACCAATTCCTTCGAGCCAGTGAAGCAAATGGTTATCTACACGCGCCTGCACTCAATGCAGGATGGAGAGCTCATCTTTCCAAACCATCAGGTGAGACCATAAGAGGGGACATCAAAGGTGATCAGTGGGGAGAACAGCGGGAGTGGGGGGGGTTAACGCTCAACTCCACGGGTGGTTAATTCCCTTTCTCCATTTGCAGAAGAATATTCCTACAGGCCAAGCAAACTAAGCTAGGTGGGCCAGTCCAGTCCGTTTTCTTGGCACTACGCGTCACATTGGTGGAGACCGCAGCTGTCCAGTTCAGATCAAGGCCCCTGTGGGAGCCAGGTGAGCGTAACAGAACGTGAAGCCTACCCACAAATTCCCACCCGGGCGTTATGGATACCTCAGAAACTGACCAATTAGCCCAATTACTAGGGGAACTGAGGGCTGAAGTGCATTCCGCCCGTCAAGAAACCAATGCTCTTAGGAGAGAACTGATTTTGTCAAAGGAGCGAACTGATGACCTTGCTAGGCAACTACTGCAAAGCCAGACTGGACAAGCACCCCTACCAGGTCCCGGGGCAAATCCAGCTCCTGTGTCATCGAGTAACCCTGTGCAAATAAACCTACCAGGAAATATTCCATTAGCTCTGCCCGAAAGCTTTGCCGGAAATCCCAAAAGGTTTGTCGTGTTTATGAACCAATGCCACTTGCACTTTTTATGCAGACATGGAGCCTTCCCAAACGATCAAGCCAAGGTATTCGTATTGTCATATCTCAGTGGCAGTGCAGTTGATTGGTCAATTCCACTAGTTACTCAGGATGACCCAATTCTTCGGGATTTTCAGGGCTTTCAAATGAGCATTGAAAGACAATTTGCCCGGCACTCCCAAGGACAGGCCCTGGATAACGAACTTTTGTCCCTACGACAGGGTAACCAGGACCTTCTATCCTACATCGCGACCTTTAATAGGTTGATAGTGGAAACTGGATGGCCTGAGGTAAAACGAATCACATTATTTTATCGAGGGCTTTGAGGAGAACTCAAGGATGTCTTGGCTCAAGTCGTGAACCCACCTAAAGACTGCGCTGAATATATAGACTTAGTGGTCCAGTTAGATCACAGACTTCAGAACAGAAAGGCTGATCGAGCCAAGGTTGAGAATCGGGTGTTGGTCAAAACCCACTCTAACCCCAAAGGAGCAGATGCTTCAGAAACCATGCAAATCGGAGGGGTTAAAGGACCCTTAACCCAGAAGGAAAGGGAAAGGAGACGGCACATGCAATTGTGTCTATATTGTGGAACTTCTGGGCATTTTCTACGGGATTGCCCTGTAAAACCACCCAAGAAGGTGGTAGGAGCTGTTGATAAAAGCCATATGGAGTCAGACTCGGGAAACGACCACGCCCGACAAGCATAAAGGTCCGCTTGCCGAGCTTGAAGAAAGATACCCGGACCTCGCATTTCATCATACCAATGGTCCTCGTAGATCCAAGGCAGCCATCGCGTATGCACGCAGTAAGGGCATACATTGATAGCGGGGCCATAGGAAACTATGTGGACTACGAATTGGCTTCCAGGATGTATCTACCTCTCTGCTGAAAAACCACCTCAGATGTCATCACCACAGTCGATGGAGCTGAAATTGCCTCTGGGCCTGTAACTCATTCCACCGCAGAGATGACACTATTGGGTCAGGATGGGCATCGAGAGACTATTGTGTTTGATCTAATCAAAGCCCCACAGTTCCAAATAATACTGGGGATACCTTGGTTGGAAACACATGATCCTTGTATTGATTGGCGAGAGAAGAGAATAACCTTCCCGGATTGTGCACAAACCTGTTACCTAAAGAAAAATCTGAACGCAGGCCTGGCCACAGTAACCACAGCAGTCGTGCAACTACCTCCAGAATATCAAGAATTCCAGGATGTCTTCCAAAAAGAACAGGCAAACACCTTACCACCTCACAGATCGTACGATTGTCAAATCAATCTCATACCTGGTGCACAACCCCCTTGTAGCAGGAGCTACGCCCTTACGGGAACCTGAGAACCTTCACCTACGACAATACTTAGACCAGTACCTTGCCAATGGTTTCATTCGTCCATCCAAGTCCCCTGCATCTTCAGCTTTGTTCTTCCTGCCCAAAAAGGAAGGTGACCTCAGAACGAGCTTAGACTACTGCGCATTGAACCAGATAACTGTTAAGAACCGATACCCATTACCTCTGATCCCTGAACTACTAGATCAAGTGAAGGACGCTTGCGTATACACTAAGTTAGATCTCCGGGGGGCATACCATCTGGTACCTTTAAAAGAGAGCGACGAATGGAAGACTGCTTTTTGCACTAAGTATGTGTTATTCGAATACCAGGTGATGCCTTTCAGGTTGTGCAATGCACCAGCAGCCTTCCAATACTTCATGAACAATGTCCTTCGTGAACTCATTGACGTTTGTGTTGTCGTATATATCGATGATATTCTAGTATACTCCTCTTCAGAATCTGACCATGTGAAGCACGTTTGAGCAGTCCTTGAGAAATTGCGCCAGCACAAACTATATGCAATACTGGAAAAATGCGTTTTTCATGCCACAGAAGTTGAATTCCTTGGGTTTATCCTGACCCCAAAAGGAGTCCGAATGGACTCACGAAAGGTGGACGCAATCCTTAAGTGGCCATCACCAAGTTCAGTTAAAGGAGTACAAAGCATGCTAGGCTTTGCCAATTTCTACCGCAGATTCATCCCGGATTTTTCACATGTTGTACATCCCATCACAGAACTCTTGCGAAAAAATAAACGCTTTATGTGGACTGAAGAAGCTGAAAATGCCTTCCAAGTGCTGAAAGCAAAATTCACGTCTGCATCTGTATTAAAGCACCAGCGCCCTGAACTTCCATACATAGTGGAAACTGATGCATCCAGTCTAGCAGTGGGAGCTGTCCTGTCTCAAAAGGACCCTGAAACTGGCCAGCTTCACCCAGTAGCATTTTGGTCCAGAAAGTTCTCGGCACCAGAGTTAAACTATGCGTTTACCGACAAGGAGTTATTAGCCATTAAATCCGCCTTCAAGGCTTGGCGGCACTATCTTTTTGGTACCAGGCATGCCATTACTTTGATCACCGATCACCGGAACTTACAGTATTTATTAACAGCCAAGGCCCAATCGTCACGCCAACTCCGATGGGCATTGTTCTTTGCCGAGTTCGATTTCGTGATAACCTATCGACCAGGTTGTAAGAATGGTAAAGCAGACGCCTTATCCCGAATGGGGATGGGAGAGGCAGAAGTGAACCCAGAACCAGTACCAATAATTTCCGAACAAAGGATTCTTGGCATGACTACTCTACAGACACTAGAGGACATTCAGGTAAAGATCCAGCAACTCTTTGATCCTACAGCCCTGCAGGACTGGGTAAAGAAAGGCCCAGACTACTCTGTCACCAATGACCTGCCTTATTACCAAGGGCGGCTATTTCTGCCACACAAGGAACTACAAGAGCTAGTCATTTCCCGTAATCATGATACCCTAATGGAGGGGCACCCAGGTATTGCAAAAACAGAAGCTAAAATTAAGAGACAATTCTGGTGGCCCACCTGGCGAAAGGATATAAATCATTTGCACACCTTATCGTTAGACTTTATTACTGATCTACCCCCATGCAATGGATTTAACACCATTCTAGTTATTGTGGATCTTTTTCCAAGATGGCCCACTTTATTCCTTTAAAGGGATTACCTTCAGCTTCAATCCTGGCCAATGAGTTCCTCGAAAACATTGTTCACAGATTTCCGTCCGTATTGGTCTCTGACCGGGGCAGTCAATTCATTTCACATTTTTGGAAAAAATGTTGTCAATTGGCGCAAATCGATGTGAGCTTATCGACCAGTACCACCCCCAAACCAACGGTCAAATGGAGAGGACCAACCAGACTCTCTAACAATACCTGCGTTGTATGTTACATCAGACTGAGAGTAATTGGAAAGACATTCTTTGGATTGCCGAATATGCATACAATAATTCAGTACATTCTGGAACTGGACAAAGCCCCTTTTATACCTTATATGGGCACCATCCTCGAACCTCAGACCTTGACTCACCCCAACACTTAGAAATGCCCGCAGTGGACCATCTGCATTCTACGATTACACAAGCCTTTAAGGAAGCAACTGCACATTTAAAACAGGCGAAAGAAAAATACAAGAAAGATGCTGATCGGCATAGAAGTGATACTCCACAATACCAGATAGGGGACCAAGTATGGTTGGCCACAAAACATATACCTCTAAAGGGAACATGGACCTTTAACCCCAGATATTTGGGACCTAACTCTATTAAGGCCATTATCAACCCAGTGGCTGTCAAGGTGGACTTACCTGCTAATATGCGAATTCACCCCGTCTTTCATGTGTCACTTTTGAAGCCAGTGCAACCAGGGACAAGACTAACCAAACCACCAGACCCCATCCTTGTAGACAGGGAACCCGAATTTGAAGTTGAGAACATCCTGGACTCCAAGCTGATGAAGTCAAAACCTTTTTATTTAATCGACTGGAAAGGTTACGGACCACAGGAAAGGTCATGGGAACCTAGTGACCACGTTCATGCACCCCGATTGGTGAAAAAATTCCACCGAAATTTCCCAGACAAACCGAAACCACAGGGAAGAACGACTTTAGGAGGGGCCTTGGGGGGGAGTGCTGTCATGATGCCTACCCCCGGGGACCCAGACCAAGTCCAGCAACCCCAGAAGCAGGCATCAAGTCATTCCAAGCAAGCCCAACAACCCCCTGCTAGGGGCTATTTGGGTGCAGTGCAGGTGTCTATGGCACCAGGCTCATATGGAGAGTCAGTCGTGGTGCCATAGGCGCCAGGCTCATAGATTAAAACTTACCTGATCCAGACCATGCTGCAAAACTTACCTGATGCAGACCATGCTGCAAGAGCTCTAAGCCAAAAGTGGCTTGGAAGGGACTACTTTACCTAGGGCCTATTTTTTTACTCAGGTGGGGCTGGGGAGGAATACTTACCTGGGACTACTTTGGAGGCTATTTAAACCACGCTCGAAGAGCAGCACACGCTTCACGTTATTCTGCATCCAGCTGCGTAACGCTCACTGTGCCTACAAGTCTGCATTCAGTCTTCTGCCACGCCTGCCTCGAGCCTGGATCATGCGCCTGCTCACCCTCTGCCACAGGCTCGCCTTCAAACATGTCAGGGTTTACTATTTTACACCTGACTATTTTGATCGCTGGATTCAATAAAACTATGTGATATGCGGAAGCCCTCTAAGATGTCAATGTACCCTTAGGTTTCTCCAAAACGGCAAACAATGCATGCTCAACAAACAACGTCATAGAACCTTCATTCTCAAGGTCCTTGATAAGCTGGCATATATCCAAATCCAAGCTCATGTTGAAGAGCATAACATCCTGGGCACTTGTCAATCAGGCTATAGGGCACGCCATGGCACCGAGACTGCTATTCTTGAACTTAAGTCTACCATGGCAAGCCTACCAGATAAAAACCAATCTGCTCTGCTGATGCTATTAGACCTCTCCGCAGCCTTCGATCTCATTGATCACACCCTTCTAGTGACGAGGTGCGAAGAGGTTGCAAACTGTTGCACCGTGGCATCGAAATGGATCACCTACTTCTTAGGACCACGCACAGTGAGGGTTTGTGTTGCCAACAATCACTCTACGCCTATCCTTCAAACCTGTGGTGTTCCATAGGGCTCTTGCCTGTCGCCACTACTTTTTAACTTGTATATTCGGCCACTGTTAGATCTACTGAACAGCCTGGGTGTCCAATATACAAATTACGCAGTTGACACTCAG